>NC_092795.1:33080876-33391813 GCF_918797505.1 Bemisia tabaci
ACCTCCCTAGTAAAAATTGGCGATAAGAGCTGCGTTTCAAAATACCATAGGAATTCTTATAGCCGGCTAAAGAAGGCTACAGAAAATCAAATAGCTGTCTGTAAAATGCGGAGAAAATCATACGGCCGGGCCATACGAAGCGATAAAAAACTATGCAGCCGGGCTATAGTTCCTATCGCCGGGCTTTACACTTTATCGCCTGGATGTTGCTTTTTCGCCATAGATTATAAAAAGCTATAAGAAATTGTGTAGAAAGTCGTATGCTTTGGAAATCATTAAGTTTGATACGGAACCACCTTAATATTTACAAAACACACATTTATTTTCCTTTAGTACATATTTTTTTTCATCAATTAAAATGAGAATAATCCATACAGGATGTGCAAACATTTCAAAATCATGAGTTGAATAACGCTGACTCCGCCAGATTAAATATTAGAGCCTAACACAAAGCGGAGCGGCGACGCACTGGCGCCTACAAACCTAACAGGGATACTTCACGCATTGCGCAACGCGTGAAGTATCCCTGTTAGGTTTGTAGGCGCCTATGCGTGTTTCGCGCTGGCTGCCCGCCTGCCACGGCGCTTGAAGCAACTATTTCACACCAGAGGTATTGCACAGTATCATACGAAACTGAAGGCGCTCTAATATATTAGTAATGGCAGGCATCCATCAAAAGTACGGAGCTCTCCTCGCAAAATAAATCAAGATACTACGGCCCAAAAAGAGGGCAGTATTCCAAAAAATCACTCTAACATCCGTCTAACTCAGTCCTAGCATCCGTAATTAGTAACGTTTAGCATACACTTTATCGCCATCGGCTATAAAAGGCTATAAGAAATTGTGTAGCCGGCTATAGAAGCTATTGGACATCTTACAGCCGGCTGTAGGTCTATGGTATTTTGGAACACAGATTCTACTGCCAATTTTTACCAGGGCTTAAAAGTCAGTGAATTTCGTTGGAAGAACTTGAAATTTTCTCCTCGGGCTGAAATAATCAGTTATTTTCAATTTCAAGCAACTTCGCGTTAAAAATTGTTTGTATTTGTATGAGAAATCATTCAGGAAGGAAACAAGTTATAGTCGGGAAATTTTACGCTCTGAAACCCTACAAAGTGATGGAAAAGTCAGGGAATTTTGAAATTTACGAAAACTTGACAAACTGTAAGAGTAAAAACAGAGATTACTCTTTGCTTGTAAGTAAATGTGACGAAGTAAGACTTACGAGCTTCAAAGTGGAAATTCAAGTTGTTTGTTACTTTCAAAACCGTGGTAATATTTATCGTGGATTTCTCTTGAACTTTTACGTTAATTTTGATTATTTTTGCGAACTTTTAAAAGATTTAAAATAAAATTTCAGAACGTTTCATGTAGATTTCTAGAATTTTATGAAATCCACGCAGCAGTCTAAAGTATTAAAGTTCCATAAGGAAGGACTTGTCTCAGAAAATTTGGGAATTTTATGAAACTTCACGCTCTCTCTTCTAAGCGGAACAAAATTCCATATAATTATCAGAAATGTCATAAAATTTCTCGAAGTTCTAGAATTGTATGAAAGCCGCGTATTTCGAGGCTCGCAAGAACTTTTACACAGAAAAAAAACTCCGGCTGTGGAAGGCGTACTTAAGGGCTATATGGATTGCATTTTGCAAAAAGGAACCACTAGCATTGCAATGTTGCTAAGATTATGCAACTTCTTTTGTCTTGGAGGAAAGACCGATTATCCATTAATAGTTTCTATTTTACTCGCTAAAAACTGTGAATTTAAGAAAACAATTACCATCTAAATTTCATAGTTTTTCACGATTTCCGCAATTTAATTGCAAAGGATGAAGTTGCACAATCTTAGCATCATTGCAATGCTAGTCGTTCCTTTTTGCAAAATGCGATCCATATAGACATACCCTCTACGTTCCGGACTCAGAGGCTGAAAATTCCGGGCGTGGCATCCGGAGCAGTCAAAGCTACGGCTCCAGCACCTGGGATTTTCTGCCTCTGAGCCCGAAACGGAGGTTTTTCTGCATAGTCCGTACTTTTTTTTTTTCAGTGTACGTAAATTTTAAAAATTCGAAAAAAATGTTCTCATCCCTACAAGATTTAGTGAAGGACATGGTTATAATGATGACATTGTGGACGTTCACCGATGGAATTTCTCGTGACGCGATGATTACTAATGTGTGTGATTTTCATTTGTTTCAGAGTCCGGTGGAGGAGGGGGCGGAGGGACGACGGGGGTGCCTGGGGCAACGGGGCCGGGGGGGACGGTGGGCGTCGTGAGCGGCGGGGGTGGGGGCGGGGCGGTGCTGAAGGAGTGCGCCCACTGTCGGAAGGCCATCACGGAGCGGTTCCTGCTCAAAGCCCTGGACTCCCTCTGGCACGAGGACTGCCTCAAGTGCGGCGTCTGCGGCTGCCGTCTCGGCGAGGTCGGCTCTACCCTCTACACCAAAGCCAACCTCATACTCTGCAAAAGGGACTACCTCAGGTGAGACACACTCTTTTCCCTCCCCCTCTTACCGCCCTACCCCTAAATAACCACAAAAATTCAATTATTTTTCAAAAAGTTCAAACACTCTATTTCCAAATTTGCCAAAAACCCATCAGGGAGTACCCACACGGAGAAAACAAACTCGTGCGTGGGACCCGAAGTTTAGGTCATATGGATCTCGAAAGTTTTCAGATTGAGCATCTGAACACTTTAGGTCTAGCTGCCGAAGTTCGGATCACACATCTAAAACTTCAGTTCTTACATCTGAAGTACTTCGGTTCTCACATCTGAAGTACTTCAGATGTGGAGAACTGAAGTTTCAGATGTATGATCCGAACTTCGGCAGCTAGACCTAAGTGTTCAGATGCTCAATCTGAGAACTTCAGAGATCCATATGACCTAAACTTCGGGTCCCACGCACGAGTTTTTTTTCTCCGTGCATGGAGTACATAGAGTCGTAATGTAAATGGGAGAGCTGGCGCCAAGTTGTGCTCGACGAGTTCCGAGCCCGGTGTGCGCCGAGCCCGGGTCACTTTTTCGATACATTTTCGATCCAAAATGGCGGTGTAGAATACGTGGTGATTCCTATCTTCTGTGTTTACATCGGATGGCCGGGTACCCGTGTATCGTAAACAATCGATTATGTATCGAAAAAGTGACCCGGCGTCACGCAGGAGTCTCGGGATTCGGGACCTGGAAAATGCTTAAAAGTGGCGCCAGCTCACCCACTTTCCAATTACATCACGACTCTATGTACTCTATGAGAGTACCCTACTACAACCCACGATTTGACTTTTTGATTTTGAATTGAAATCACACTTAAACCTTCATTTTATCATCGAATTCGATATTTTGGGGTCCGCAACATGGCAACACTGACGCGGCAAAAAAAATTTTGTACGGGCATAAAAATTTCAGGAAAGTCACATCTTATACCAAGTGAAATCATACTAAAAATTCAGATCGGCCGAGGCAAGGATGAGGGAGAGGGGATTTAATTTGTCCCTAGGCCAATTTTGCTATTTTACCCCTCAAAAACCACAAAAATGCGATTATTTTTCCGAGAGCTCCGATGACCTATTTCGAAATTGCCCAAAAACACATCAGAAAGTACCCCACTACAACCTCCAACTTGAATTTTTTATGTACCTTCAAAGTTCTTAATAAGTCAGTTAAACGCACCGTGAGGGGCTTAAAGACCCCAATTGGTCCTTTCATATTCCTTATTCTTAGTGGCTTTTCTTTGTTTCTTTCAGGTTATTCGGTTCTACTGGCCTCTGCGCCGCGTGTGATAAACCTATTCCCGCTTTCGAGATGGTCATGCGGGCGAAAAGTAATGTTTATCATCTAGATTGTTTTGCCTGTCAACAATGTAATCATAGGTAAGTTTGTCACTTTCACCTCTTCTTCTGGCTTTTCATGGGGGCAACACAACGAAGTCATGAATCTAATTTTTGTTTAAAATTAGTTCATACTTAAGTAGAAAAAAACGAGAAAAAAAAAGTCCCGAAAGAACGCCAAATCTGTTAGTTTTCCCCAAAGCAGCAAAATATGAGCGCTCTTTCAACGTTGCATTTTCTTTTATGTGGTTTTGAATAGCAATCGGCTCTATGCATTATTGCTGACTATCCGAGTCTACGGTCTTCGTGTCACGTCGTTGTTTGCGTGGATGAATGCAGGATATGAAAACGAAGAACTCTGACCGCCTTCAAATAGGAAAATAGGCAATCCGCACATCCTAAGTGTTAATATAGTTGTATTCCTTCGTTGACCTAAGTCTCACTCAATCCTTCCTTGCCGTGCGAGAGGAAGAGTGGGATGGATTGAAACGAATAATCAGTTTAACCGCATCTCGAGTCACCGATTTGTTTTATACAATCCTCTGTTTCTCCTCGTAAGAAGCAATCAGCCGGTATCAGATTAACAGGAGACGATTTTTTAATTCAAATTTTTAATTTCTCTAATTTTTTAATTTTACATCAGAGCTGATTTTCAATTTTATCTCCGCATTTTATCCCGCCAATCATAATTTTTTACAGGGTTCAGACTCTGTTTCAAGGATACGTCACGGCCAGCCAATGGTCTGCGCCCTTTTAACCTATGTTGACCGTAGAAAATGATAAGTTTCGATTTTGATACATAAATTGTTTATGTTAAATCGACTTTTTGAGAGAGAAAAAAATTGTTATAAAAAAAACAATCTCATCAAGACAAGGGAAAATGGGTATTCTCACACAAATTTTATTCAACTGAAAAGGCTGCGTCCTTTACGGAAGAGGCATTATATGTACTCATTCTTAGAAACTACCAAGAAAACGATTTCCTTGTGATAATGATTCCATATTCTCTTCGTATTCTATCTAATGAAGAATTTTCACACAAAAATTTTATTGCTTCATCTGAGAGCGCTTAATAAGCTGAGTTCGCAGTATTTTTCATAATTTTTTTTTCTGAAATGAGAAATCGGAGAAAAAATATTTAAAAGTGAGAAAATGTGCCGCCTTGTGACGTCATCTGGCGGCGTTTTCCATTGCAACACATGTATTTTGGCAAATTAGGTTCTGTCATATTCCATCGGTTAATTGTTCAGTTTAGAAACTTAGGATATCCTCGTGCTCAGTTTTCTCAGCAGTTTCTTTTTCAACATGGAATTTACAAATTTTCAGACACCTGCAAATTCTCCATTGTAAGTATTTTCTCCTAATGAATATTTACGTATGTTTCAGGTTTTGCGTTGGCGACCGGTTTTACCTTTGTGATAACAAAATTTTGTGTGAATATGACTACGAGGAGCGGCTCGTGTTTGCGAATATGGCTTACAATCCTAGCAGCTTAGCACATATCAGAAGGCAAGTCAGTCAGTTGCAGGTAGGGACCAGGATAGGTAGCAATCTTGGGGAATGAGCGTTTCAATTAACCCTCTCAATCTATGCACCCCTTTAGACTGAACTGAGAAATGAAAAACAAGCCGAAACAAAAAAATGCCTGCTTCCCTCCCCTTCAGGAGAAAAATATACCTTCCACGATTTTATTTCGACTTTTTAAACTGAAGTTCATAGCTGAGTAGTATAAAAGTAAAATTCAGTAAAAAATGAAAAAGATAAAAAGGAAATATACGAAGTAAAAAAAATAAATGAAAAAGAGTACACAAAGTAAGGAAAAGTAAAAAAAAAAGTAAAAAAGTAAAAAATGGTAAAAAAAGTAAAAAAAGGTAAAAAAAGTAAAAAAGTAAAAAAAGGTAAAAAAAGTAAAAAAAGCAAAAGATAGTATACAAATTAGAAGAGTAAGAAAAAGTAAAAAAATCAGGAAAAGTGAAAGAAGTAAAAAAGTATAAAAAAATAAAACGAATAAAAAAGTAAGAAAAAGTAGAAAAAGTAAAAGAAAGTAAAAAAATTAGAAGAGTAAGAAAAAGTTAAAGAAAATAGGAAAAGTAAAAGAAGTAAAAAAGTATAAAAAAATAAAACGAATAAAAAAGTAAGAAAAAGTAGAAAAAGTAAAAGAAAGTAAAAAAATTAGAAGAGTAAGAAAAAGTTAAAAAATTAGGAAAAGTAAACGAAGTCAAAAAAAGTAAAATTAAGTAACTTTTGGTATTAAATTTTAACTCGAAACTACCTATGTCAATCACAGTATCTCTGGAGCATTTTTAGAAACACCTATTGAATCGGTTAAAAGGTCACAAAAACTTGTTTTGAAGGTAGAATTTTGTGAATATGTAAAGAATAATATTATTTTGTAAAACTGCAATGTTCCTGCACTAAGTAATCAGAGAGCTGTTGTTCTTTGAAAGCAGTAGATGGACCTGTCATCCATTAGGTGTTTCAAAGAGTAATATCTCCATTTATATTAAACCTGGGAACCTCTTGCTTGACAAATTTTACTATCATTCTGCTAATTCATTGGTTGTAAACATCAAAACGCAAGTTTACAATACGCACAATTAATTTACTAATTTTGTCACAAATTTCCTCATTAAAGATTTGTAGTACCTACTTATGAAGTAGGTTTAGAAAGCTCCTATAAAAGATTTCTTATTTTCTTTTTTAAAAACAATTAGGTGGGGGGGAGGGGAGAGTTCTCTTTTTGAAAATGAAATGGTGAGGTTTTTTGAAAAATATTATCTTTTTCTCGATTTCGCTGTACACCTAGTCTTGTAATGAGTGAAAAATTTCAAATTATTTGCCATTTAAATGTTCGACACCCAGACTTGCTTTTGAACCTAATTATCTCTTGATACTTACACTCTTACCAGGTTCCCCCACGCTCATAAAGTAGCTGTCATGGTTGAATACTAAAAACTAGTTTAAATCAAGTCGAAACAGTTTTGCTTAATGGACCCCCAGACAAAGAGTTAATTGGAGCTCAAATTACCTATCTCACGATGAAAATATTCAAATATTGATTGACAGGGTACTGTATCAGATTTGACTGTTGGAAATGAAGTTTCAAAACTTGAAAATTTTGTACAAAATTCCTGAAAAAATTTTCAAAACACATTGGTTTAATATGGGATCCTCTCTGGTTTTCTTTAAGAAAAATTGCCATCTTGCAATTTTACCAGCACTATTCCCACGTATTTTACAAAATTTTAACAAAAATCGCTCATTATTTTTTACACCTGTATCAAGCATACCTATAGGTATTGCATTTTACTTTAGGTACCTAAGTTTCGCATCACTATAAAATTTTATACCTACATATTTATAATTTAAGAAAAATTTGATGCCAACTTTTTTTATGCTAATATGACATGGACACTGAATCTACCAGACTCTGTATCTCGGTTTGCGATGTTGTAGACTTCCTATATTACTTTATTTTTTAAATGGAAAACTATTCAGTGTGAATTATTGGAAACTATATGACTTTTCCTCTCTGAGCAAGGAAAACTCTGTGAAAATTTTGAAGAACGATATTGATTTGTTCTCCTTTAGAAAAATAAAGTGGGAGCGGAGCTTTTTAAACACGGCGAACGAGATACATGCTCCGATAGTCTCACTGTAAATATTCATCTGTGTGGAAAATCCTTGAAACGGTTTCCTATTTTTTTACAATTTACAGTTTTTTTACTTAACATCATGGTCTTAATAGTCAGTGCTACTAAGGCACCTAGTAATGGGTCAGAAATTGTAATTAGGGCTAAATTGTCTTACTTTTTGTTTGTGCAGCCAGCAGCAGGAGCAAGAGGCAATGTAGGGGGAGGAGTGGAGGTGCGACGGCAAACGTGCGGCGCCTCTTGTTTTCCCTCGATCCCAACCATGTTACCATCAGCCACTCCCCCTCAGATCATTCAACAACAGCAACAGCAGCAACACCGCGATGACGGCTCTAGCGGCTACGGCAGCCCCGATTCAGAAACTTTCGAATCGACCACTCAATGATTTTGTTTCTTGACACCTGCTTCCATCCCGGTAAGTACTTATTTTACCAACCCAAGTACCCAAGTAGCACAGATTGCAATAAGTAGCGATTACATTGTAAAAATATTGCAATTCCACCGAGTGTTGTGTATGTTGCCTAGCTCCTATTTGAAGGGGCATCATTTATCGAGACATGTTGCAATAAAATTGAAATAAGTTGCAATTTTTCATTGCACAGCATTTTGCCTATCTCTCTGACACATGGAGCTCATTTTGTTGATTGTTTAAGATGGGCATAAATCGACTAAATGATGTAAAAGTATTGCAATTTAATTGTAAAAAATTACAATTTTATTAACATCAAATAGCAATTTTATTTCAATATTTTCGTTGCACTGTGCTACTTGGGGTATCAGTGATCGCGATAAGTTGTGATTTGATCGGAAAATGTATTTCTATTTTAAATAGGTGTTGATTTATTGCAGCATTATTGGATAAAAAAATGCGAAAAAAGTGTTATATCAGGTATCGCATAAATTTGCAATAAAATCGCCATTTTAGGTATCGACGGCGATTTATTGCAATATCATCGAGCAAAAAATCATGATAAATTCAGATAAAATTCCGATTTTACAGAAATAAAATTGCGACAAGATCGAGGATAATCCCTCAGATGTTGACGATCCTAGCAATTTTATCGCCAAAAAATCTTAAAAATATCGCGATGTCTCCGTCAATAAATGCTACTTGGGAACTGGCAGCAAAACTATGAAAAGTGTAATGATACGAGTATTACATTTCTACCTATTGTAGGCACTTACCGAATTTTCTGAAGAAAATGAGTAATACTTACTTAACATAATTCAAGACCACCTACTCTTAGTAAGTACTCTATGTGAGTCCAGACTTCAAAAAAAAGGGGCTTTAGCCAATTTCTACCATTTTTTGAAAGTACAATTTAATTACCTACCTATAGTGGAAAATGCCGAAAATTAAAAGAGTTACTTCTCACAAAACCAAAGAGCTCAACTTCAAAAAGATTTTATTTAAAGAAACTCTTATTCAGTATAAGCTTTATTAAGATGCCACTATGTAACTTTTCTGTCCTCTTGCGTTTTGATTTTCAAATAAAACCTTTTTTTAGCCCATCGTAGGTTCCTAGTCCTCAAACCTAATTTCATAGGGGCCTTCCCCTTGGAAAATTTGAAGCCTTCTCACCCCAGGTGTTTAATGTAGGTAAGAACTGCTGTATTTTATATTTTTGTCTTCCTTATTGTTACAGGGCCAAGTCTCATCAAGTCAAAAACGGTGGATGCAATCATGCTCGCGCTTCGAAACTTCTGCTCATGTGCCCATGAAACTTCAGTTATAAAAACATCTTCGCGTCTACTATTCCTCTTGCCAATAAGCTTCTCTCATTAACTGTCTCAAAACTGAACCCTATAAACTAATGGTTTAATAACCAACTAATTCAATTACTCATTATAATTGAAACCAAAATTTAAGAGTTCACAAATCGTTGCGAGGAAGTAATGCTTAGCAGCCTAAAACCTCAGCACATATGTCTTTACCTTTTTGTACAGAGCTTAAGAGAGGGAGGACCATTTTAAATCAATAGAATATTTGACAAGATCGTAGCTCTGTACTAGTGATAAAAAATGAATAATTGGCAAATTTTTCCCGAAAAGCACCAATTTTTCAATCATTCCTATATTGCTCATTACTGTGTTTTCTGTAATGTTAACTTTAAATCCGTTTTTAAGTTTAATCTACCCTCAAAAATAATCCTCTTTTTACAGCTCTCAGTAAATAATTTTAAAAATGCTGCCCAAATTAAGAATTGAAATGGTTGATAGGCACCAAATTTTATTTCCTGAGTATGTTAACCAACTGACTTCACCAAATATAATGCCATGAGAGTTTAATGTACTGAGAAAAATTTTAATACTCTCCAGGAAATTTTTAAGTATCGCAGCTCTGAAAGGAAAAAAAAAATTAGGGAGTGATTGAAACAATGCAGCAGCAAAGAAAGTCAGTTATGTGAGGGAAGCTGCCTTACATTCAAAAATAAGTAGGTAACTTGGCAAATTCTGCTATGCTAAGGAAAAACGCCGTATGAGCCTTCAGACGTTGCCAAGTCTCCTTCAATAAATACCTACCGAATTTAATCTAAAATATCTGAAAATTTCAAAGAAAAATGTGCATGAATGTCATCCAAAATACATGTTTTATCAAGGGAAATTTGGCAACTCTCGAATGTTCTTACGGCGTTCTTCCTTAGCACGGCATAATTGCTATTGATCAAATTAAATGACATGTTCATCAGAATCTGGTTCTTTTTTCTTTTAAAAAAAAAGAAAAAGAAAAATAACGAAGCTCTGTCTATTTTAGAGCGTCAAGTTTCGAAGAAAAATGTTGTTGATTGTTTTCGTTTTTATTTTTGTACTCATGTTCTTAGTTTTAAAATTGTACCATTTCCTCAAAGGGGGAAACAAGGAAGTCTTTTGTAGAAACTGTACCAATTTGAACCCTAGTCACTAGGTTTTAAAAATGTAACTAACGATGATGATAGCATAGTTATATCTCTTCGTTCTAGTCTCTTCCGCTGCTTGAAGCATTGGTTCAGTTTTGTACTCGCAGTTACAACTTGCACTTGTGTTGTGTCCCTCAGAGGTGTTGGCTCGCAGTATATCTGCATGTGGCCTGTTGCCATTTTTGTAATGAAGGTTTCACGTGACAACACCAAGTTGAGACACTTTTGACTTAACTTGTGAATTAATTTTTTCAGTACCTAAGATCTGATAGACAGGAAAAAAAAACCTAAGCTAAGCTATCTCTGTCTCTCTCCCCCTCTCTCTCCCCCCTCCCCTTTTGACAGGTTTCCTGAATAATCCGCATGTAGTAGCAAAAAAAAGATTACAATTTCGTAGACATACATACGTTACCTTTGTTAATGCCAATGCTCTGAGGGACAAAATGTTTCTTATTCCTAACTGTAAATATATTCATAAAATTAAGCTGTCCAATGTACCTATCTTCTGTCAGTAAAATTCAAAAATCTTGAACGAGAAATGTATCTACAAGCACGCACCTGTTGAGGATCAACGCTAAAATAATGATCAAATTGAAAACTGCAGAAAGAAGATTCTAATAATTTCGACTGTGGATTAACCCAAAAATAATTTGACGAAGATGTCTCATATGGATGCATTGACATTGAATTCTTGATGAGCGTTGTCTAAAGATGCACTCTTCCCATCTTATTTTTGCTACTGTTCCATAACTGTTCTAAAAGCAGTCTTATGTTGGTATCTTTGATCGCTTACTTAGCTTGCTTGTAGAAATATCAATGGCTAATCACAGAAATGTACAGAAATAGAAATTTTCAACATCTTGGTTGTGATTTTTGAAAATTACCATTATTTTACTTTTCACGAGCAAAAAGAAGGGGAGTTTAGGGGAAAAAATACCTAATGGAAATTTTCAAAACGATTTATTGACTGGTTTTCCAATTGAAAAATAAGGTCTGTAATGTTACAATTCGAAAATGTGGTTTGAAAGTTTATCCATTGATACAGTGTGGTCAAAGAAGCGACCAAGAGTCCGAAATCACAAATCTGTTGGTTAAATTCATGGCCTATGTAAGTGTGGTGCTGTGTATTCCATAAAGCTGATCATTTTATCTCACATTAAATCAAGATACATTTTCAATTTCAATTTTACTTCGGACGAATTTTGCTCAATTTTTCAATATGATGTGTTTTGCCCCTGAATAGAGTAAATTAGGGGTGATAAAACGAAATTTCGGGCTTTTAATTTGAGACGAGTTGAAAGATTGAAAATTTACACTGCCACCAAACTAAGGAAAACCTTTTCTCTTGCATAAACAAAGAAAATTTTTTTGAAAGGCGGAAACAGTGGCAAAGCAATGCCTTTGTTTAATAACCATAGTGCTTAGAAATTTCTTTTTTACCTAAACCTGAGTTTCTTGAAATAGGCACGAGGAAGGTTGTAATGTTAACTCAGTGTGCTAAAGAGATTTTAATGGATATCAAGTCTAAAAACACCAAAATTTTACCGGGCCGAATTGCAATTGAAAATGTTCTTTGTCCTTTTCAAGATACAGAAAAGAGGCTTCATCAGGATTTTGCTCAGAGAGCATTCTGTATAAACTGTATGATACTGTATAAATAACTAGGAAAAAACCCACTGATGTCACTGTACGATTTTATTGATAGAATTGTATAGAAGTTAAATTGCTATATTTTAAAGTCCTAGTCTTTATGATGCCAAATTAGGTATTTTTCTTTATTTTTATTACTTTATGATTAGGAATTCCAAGTTATTGTTTTTCTTACTTTTTATCGAAATGGACTCCCATAACGTTGATGTTTGTACATAATTTTTGTTTTTTCTCTCTTCTTTTCTCCTTTTTGAGGTGATCCTTCACACACTTTGCAATTTATTGTTTTCACGGTGGCGGTTTGAAGGGATTTTAGGTGCAAATTAGCCGACAGTGCTGACTCTCTTTCTTATTCTTTTTACTACGGATCGAAAGATTTGGGTCTTACATTGACGAAGCAGCAAATTGTTCCAAGATCAGTAGACTAAAGATTTTATGGAAAACGAACTCAACATTTATATTTTTACCTGTTTTTACTCGTAGTAATTTTATTCCAAAAAATACCTCAAATTGAAGGTACCGAAATAACACCCGCTTTTTGTCAAAAATTAAATCCTAAGTATCAGCCTGCTCTGCCAAAAGATACAGTAAAAAGAATACTGAAAGGACAAGTGTGTTAATGAGTTATCATTATGAAATTTTGATATCTGTTCACAAGATCTGAGCTTTCAAGATACAGATCTTCTTTTTGAAGTGCAGTCATTTCCATCAACTTTTAACTTTCTATGGAAACTACCTCTATAGACTGATTAAGTGGTTACATCAATTGACATATTGCCATTAAATTGCGTCGCCTTTCAAGAGTGCAGCAGGATGATTGATATCAAAACAGTGTATATTTGTTCTGGGTAGAACCATTGAATGTTTCAAATATCGAATGATGCAATCCCTAGGTCAGTCTATACTGTGTCATGAAATGCGCCTGTTTTCCCATCTGGCAGCATCTACTCATTAATTTATTTTTTCTGTTGTTGAGATGCTTTGGGATGCCCCATAGATTTTCCTCAAGATTTTCCTCCTCTGCGTTAGGAACACTTTTTCAATACTAATTGCAATGTTTCAATTCTTGAAATTTTTTATCTCTAATGGGTATATTAGTTACACAGTTGACATTTATACCTCCAAAACTTAAACTTGATCATTGCAGGTCTGTTAAATGAATAATCAATCTTTTAGATTATTCCCTAAGAAATCCCATGACTGTTGTGCATTTTCTATTCTAGTTTGATTCACTGTCTCCCGCATATTCACAAGTAAATCTTATTTTATGAGTCTTTTTAGTTCCAATCATGTTTAAAAAAAATTGTTTATTGCGAGTAGCTGTCTGTATGTAGAGGCAGTAGTCATACTGTATTACAAAAAGATCTCATGAACATCAAGAGCCTAAGAAGAGATCTCAGCAAGCAAAAATCTAAGTTCACAATTAATTATGAGTCTACTATTTTGTAGGAGGTAACAAAAATGCATTTCCAGTCTGAATAATCTGTCTGTGAATTCCATACAAAATCAAAGGTACAATCACATGTATGTCTCAATGTGAAAGTGACTGCGTAAAGTAAAAGATGAGCGTTCTGTGTTCATTTCAGTAATGTTGAGAAATTTTGGAAATGCCCACACTGAAATAAAATCTAAAATCAATGGTTTATTCTAATTCTGACTGCTCCTTGCTCAGTGTTTTGCTGAAGTTAAGGCGATATGGACCGACTTCAACAGAAATGTACCAAGTCACATTAAACTTGGACTGAGAAAAATAGGTTTGAAGTTCTATTCCTCATGAGCATTGATGTTCAGGACACAGTTCAGTGACTATTTTCATGTTCAAAATATTTTTTCTCGACTTTGAAAGTTTGATGGGAGAAAATTTACGAATAGTTGAATTTAAAACCACATATGTACTAACAGCTCATTTTTGCCCAAAATGTGACTTAGCCTGCTTCTGTTAAAATCCGTCCATATGATGGAAACTAAATTGTTATTACACTCTGCCAATTTAATTCTTTTTATGTTACAGTTTTAAAAAAAAATGTGCTTTTATGTAATCTTGAACTCTTTGAATGATAGTCCTTAAAAGACTTAGTGTTTTGTTACAAAAGAGATTGAGTAAGGTGGACCTGTAAGCTCAGAGGTATACGAATCAATAAATATTTTGTTGTTTTCAAAATTTTGTTCCTTGTGTCAAACATTTCTTCCTTCTGGAAACAATGGGGTTTTTCCATGACTGAATGTCTCACTTCGAGAAACATTCAACTCAAAAACTGAAAATTTACTGGGAAATGAAAAAAAAATTGAGCTGAGGATCTGTGAGGATTATATTCCTACCAAAACGAAAATTTGATACAAAACTCGAGAGGCAGTTGGAAATCAATAATTTTTTGGGAGACAAAAAATAAGTAAATTAAAGGTCTGAGACAGATTTTCCCACTAATACATTTTGCTTGAAAAATCGTCAATTGGGCTGTCTCTGAAAGAAATCAAGATGTTTGTGCCATTAAAAACTAGACATAAGAGGTCATCAACATTTTAGGAGGAAGTATACATGAGTTCTAAGGGAGAAAGAGTGAATAAATGAATAAATTCATTTTACCCGAAAACTCTTAAGCTTTAAAAAGGAGAAAGTCATTTTGTCACCTTCCAGCCAAAGTATTACAAGCGAAACTTTTGCCGAGGCTTTATTTTTCAAAACTTTTCAAACTTGTCCAATTTTCCAGAGAAAAACTAATGAACAGAATTACCTACAAATATTTCATATTTCTTTTGTCATCAAAATCTGTCTCTGAAATTTTCATAAAAATATGTGCAAAGCTTAAAAGAAGGATAAAAACAATGTTGAACTGTCCAGCAACATAGCGTTTAATCTTGAAAGGCACTTGTGATACTTCGGCCAAAAGGTGGGGATTTCTGCTACTGATGCCTATTGAACCTTCAATAATAAATACGCATCCACAAAAATGGCAGTAGTGGAAAACTATGTGCATTTATCTTTCAGATAAGAAAATTCAACTATTTAAAGGAAAAGAAGTCTTTATTTTAAACACATAATTCTGATTTCACAATCCAAAAAGACAGTACATAATCTTATATCACTTAGAGGAAGCTTTTGGCTGAGTATTGGGTGAAATACATTTTGATCCTATAAAACTTATGCGAACATTAATATTTAAACAAAAAAAATTCTTGGCGAAGAACGAGAAACCTTTGATCTTGAATTTGATTAACACAAAACTCAACACCTCTCAATCACAAAATGGTTCGTGCAGCCCTAGCAATGAAAATTCCCGCACTTTTTTAAGACTTTCCAAGACCTTCTTCAGAATATTTTCATACACACAGAGTTTACCCCAGTACTGTAATTTTTAATGATGAAAATTCGGTCTTGTTTTATGTTTTTGTTAACTTCGCTCGAAGCTTATCAACACAGTACGCATCAGACAGTTGTGCATTGCAGAAGTACTGATGACACTGCTGCCTCTATTGTAGCGAGGACTCCGAGTCTGCGTCAGCAGTTGGATCTCTTTGAAGGTGGATCGCGATTCGTAAAATTCCAAAGGATCTATTAATTATCAAATGCTATATTCTTTCTTAACAAGCATTATTTGGTGACAATTAGTGAAGAGTAAAATTCAAGTGCATATCAAGGCCACACAAACCATGCATGATTTTTCATCATTTCTAGAAAAGGCACAGATGATCAATGACACAAAAGAGACAAAAACCGTAAGATGTAGACTTTTATACAAAAAAACCCAGGAGGTATGAGGGAATAAAGCATCACTGAGTGAATGGAGCTCTTGCAAACACTAGGGGTTTACAATTTAGTGATTGCTTCCTAAGTAAGATTGCAAGACAAACACAATGATGCTGATGGTTTTCTCAGAAATCAACTCCCAAAAAAAGCTCTTAAAGACAACTCTATGGATTATTTAGCATTATCTATGAATAGCGAGTTGAATTGAGTAAAGGTGTTCTCTCTCATACGAAATGGGAGATCTTCTCCATTATTGCCTCAACTTGAAGTTTTTTTAAGAGCTCTAGAGTTAAATTATGATGAGTATCGTGGTACAATTGTGTTCCTTGAGAAAATTTTCTTGGAGATAACCGGTTCAATTGTTAATCCCTCTCTGCATCCAACGATTCGACAAGTGCGATTGATCTTGGCACAGCTATTTTTTTCTTCCTACCACCCATTTGTAGCACCTTTTCCTCAGAGGGAAAAATTAATGAAGGATAAAAAGAAACATACATTGGACATTTCTAAAAATTAGCTCACATAAACATACAGCTTAGTGACAAAGCTCATAAGGACGTTCTTTTTTTAAAAAGAAAAAAAGAACAAAGTAGTTGTCTTATCAACACCTTTGCTGGGGATTCTTTTTGTGTAGAGAAGTTGGGGGCCGTATGTAAAGTAAACACAAGATATGTAGTTAAAAATGGCATTAAGTTATGCTAAGATATAAACCATTTGGGTAATGAGGAACGGCAGGTTGACACAGTAAAAGATAGAGGCGAAGTAAATGTGTTTCCAAACATCAAACATAGCATCACCACTAATTTAGTAATACTTACTTTAAAATAGGTAATCCACCGTTCTTTTTCAGAATTTGATGAAACATGATCTAAACATTTGTAATACTTGCAAAAAAATGTTGAGTATTATAAATTAAATGAGGGTATCATCCCCCCCCCCCAAAAAAAATGAAACAGGAGTTTATGGTGGCAGTTAGCTTTAAAAATACTCAGATGAAAGATTAATACTGTCTCTGATAAAATACTGCAATTTTGGGATGAGTCCCTTAATCATGGAGATTAAACCTCCTTGCTGAATTCGGAAAAATCTATGATCTTACAAACTTACCATGCGTTGTTGACAAAAAGGTCTACTGAGTTATGCTTGACATTTGCAAAAACAGGTTATCAAACAAAATAATCACATTATGTACATTATGACTCTTTTTCTCGACTGCTTGGAATTGATATCTAAAAAATTTGCATTCTAAACATAATAGAATATTTTCCAAAATCTTACTTCAACAAATACTGTTTGTGTACATAACAGCACTAGAATTAATTTTACGGAGAAAATACAAAGTAAAATACTTCAAGTTTATCTTCAGCTTCAGGCTCAAAAAAATCCACAACGTCTCACCGCTAAAATTTTACTCTAAAACCAACGATTATGTTGATAGTATGATAGATATAATGAATCCTGATACTTAAAAGTTGTAGCAGCCTATCTCAAGAATGCATTAAGAACAAAGAAGCTTTGAGAGTTCAACAATGGAAGCAAGACATAGATAAAAATTTTCGCTTTTAGGACTTAGTGAGTGAAAGAAGGAAAGCAGCTCAGCTGGGAGGGATGGCTGAAATTACTGAGAGTGATTACTTGTAATTGGTCCATTTTAGATCATTTCACTCAACCCTATTTTTTCCACTATCAATTTTTTTAGAGTTTGTTTTTAGCTTCAGAAGGCAACTATAGTTGCGTAAGTTAAAACAAAATACTTCTACTTGCAATCATTGAGTAAAACTTTTCATAGAATTTCCTAGAATTTTGTATGCATATGCTAAAGACTAAGAGGATGCTGCACAAACTCAAATAGCGTAATCTCAAAAATGATACAAAGCCAAGGGCAGATTTCTTACAAAAAATCACTGAAAATTTACGTTAAAGGTGTAAGCGTAAGCTAAAAATACTGCTCTGATCATATTCATGCATAAAAATAGTGAATACCACTTTTCTAGAAATGAGACCGTCCATGGAAAAAGTCAAAATAGAGGTGTTGTTGCGGCCGCTTGGAAGGAGGTTATATGAACGTTTTAATGAACGTGAAACTCCTAAAAATTTGTCGAACAAAACTGGATATATAATGCTTTAAAGTAATTTGAACAAAAAAATGTAGATTTGAGAAAATGATGCTTGAGGATTTCGCCTTCTATCTTTAGGACTTGAAATTGTTGGATCATGATACCACATGACCTCTTATAGCATAAAACTGATCTAAACTCATCACTTGTTCTTTGGGATATAAAAGAAAATTTGTTGATGAAAAGTTGATTTCTCACTTTCCTGACCACTTGACAAGAATTTCTCTCCAAAACAATTGACCTCTGTAAGACTAACTGCCCCCCTTGGACGGTCGCAAATAATGAAAAGGATGATAAGTAATAATTAGGCATACATATAAAATAGATTATTAAAAATACATTGATAAAAAAATAGAATAACGAGAATATCTGATGATCCCAGATTTTGGGTAGCCAAATCTAGAAAAACATTACGATTACAAAAAAAAAAAAAAAAATTTAAAAAATGTTGATAACAAGATAAATGTACGGGAAAGAAATAGATGAGTAAAAAAATAAAATACATAGGTATAGAGTAATTTGAGATACTTTAAAGTTCTCAAACCTTTCAGAGATCGCTTATAAATTCGACAAGTTTAAATGAAAGCCAGCATCCATTTTAGAAATATATTGGCACAAAGACATTAATTAAGTGTAAATTCAAAATCATGAATTCCTCATTAGATGGCCGGTTATATTATTAAAACATTTTCATCAAAAGTAGCACACATCTAACTGTCAATTGCAAAACACAGAAAAATGCAAGAATATCTATTCTAGAAGATTTAAATATGTGCCCATAATTTTAAGGGACACATCAAAAAAGGGCCTTTTCCCCCTGTTTTCGGAGTGCCTGGGGATTTTGCGCTAAAGACGTACTCTAGTGACCGATTTCCATAATTAAATTTTTTATCGTTTAAAGAGTAACAAAACTTGGGTAATTTTAAAAAAGACGAATAACCATATTTTTTACCTCAGACTTCTAAATCTCTAATTGTTGCTCATCACTTTACTTTGATAATTTCATTTGAAGAATCCAATACAGAAAAAGTTCCTCCTTAAAAATGAGCACATGCTAAATTATTTTACTGAGAGCCAAAATCTGCCGGTGTTTTTTAAACAATTCATGCTTAAATGAATCAAATATTATGCAAAAATCATAATCCATCTAAAGTTTCTTGATAAGTACCATTTATGTTGCAAAACACTTATTGCACAAGCATTACAATTAAAAATTATTTTTTGGCAAATAAATTAAAGACCTCAGTGTTATCAGCTGATTATCAGCAAAATTTTCTAATGACAGACTTTCAAACTTTGTGTTGAGATCTATTGGAAGATCTCATAACAAAGTATGTTGTGAATTTCCTACTGATTTTTTCCATTTTGAGATTCAAAAGAGATGAGTTTCTCCTCAAGTAAAAATTCGGGTAAAACATTTAGATTGGAAGGAATACTGAAAATGTAAATTTGGAAGTCACAGCAGGCTTCCAGCTTACATGAAATCATATGCAATACCCTTACCTAATACACCCTTCACGTCTAATTAAACCTAATGACTAAGTACAAAATAAAGTTAGAAAACGACCCTTGTAGCCTGGAAACGTTCTCTGAAAATTTGTCTACATTAATAGGAAGACTTTTTTAACTCTGAGTTCAATTTTTGGTGCAATTCAAGCTAAGACCAGCAATCTTTTCTTGGTAACCTGGCAAAGTTAAAAAATCAACAATTAAATCAACAAATCTAAATGCACTGACTATCAAAGCAGGAGTGCAAAAAGTGCTAAACGTTTCGCGCGATCCGAGATTGTTTTCTCACTCTCCAAAATTATTTAAAGTGATGACCTTTTGTTTTCTCTCTTCACCATGGAAAATTTGCTCTAAACTCCTGAAAAATCAAAATGACCGAATACTCGGCAGAATAGTCCGAAAACAATTTTTGTGTTGTTTTGGACAAAAATTTCCTTGCGAATCACACGATCCGCAGATCATATGATCAGGCAGATTTTGCATTCCTGCATAAAAGGGAATAAGGCTGTTGCAAAAGCCTGGAGTAGCCTGAAATTTACATGTTGTAGAAGTGAATTTAAGCATGTTTCTGAGCTTAAAATAGCCAAAAACAGCTGTTTTGACTTTAAAATAATATAGTCAAAACAGCTGTTTTAAAAAATAATATGCTGAAAGTTATAAACAGTAATAAGAAGAATGTTTCTAGATGGCCTGAAGGTTATGGTGTCATAAAAGGCAATGACCCATGGTTTCAACCACCATGAATACAATGTAACATGGCCGCCGCACGATTCATATCACAAATATATGATTCCCTTGGGGAAATGGCAAAAAAATTTCACTTCAAATAGCGCTGATATTGCGAGCATAATAAGGATACATATTCTCTCCTTACAATTGCATCCAGAAAATAAATTAACAGGCGCACATAAAAGTATACGTGGCAGTTGGCAGTCAATCCCTCTTGTGTTGTTACGAATTCTATTGGTGAAATATTTTTTTCTATTTGAAATGGGGTAAAATTTTGAACATAATTTTCTCCGATAAAAATTGATGGAATAAAACGTAGAAAAATGCAGGTATCCTTTTTTTTTTAAGTGCTTTCCGAGAATGAATTAAAACAAACTGTGTAACAGCCCTATTCTTGCAAAAGTGGAAGATGCCAAGATCGTGTCTCTCAAGAGACAATCTCCTTGACAAACTCAAATGTACAAGTCTGGCATCAAAAACAAAGTTATTATTTTTTTTGGATTGACATCAAAAATCAGATTTGATTCTGTGATATGTCCTGATTTCTTTTTTAATCCATAGAACTGTTTATCACCTGAACAAGCTCATCTCTCATTATTCGGCAAATATTAACAAAAGCTGCAAGGAAATGAGGGTTGTAAAATATCCGTACGCAAATCAAAACTCCCCTTGCAGCATCACAGTGAACTGGAGCACTTCTCCCCATATTCATTGATTTTAGGGCACAATGGACCACTAGACATGGTACAAAAAGAAATATTCTGATATATGTTTCCTAATTAATATTTCACATGGAACACGATTTGTGCAGCAAAAATTACTGAAAGTAACACCTAATAAAGATATTTCATGTTTCTTGACGCAAGAATTCAAACCTCCTGCTGATGAAAACTCAATAGTCCACTTGAGTCAAATTGCGCACTAAACATTACCATGACAGTCTGTGAGATATAAAAATCTGGCAACCTCAATCTTGATGCTTTGGCTCAGCAATAAACCAAGGTACATATAGTTTGAACTATACAGGGTGGGAAATGAATTGTGTTCGATTAAGAAGCCTGTCGAAACCTTTGTGGTACGTGATTTGCCTCATGTGGAGTATTAAGTTTCTAGTGACCGGGCAATTCGAATTTCCCTTTACCAATGTAAAATAAAAACATTGATATCTTAGTTAGGAGTTGATTTCAGTAATTTTTGATGCAAGAATCTCGTTCTAAGTGGAATTCTGGTTAAAAGACGTGTATCAGAATGCTTTGATTCGTACATTGTCTAGTGGTCCATTTCATCTGAAAATCTTCATTGCATGCTTTAAAACAGAAAATAGGCTATTAATGAAATAGTTGATTTAAAATAACTTAAAGCACAGGCTCAAAAAACGCAAACATACTATTGTGACTGCTGATTCACAGTATTCCTTTTTAAAAATTTCGAATACTCCGAAAAAAGTTAATTTTATCTCATTGAATAGAGGTTTACTCACAGATCAAAATTCATCGTGCCTGGCGAGTGCTTCACCAAAATCAGTTGCTTGGGATCCTACAAACAGGTCGTATTTAGAGAGAATTTCGTCTTTCGTAAGCTTCTGATCAGCATCTGCGTCCGATTCATAAATCAAGTGACGTGCCTCAGCCTCTGCATGATCAAAATCTGATGGGATGATCCAGTTTTTCACCTAGCAAAAAGAAGATAAATTTTCATCAACAGTTACATTGTCCTCTTTGTATGTACAAGAAGGAAGTTGTACCAATCCTTAAGAAAAATAATTTGAAAATGTTCACTAACCGTTATCCAGTCTGGCCAAAAAAACACGCAAAAAAACGGTGAAATGTGAAGGGTTCAAACCTCAGACATCTCAGATTGCTATGATGATAGCGCTTCAAATCATTTACACTCGTGACTTGTTCTCTAAAATCGGTTCTTACAACGACCTGCAGAAGACGCCTTTACAAAGAGTCATGAAAACCCACTGTCCAAAACACTGCCACTATGATTGTTTTGACTTGGTACAACTAACTAAAGGACGGTCACCTTGACCTGCCTGACAGTGAACTTGTTATTGCCAAAAAATAAAATATTCAGATTTTGAGATCATTTTCACACTAATAGTTTTTCAAAATCCAAGCCACAGCTAAAAATGTCAGATGATTTAAGTTCAAACACCCAGTTACAAGAAAAATCAAGCAAAAGGGGCAACTGACTGGTCTCATTGTCCCTGTTTCAAATAGATTCTATGTGATTAAAAAATCAAAATTACTCCACCTTATTCAGGAGTTATGCTGAATCAAACTTCATTCAACCATTTTAAATTAGAATCCACTGGGACTTTTTGAGGGGTATTTTGTAGGATTAAATGACTGCAATATCTGATAATTCTAAATTTGATTTAGGATATCCTCTTAGAGGAGTAGCAGATATTTATACCTCTTCTTGGTCCATAAATCCATCTCCATCTTTGTCTCTGTACAATGAAAATTGCTCTTTTTCGCTTCTGACCCAATCTGGCTCTTCAAGACTTTCTTCGAGTCCTCTGTACATGTCACCTAAAACAAAAACTTTAAAATAAATATGTACATTGAATTTTAAGAATGTTGGCCTACATCTGTCACACTCTTCTTAAAAGAAAAAAGAACAAAATGGGGAGGGGGAGGCAGAACTAAGAATAAAAAATGGGTTCAGTGTAATTAAAATTAGAAAATCCTTCCCCCCCCCCCCTTGATGTTGGCAAATTTTAAATAAGTTTTTTATTCCTTAAAGGGGACGGCAACCCTGAAATCGAAAATGAGATAGTGTTAAAAATTGAAGCGGGAAGGTATAAGAAGCGAATTGGCTCGGTCCCGAATGAAAAATTCGCAAAATCGGCAGAGATATGAAAGATTGTAAGTCTGACTGGTGACGTCATGCGCTCCCGGTGCAACTGCGGTTCACACGCACACAACTTGGAGTCTGGCGCATTTACTGTCTAGCGCTGCGAGGTCCCCTTAATAGTCACACCTAAGCAAAGAAAAAAGAGTCAGCAAGGATTGAGCGAGATCGGGGCGAACTAACAACTTGTCATGAACACATGTTGGTCCGTTAAAACCGGAGACAGAATGCAGTGTACATACTGCAAAGTGCTAGACAGAGCTCATGACATCACGCGCTCAGCTGTTTTTTCGCGACAGCGGCTCAACAGATGCAGATATTTGCAAACAGATTTCGGCATCGTTCAGTGCACACTTTTTTTCATTGATTTAGCCAGACTTGTTTTTAAGGTTGCCATCCCCTTCAATATCAGATACATTTCCTCTAAAAATTAAAGGCCTGAAACAAATTCCTCTCTACTGCATTGTCAAGTTTCAGCTTGAAAATGTCTTCAAATCTCTTATAGAGAAAATGATATTTAGACTTGATTTGAGGTAGTTTTTACTTTGAGGATGCATTGAAAATTAAAATGTCAGATCAATTGAAACTTGCTATGATGACATATTTTCTATATTTTCAATTGCTAATTGTTTTTAAATCATAGAAAAACATGTCAGTTTTTCATCCTTCGGAAAAAAATTGTTCATTTAATTTTTCGAACCTGCTTTGTTATAACTTTTGATACATTGCATATTCAGATAAACTAATCTTTTGCAAGTTCTGACCCTCATATCCCAATTCTTTGACACTGCAAAATGTTGTAAAAATATTACATCACAGCGAGATATTTATTTGAAAATTAGAACTAAAGAAAATTTCAACTGCTATTAGAATTTGAGAGTCCAAAATTAAACAATCCTTGTTGAGTTACTGTGACTCACAGGTGAAAGGTGAAGATGCTAGTATAGCTCTGCTTCGAAAAGGTTAATTTTAGGTTTTTCAAGGCTGTTGAAATTTTTTAAAGAGTCTGGTTTTCATAGAAATATTTCACAATTTTGGCAAAATAAAGCGTTTTCAACATCTGGCCATGCCGAGAAGCTTAGAACTCGCAAACTAATTGTCGAAATCAAGTTCAGATTTGAATCCAAATCATATGATGATTTTCATTGACATGAATTAATGACTTTTACTCTCAAGATGTTGGCTAGATTGAATTCAAAGAGAGTATGCATAGATCTATAATTGACTTTACAGATTAACAAGCTCTCTCAAAGAATCGACTGGAGAATTAATGATATATTGCGACACCAATATTTATTTGTCATGATATAGTAAATTTATTCTTTGAAGGTGCTTTTAATTAATTCCTCCCCAAATTTTGTATCAAACATGTTAAGGCTTGCTCCGTACTAGTCCTGGAAAATTATAAAGGGTTAACTACCTACCAATATACTCTTCCAAAGACACTTTTCCATCCTTATCCTTGTCGATATCTTCCATTGTTTCCAACACAACAATATCTCTCATGTGTCCAGTTTCTTCAGGATGCAGAAAAGCAGAGAATTCATCTCGGTCTAGAGCCCCATCTCCATTCTGGTCCGCTACGCCCCATCTTCGTTTGTCTCGGCTTATCATGTTCTTGTAAGAGAAGCCTCGTTCATCTTCTTTCTCAGCTTCAGTAGCATCCATGTCTGAGAATAAATAAACACAATTTAATTGCAAATTCAATTTGAAAAACTGAAAAGTTTAGATAAAACCCGCCGACACAGCAAGACACAGCAAGACACAGCAAGACAAAGCTAATAAATCAAATCGAAGGAGATGAATCAAAATGCGACAGTGCAAAGAAAGTCTATGATGCCAGATATTAGCTGTGAGTGAACCAAATTTCCCAAACTTCCTTTTAATTCATTATTCGTTAAAAAAAAATTGCCAAAATTTCGTATCCTTTAGAATTACTTGAGATGCTAACAAAAAAAGATGATTACTTTTAAAAATTTTTGTTGAATTGCTCCTTGTGCCATTCTACATTTGTTGAAATCTACAGATTGCAAGATTTGACATATTCTGCACCCCTGTCTCTCATGAAGAATACTGCAATGAAATTCAGCTCACCTTCCATGAAACCATAGACCACTTTTTTGTATTCTTCCCACAGGATTTTATCTTTTCCTTCTGGGTTGTGAGTTTTCCACTGGCTTTCCACATCACTCGTAATATACCTCCGTTGAGTATACTGAATCCACCTCTTTAGCTCATC
This sequence comes from Bemisia tabaci, assembly GCF_918797505.1. Lineage (NCBI taxonomy): Eukaryota > Metazoa > Arthropoda > Insecta > Hemiptera > Aleyrodidae > Bemisia > Bemisia tabaci. The sequence goes on from NC_092795.1 coordinate 33,106,103, forward strand.
TTGAGACACGAATCCATCTTTGTCTTGGTCAATTTTATCGACAATTAATCTGTAAAAAAAATCACACTTGAAGGTACTTACAAAACCAGCACTGGAGATTTAGTCAAATTCTGAGACTTCTAGATTTTACAAAAGATACAATTTCTTAAAATGGAAAATGAATTCTTAATATAGAGGGAATTTGGTATATAGAGCTAGAGTCGCAATAGCAAGTATGGTAGTAGCACGGATTAGATAGAGTAGGAAATTAGGGATGGTTTGTGTTGAGGATTGAATGAAATTAGCTCTCATGGGCTTTTTGAAGTTAACAAACAATTTTTAAAAAAAAGTATAATCCGAGATTTTCTGAGGTTTCACCTACTTTGCAGAAAGAATAGTGGTTACCACGGCTGGTACATAACACAACCTAATTTTTGCCCAAACACTCTGAGTGAATGTACCTCTCCATCATTCTGGTTTTACCTGGACCCACACTCTTGCAACCCTGATACTGGTTATGGAGATATTTGCAGATATTTTTATTGTAATACCAATTGGTAACATACAACATACAGCAGTAGATGCAGCACAATTTTATTCTGCATTTGTGATACAATGTGCGTGAGCAGTGGGGTGGTTCTTATTTTCAACTTTTTCGATACTTTAATGGCTGACCCCTTGAAGAATTTAAAAATATAGTAGAGATCGTTGATTTAGCATATAGTCAAAATAGAGATCAGGCAAAAAAATATTTTTGAAAAAAAAATATTTTATGCTTTTCCATCTATTACCTAACTGCACTACAGTGACACCTCAAAAGCCTTGTCTCTTTCAGAACCAAATACTGATTATTTAATGTTTCAGTAGAGGTACAAAACTTGATTTGCCCTCACTTTTAATCCGAAAAGTAGTGTGAGCAACTGAATTGGTTGTAGCTCAAGAACATAGACTTTTGGTTCCTGTTGGGGACTGCAAGGAATTCCTCTTGTAACACGAAAAGACTTTTCCCTTCCTTCAATAACACGCAGCTGATATTGAAATCAATGCTCTTGAGGTTACAGAAACAGCAGAATGAATAGTAGATACAAAAGATAGAATGGTAGTAGCTACATACCCCAATCTTTTTTTACTTTCTTCAGGCGAAAGCTGGTCAAACGTTTTGGCATCTTCTCCCAGGAACGCATCGTGGTCATAGTCTGCATTGTGCTCCTCATTGTGATAATGTTCTTTGTCGCTTAAGTCCTGATTCGAAAAAAAAATAAACTAATATAAAATATATTGCAGGAGGAATTTAATGAAAAGCCAGCTTCACTTGCTGAGTGGCATTCTGGAAAATTGACCCTAAATATTTTTAGGTAATTTTCAAAGGAATGAAGAAGAGTTGAAGATCTGGTTTTGGTTTTTCTGTCTTGCTGATTCGATGCCGATGGTGAGACTGCAAGAACGCGCGACTCAATTTTGTGACACTTTAGATTTATTGTCATAAGTAATTTCTGGAGCTCGCGCATCGTACATTAAAACAAACGTCTAAGTATTGTTTATGTCACCACTTATCAATGGTGCCATCTGAATGCATATATTAACCTGTTGAGAGGTGCAAATTCAGAGCTAATCAGAGTTTGACGTTTGTCTCAAAATACGATGCGCAAGCTCTATTTCAAATGAATAAATACTCAACATCTTTGCTTGAAAACTTCCCTGATTTTTCTTTCCAAAGTAAAGTATATTCTTCAAAAATTTCAAGCATTGTTGTCGATGCCTTCTCTCTTGATGAATTATAATGAAATACTGCAAATGAGATGTAAGTTTCTGCTGTTTCCACATCGATATGGAGCTTGGTAGAGTTACATTGATTGAGAGAAAATAATATCACAATGGGGAGAATAATTTGTAATTGCTCTTCTTTCATGGGGGATTCTAGAATTGCCAGGTCTTAAGGTAACTTTTTTCCCACTGAGTAAACATATTCTAAGGTCAGACTGAATAACTGAGACATAGATGTTCATTAATACATTTTTAAAAGACAGCACCGATTAAATCCTTAAAAATTCTTTGGATAATGAAATTAACCAGAGAATTTCATCCTTGCAAATGGAATGGTGAATTTTACCCACACAAAACAAGCAGATCATATGGTGTCTCTTTTTTTAAGTTATTCTTCTGATCCTCTGTAAGATTACATTCGCAAAGTTCGATCTCATAATTGTGTTTTTAAGAAATATCACCACTATTGGAGGGTTAGTTGAAGGCAATAGTCAAGTCGTCTTTCAGTTCCTCATACATTGTCGCCTTCTCAGACAAATGGTCTTATTTGCTTTGAGATAGCACTAACTATCTTGCTTAACAGGAAAGACAAATACCTACTTATATAAAGCAGCAAGATTGGAATTAATATAAATACCTTGTTCAAAGTTCTATCCTTGCTTTCGTCAGCATGCACATCATTAAATGGACTGAGCACTAAAATTATAATTAGCGCACTCCAGATGAGGCCGGCTTGTAAATTTATCATTACGCCTGGAACTGTAATAAACATTAGATTATAAACGGAGATGAAAGGTTTCACGAATTTCCAAAAAATATTACAGCTGTGCCACAAAGATTCAGGAGCTTAAAAGATATGAGCATAAATTGTCATTGACTGTATCCTCCGACCAACCGTTTCATCGCTGATTGTGAGTAAACTAACTGCCAAGAGCATTGTAAAGACCTTGCTTAAATTAGAATGAATTACAAGATTATTCAGAAAGGAAGCCGCTCACGACAATTGTAACTTTACAATCACACCCACGTGTAGAATACGAGCGGCACCGTTCATTCTAATGAGAGAGAGAAAGCTGCTGACTGCAATCTATGTTGGTTCATCAGATGAGTTGGAATTTTAGAGACGCACGTGCCGCAGGTTTAAAATGGAGGAAACAAAACTCAGATACTTACAATTTAGAGAAAAATCCTTCATCAAGAAGTAAAGAAATAGAAGAAAAGAGATATATTTAACTAGTATTTAATAGCGTGAAAACATACGAGTCGTAATCTTACGAGATAAAAATTGCTGAGATAACAAATAAAAACAAACAAATCTGTTCGATTTGCCACATTTGCCACCACTGGGATGGAAGTCAGCAGCCAATAGGAGGCTCTGGTTCAACTCATTTCATTTCATTCTACAAGCGGAACTTTACGGCATATCGCAACGGAAACCATCGGCCGGAAACGGGAGATGGAACAGGAAACCCCCTGTTTGGAAGTGGAACCCTCTGGTTTTAACACCGGAAATGGTATTAGTGGTAATATTTTTTTTTTTTTTTGTAGTTCTTCCGGGAGAAAAAGTGGCGAATCTTATCGAAGATATGACAGTTCAAGCACCTTGTTCTTCCGGCTGTGAAAACAAAGTCAGGGGTGTTAGTGGTAATATACTAACTAAATATTTCACGCATTTATTTTAACACCCCCCCCCCCCCCCTCGAAATCTCTACGGTTCCAACCAAGGGATATAAGGAATTTTGCGAAATGAATGCGTGGCATAGCCAAGATTAGCTTTCATCATTGAAATTGGATCAACTTAAAGTGAAAACAGCAGCTCAAAAATTGACCCTGATACACTTTTTTTCAAAAATTTTGGGGAGGTCTCCCGCACTCCCTAGATCACCCAAACTCTTTGGAGTTGACGGAGCCCTGAAGATCCTACCAAGTGGGTTGTACTTACGTGCCCTCCTTGGGCACCCTCGATGAGGTACCCCCTCCCCTCTGAGAAGTTCCTAGTTCCGTCCATCCATGGCTGAAGAGCGATACCGCCCATCTGCACACTGAAAATTTTACAGGACGAAGAGTAAACTTCGCCATTTTTGTAATTTTGATGTTAGATTTGCATTATTTTCAAGCATTATAGCGCTAATACAGCGCTCCCCTACAGAATTGGAAAAAAAAAAAAAAAAAAAAAAAACTTAAAAACATTAAGTTGCGTTTTGCTACTTACTCTGTAGAATGCGGCGAAGTTGCTAGCTCATTATTGTCCAAATCGTCAGTTAATAGGTTGTAATGTTCCTGAGCCCTTGCTATGAGTGCGCGGCAAAATCGGTCGGCGTGAGTCCTGCGTCAGATGAGTTTACACACTTTTAATGCGATAAAAGATGAGCTGCCCAGCTTTGCCATTATAACTTCCAGTCGGGGTTGTGCTGACCAACCAAATCATCAAACTTTGTAAACAGACTTACATAGCGCGGAAAAAAGTCACTCGCCTTCAACTTGGTATGCAGCAACTGTTGTTGCATGGGTGTTGCACGTGTTCATTTCGAGCAGAAATTGCATTGTGATTTTATTGTGATTGTATTGTGATGTATTGATCGTATGTGGACCAACTGACGTACCTTGGATAGCGACGCGACATATCTTATACACATTTATTTCCTTTTAGAAGGCCGATTCATAATTTTGCACGACACATCGGCTGATTTCTCTCCGTTTTTTCAACGATATTCTCTGAAAGTCGCCCCCCAAAAAGTCCAGCCGTATTCTCGAGCAAAAATAAATTAATGAGAGGGAAAATTTTGAGAGATCAGAATCGGGGTCAATAGTTTGCCAGTTTCAGTTAGTATAGATACGCCTTAAAGTAAAAAAAAAAAAAAAAAAAAAAAAAAAAAAATGGAAGATGCGCATTTACCTATATGTCACGCTCTTATTGCTTAGCAAAGTCCCTCAAATTCCTTGGGAGAGTCCTGCAGAGCCCCCCCCCCCCCCCCCCGCCGCCGCCCACGGCGAAAGCGGAGAGGCCAGAGCCCCCCCCCTCCTCACCACTCACGGCGAGAGCTCTATTTTTATTATCATTTTTTTAAAATTTTAAATATTTGTTAATATAGGCACATAAACGCTGTATCTATACTTAACATTGCTATGAAGGAAAATTAAAAAATGATGAAGGATAAACTTGTTTTGCTTTCAAGTGAAGGATCAGGTAATCGAGATCCGAGAACTACGTACGCTACAACAAAGTTACTTGAAGAATTTTTAATTTTTTTTAGGTGATGGGAACTTTTTGAATACCTATGCGTATGTAAAAAAATAGGCTAATCAAAGTACAATTTGTATTTTCTATTAAAAAACGGATAGGTACTTTATCCGCAGGTATATGCAGGTAGTCTTAAAATTGGAAGAAATGTGAAAAAAATAAAAAAAATAAAAAAATAAATAAATAAATAAATACTTAGCAACACGGGGAAAATAGCTTTTAACCATGCTTCTTTTCAAATATTATGGGAAAATAGCATATCGACGGTGTCTAAGTCCGCAACCATGAATCTCGGTTTGCGACGTCGTAGACTTCCTGTCATACCTACTTTATTTTTTAAATAAAAAAACTACTCAGCGGCAATGCTGAAAAACTGCCTTGATTTTTTTTCGCAGTGCCAAGAATATTCTGCGGTAACTTCAAAGAATGATGTCGAGTTGTTCTCCTTTAAAAAAATGAAATGGGAGCGGAGATTTTCAAACGCCGCAAACGAGATACGTGGTTGCAGACTTACGCCGTCAATACAGCGCATATTTATATATTCTGTAATAAATAATTGACAGTCATTTGTTTTGGAAGGAAAGTGTCATATGTTGTCTAGCTTACACCTTCGTTGGAAGCCCTGGCGAGAGGACTCACGACTGCAAATTATAATAATTGGATAATGAGCGAAAGCGGCTCGGAAGTATGTACCGGGTTTTTGTGTCTAGTACCACTTTTCCCTCCTTTTTGATTTTCGAAAACAGTAAAATCGATAAGGAGCGCGGGAAGAGGCTTCTTTGTGGAGGGACGATTTTCAAAAGCTAGCCTTGTGATTGGTCCTTTTCGTCACGTGACTTACCGGAGAGCCCAACGGTCGCGGAGTTTGGCGGTTTTGTTCTTTTCTTTCCCGTGTTGTAAACAGTGAAGCGTTGTTCGTCCTGAAATTTCGAAACTAATTCAACATGGTAAGTGTGGTTTCCATCCTTTGTTAATTGTTAAATTAACTCAGTCATCCGCTCTTTAACTTAGTATTTAGTTCACTGACCTATTACTCGAAGGATTTTATTAATTTTCGTCTCTTAATCTAACCTATTTGTGTCGATTTGCAGGCTGGTGGTAAAGCAGGAAAAGATTCGGGCAAATCGAAAGCCAAAGCAGTTTCACGTTCTGCGAGAGCAGGATTACAGGTAATTTTTACCATATTACTTCATTTCTTGTCTATCTGTACTGTAGAAACTTACGAGCCGCACTTCCGGCTCAGAATGCGACATTCGTGACAGTGGCCTAAAATGTGACTGAGCCTTGTGACAGACCTCATCCTGATTTCTTGCAATCTCTGAATTATCTGAGTTACATACTCGCTCATTGGACTTTCGCATATCTTTCTAAAAGTTTCTTGGGCGCAGTTTTGTACACATACCCTAATCCATCTCTCTCAACTCAGCCTAATTTCTCTTGCAAATGAACCGGTTGATGTCGCAACTTATCAAGCTGATAGAGGACTCATAACCCTCTCAGCTTCAATTTCTTTCTGAATCTCTCTCATGTGTTGTCTCTTTTGTCCCATTTGCTCTGTCTCACATCATTTTGTTTTCTTCCCCAGTTCCCCGTTGGTCGTATTCACAGACATCTCAAAAACAGAACTACAAGTCATGGTCGAGTTGGAGCTACTGCCGCTGTCTACAGTGCAGCTATCCTGGAATATCTAACCGCTGAAGTAAGTATTCACAGATTTTCTCTGTACCTCTCTTTATTTTCCATGCTATATTTGCTCTTCAATCTTTTTTCTTTTCCTACTGAGTGATGTAATTTTCCCTCTAATCTTGTCATCGATGATCGTAGCACAGTCGAGAACAGACGGATGCCCCCAATTCTGCTATCATCAAAAGACATCTAAATTAGTTTTCAGTGACTCACTTAAAACTCTATTCCCAAGCAAAGTTGATTGAGATTTTTCAATGTACTAAGTGTAGGGTAGACAACGTAGCAGTTAAGATAGCCTTCAGCAGTCTAACGCAGTCGAAAGAACAAAATGTCGCGTTCCCACCCCAATTTCTCATGTTTTTTCAATTTATCCAGTGTACCATGAGAAATTTAACTAGCTTGTGCTTCGTGGTTTTTGTAAGTTTTGATCAATATGAATTCATCACTACGAAATGTCGAACTTTCTTCACATCTCCTTCAGCTTTGGATTGGTTCGTTGTAAGTTGAGACAAACGTTAATTCATGATTTAACTCTAAATCATCACTACTCAACAGGTTAATACATTGCAGCCTTGAAAAGTGCTTGAATTTGAAATTCTTTTTCACGGCCTTGAAAGTGCTTGACTTTTGGGGAGGGTGCTGGAAATCCCTTACTTTTCCTGCTCTTCCCTTATTTTCAGTGGTTTATGCTCTTTGTAAGGATAAAACAAAGCATTTGATGTTAAGTAAATTGTTTCGAAAGATATCGGATTTATGAAGGAAATTGCGATCTATTGTCGACATGGCGGAAATGGCCGATTTCATCCTCTGTTTATAATTTCTCCACAATCTCCCTCATTACTACATAGTTAGCATGTAAAATTTTGTACTTCCTTATTTTTCATTTAATTTCCGGGCCAATGTGTCTCCTAGGTCTTAAACTAATTTCGAATTCCTGTCGAGTCAAAAATGTTTGATTCAGTGCTGCTAAGCCTTTTTTTATTTATTTATTTTTTTTGAAGAGGGGAAAGATTTAGGTACCTAAATAATTAATATCAATAAATTAATCACACCCACAATCCTTCACCGCCACCCTTCACCATGGAAAAATTTCACCTTTCGGAAACCAGAACCAGATAATTCCCCGATTCACTTATTACATGTTGTTGAACACCGAGACCGAGCTAGGTACAAGTTACATACTTTGTGAACACATGATAATGATTATAAAAAAAAAAAAGAAGAAGAAGGTGTGGGGAACAAGACGGACAAAATTTTCACTTTATAAAATCACGATACAGGGGGAAATGTTGCGCTCAGGAAAAAATTACAATAAAGTGCTTGATTTGTTTATCTTGAGGCCGCACGAACTATGTAATTACTTTTTGAATTTCCCTAAATCCAACCCATTAAAATATTTCAGCGAGACTAGCAAATCAACGTCATCGTTTGAAAATGTTTTATAATATTTGTACCATTTTGTTATTTTGTGTCAGACTTTCAAGCCAAAATGACGAATTTGTTTTTTCTTCTTGACTGAATGTAGCCTCAGTGCAAATTTTGAAACAATGGAATTGAGATTAATGGTCTTTGAGTTGGGGCATTAATATGTGACTGACCTAAGATTTTACGTTCGAGTCTAATATGTTCTCCCCCTTAAATTCAACTTCTACTTAAGATTAATTTCACCTCTTACAATGACATTTCTTGAAACCTATCATCGTGTCTCTGTCAAAATTCACTGTAATTTGCTGCATTTGCAGTAAATCCACCATGATTCCATGAGAAGCCAACTTCATCAAAATATGGATGTGGAATCTTTCTGAAGTTAATTGTTTGCGTTGAAAGATTGATTGACCTATTTGTTTGGTATTTTAGGTTTTGGAATTGGCTGGCAATGCATCAAAAGACTTGAAGGTAAAGCGTATCACGCCCAGACATTTACAATTAGCTATCAGAGGAGATGAAGAATTGGACAGTCTGATCAAAGCGACCATTGCTGGTGGTGGTAAGTTATTTTTTATCCATTTCTTTATTTTTTCTTCTTTGTTTGTTTTGTTAATTCTGTGACAAATGTTCGAACTCCTGTACAGTCAGGTAAAATCCGGGAATGTTATGTAAAAATTGTTGTATCATCTTTATTTTCATTCTAGAATGACTTGATGTTTCGAACAAGAAAACTTGTGTGAAAACTATTTTAAATTATGTCTTCTCAACCACCTGGAATTTACTCAAATGTTAGGGAATTCCCTCAAAATTCATCAGGGACTTTAGGGAAATCGCATTGCAACCATGAGTTGAATTGGTTGGCTATCAGATCTCCGATCCAACTCAATTAGTAGAAGAGGCCTTGGTCGTCAAAAACTTACAGTCATATTATTAATGTGAGAATACAGAGGAGTATTCGCACATCGTGGGACAGAAACGCCCCAAAACCTCGAACCAAATCGGAGCTGTGACCATTGGAAGATTGAGGCTCAAATTTGTAGTTCTCAGCTTTCTATTCAAAATTCTAACCGGTTGTTTTTAGTGTAAACTTACCTTATTGTGAGGCGACATAATGCCCTCTACTTATGTTGGCACCACATTGATCTAGTCTGCTTGCAACTTAATCACACAATTTTTTTGGACCCTAGAGAGAGTTTGATTTGTAAATCGGAAAAGCATCATGTTACAAAAATTGTTTTTCTAAAAAAAGTTTCCCCTCAAAATATTTTGCGATTATTCGCACTCTTATTTCTTTCAACATTTATTCACTTGCCTTTTGATTTTTATGCATCTTATCATGTGTGTTTCAGGTGTCATTCCTCACATTCACAAGTCACTTATCGGCAAAAAAGGAACTCAAAAGCCTGTATAATCTTAATTTATTTCATAGGGAGATTTTCTTTCTTTCTTCTTTTCGTCCCATGTCTTATTCCCCCTCCCCTATTTTTTCTTCTGTGTTTTTTTTCTTTAAATTGAATATATATTCAAACTTTTATTTTATTTAAATTTTTTCATAATAATATTATATTATTATACTTGTAATTTTATTTTAAGTTCATTCCTATTTGGTTTACTTTCCTCTCCCTTATATAAACCGATTGTAGTTCAAAATTTTTGCATATTTTTTTTCTTTTTTTTTCTTTGTAATTTAACTTACCGTTTGATATGATAATGTAATTTGTTAAAATTTTATGACCTAAGAATATTCTGAAAGAGACATGTGCTCCAAAAATTGAGAGCACATAAGAAATCAGTGTGACGTGAGTAATTTATCTTGATTGAGTAATTATGAAGCAGGTATTACCAAATACAGCAGTGTAAAGAATATATTTGATAATTTGCCATAAATGTAGAATTGACCTGTATCATAAATTGTTATTTCTGGCTAGTTATCGGATAATACCTATCATATGAAACTGTCAGCATTGATAATATTTTTTTACGTCATCTTTTGTCTCGAACTACAACTCTGAACAAACATTTTTTCACAAGTTCTAATTTTTCTGTTCTCAAGTTTAAATACCAAAAAGAGGGATAAAAGTTGTAGTCGATACTGCTGTAACATACTTAAATTTCAGTGCACATTTGTTTTATAGCTCTCCCGCACGCTTCCTTCTACATTTTTTTTTTCCCCTCCCTTACTGCTGTGTTTATTCTAAGCCAGTTGTGGTGTGAAGTTTTCGATTGTTGTAAATGCAATGCTGTATAACATAGAGTGCCTACAATTCATTGTAAAATACGATTTTGCCAATCCTTGACATGAATTCCTATTATTCATCCCGGTACTCTTTAGTTTCCTTGGAATTAGTTTTCATCGGTCAACCTGTTTTTTAAAATCTTTTATAAAAAAAACCTGAATCACCAAGTTCAATTTCTTGCTTCTTCAGAAATTTTACGTCCACTCCCCAGCCCCAACATAAAATTTGTACAGCCAGTAGTCAGTTTTCTGATTTTTTTTTTGCGATCTAAATTTGAGAGCACGCAATAACTTTCCTGTGCCCTTGTTGTATTTTTCATTAGAGTATTACTGTTCTCATCCCTCTAAATACCTACATGTATGTTTTTAAATATCTCTTTGATAAATTATTATTTCAAAGTTTTTAATAACTTAAATCATTAATATGTACGACTTAACTTAAAATAACTGAAATAAAGGATCTCTGTTTTATATAATTAGCTGCTATTAAAGTCATTTCCTTATTTCTCACCAACCAGATCTGAATCAAATTAGCCTGCATCCAGTTGTTACGTATCCCTGCAAGTCACATTTCTCAAGATGAGAAAAACAACTGTGACCTTGCGAGGTTAAAACACTCGCTTAGCGAGGGGTTGATATTGATAAAAGTTAAAATTGAAACAGTTTGTAACGCTGTGAAAACCCCTTGAATATGCTACAAATATTTTTCGAATTTTAAAGTCCCTGAATTCGCATCATTCAGTTATTATTTCTGCGACCTTTGAAAGATTCTTAGTTGCCATTTTTCCTTTTCTGCAGAGTTGAGTGCAACATTAGATTCAGTGTTATCCTTGAATACTAATTTGCCTCTCTTTGTATGAATAATAGAAAGTGAAGGTACAGGGAGAAGGAATTTATCATTTAGTCATTCTTTAATTCTATTTACAAAATTTTTGTAGGTCCCCAAAAATATTTTCATATGCCTGATACATCTATTATCTAAAGCTGTAATGAACCCTGTGTAAGCCCTGAGAGATGTGCAACTGAATTATGTCAACTTTCTTTGCGATTCAAAATATTTTAAAGCCCAATATTATTCATCTCTTCTCAGGTTCAAAGTTAAAAATACGAAAAACTTCATCTTTAATATTTCAATTCACATCTAACGTACCTGATGGTGTGATACAAGCACAGTATCCTGAAAATTCTAGGAACTAACGGGGAATGTCTAAGCGGAAGGAAACCAAGTGATAGGAATTTAAAATGGGGTTGAAGTTTTATCCTTCCGTGAGGCTCAATGTACTAAACAAACTGAAAGTCCGTTTTCTAATTATATGCAAAATATCTTAGCAGAAATTAAATTTTGATAGGAGAAGTGCCTCTTAATTGGATTGCATTTTGCAAAAAGGAACCAAGAGCATTCCAATGTTGCTTGATAGTGCAACTTTTTTTACTCTAAAAATATGAATTAATAATTAAAACAAGTTTGATCTTTAATCTCAATTGCCTATAAATTTAAGATATAAATTGCCTTGTAAATTTAATTTTTTGCTTGATTCCAGTAATTTTATTGCAAAGAATATAAGTTGCACAATCCTAGTCACATTAGAATGCTCTTGGTTTTTTATGCAAAATGCAATCCAATTAGCTCAAAATTATGCTTAACTAATTTTTTTTTTTTAAATGATACTAGTTTCCTTTCACTATTTACTGCCCAGGTATTCGCTGGCTCTTATTCTTCCAAGATGTAACACGGGGAAATAAATCGGTCAAGAAATCAAAGTCTCGTTTCGTGAGCCCAAGTATCATTTTTGTACTTCAGATGTGCCTGGAGAGAATATATGATGAAACTTAAAGATTCGATTTTCCTATTACTTTCATAGGAATGAAGTCGCTCTTTAAAGTCAATAAAGTCAAGTTTCAAGTTCTTTAAAGTCGTTTTCCATCAAAATCTTCACTAATCCATTCCAAGGTTGTGATGATTTTGTTTACAAGTTGTCCCTCAGAGAAAAAACAGAAGGTGATGGCGGTTTCAGTTTTTGTGATAATTTGAAGGTTAACATATTAAATTACTAAGCTAATTTACAAATTCGAATACTTTTATTTCAGTATAAAATGGAAGGCCCTCATTAAAAGGAAAAGCATAAAATAAACTGCAGATAAGACAATTTCAAAAGAAACAAGTAAAAGGTATTGTAGTTAAACTAATTAATAGCACCTGAGAAACGATAGCTTTTAGACCATATGATGACCAACAGATAAACAACATTATGGTAAAACTAAAGAATAGAACTGGGGAAATGAAAGATTTTATACATATCATAAATTGATGTTGAAAATAACAGTTGCTTTTCTCAGTTTTATATCCCATGTGTCCATTTTGAAAGTCTCAAAACATATCAACAGTGAGACTCCCAAACGATGTATGTATCTCAGTTTGCAATGTTGCAGACTTCCTGTCATACTTTACTTTTTAAATGGAAAACTGCTCTACATAAATTTTCAAAAATTCTGAGATTTTATATCTCTAGGCAAAGAAAATTTATGAAAACTTCAAATAATGATGTTGATTTGTTCTACTTTAAGTAAATATAAGGATAGCAGAGATTTTAAAACACGGCAAACAAGGTACGTCGTTTAGGAGTTTTATCATTGATACATCTCGATTTGGAACTGCAGATTTGTTATAAAATTTCTCTTTCCCATAGAAAAGAAAGTTATTTCTTGGAGTTTTCACTGGTCCTCCTTCATTTTGTGCAGAATATTCTGTAAAAATTAGGACCATTCACTGGTTTTTCATTATATTAAGAACTGGAGAGTATTACGTGTTGTGAGTATTAAGAGGTAGGTACCTATAAAAAAATTGAAATTTCAATAGATTTATTTTGACGGTCACGGTGCGTTTTAAACAATTTTAATGCGGTCAACATACCACCCGCGATTTTTTTGCGGAAATGTCAACTAGAAGGCCTACTGATTGAGGAACAACAAACCGCGAAATCTGTGATGGGGCCGTTTTTGAGAAAATGCGATTTTTCGCTTTTTTGGCGGGAATTTCGGGTCAAGGCGCTGAAAAAGTCAAGTTAGGCTGTTTTTGAAGTTCGTAAATGCATATCCCATACATTTTGAGTCAATCAAGTGCCAGTAGATAGCTATTCGTGCATATTGCCCAAAATTCATATCCTTAAATCCACGACTTTTGGGTTTTTGGGGGGTTAGTCAAGGAGAAATCCGAAAAAAAGAGGGTTAACCCGGAACAAATTGCTTAACAAACTTTTCCTACGTAAACTTCTTCAGTAGGTCCTATTGAACAACATACCAAAAGTTTACCACGGTTCGCTCCCGGAACACCCCCCCAAATTGCCTAAATTTCAAAATGGCGGCCATAAGAAGGCCTCTGGGAGTTCGATTTTTTTAAAAATACGCATACAGTGTCATGTGAGGTGTCAATTCCTATGTAATTTTGGTCGTAGATTTCAAATATGAAGTAAAAAAAGTCCCTTGATCAAAAGGGGGTACCCCAAATCCAAGATGGCAGCCAATTTTGAAAGTCAAGAGGGTGGATTTTTAAAAAGTTCGCGTGATAAGGCAAGTGAGGTATCATTTCTTATGTAATTTTGGTCGTAGATTTCATTTATGAAGTCATAAAAGCCCTCAAGTCAAAGGGATTGCTCCAAATGCAAAGATGGCGGCCAGCTTTGAAAGGCAGGAGGGTGAATTTTTGAAATGTTTACGTGACATCCCTAGTAAAATAGAATCAACCTGACGTCAGGGTATGTTTTATAAACTACCCTGAGTCAGATTGATATCAGCCTGAATTAGTCTGACTCAGGGTAGTTTATGAAACGTCAGGTTGATTCTATTTTACTAGGGATGTCACGTAAACATTTCAAAAATTCACCCTCCTGCCTTTCAAAGCTGGCCGCCATCTTTGCATTTGGAGCAATCCCTTTGACTTGAGGGCTTTTATGACTTCATAAATGAAATCTACGACCAAAATTACATAAGAAATGATACCTCACTTGCCTTATCACGCGAACTTTTTAAAAATCCACCCTCTTGACTTTCAAAATTGGCTGCCATCTTGGATTTGGGGTACCCCCTTTTGATCAAGGGACTTTTTTTACTTCATATTTGAAATCTACGACCAAAATTACATAGGAATTGACACCTCACATGACACTGTATGCGTATTTTTAAAAAAATCGAACTCCCAGAGGCCTTCTTATGGCCGCCATTTTGAAATTTAGGCAATTTGGGGGGGTGTTCCGGGAGCGAACCGTGGTAAACTTTTGGTATGTTGTTCAATAGGACCTACTGAAGAAGTTTACGTAGGAAAAGTTTGTTAAGCAATTTGTTCCGGGTTAACCCTCTTTTTTTCGGATTTCTCCTTGACTAACCCCCCAAAAACCCAAAAGTCGTGGATTTAAGGATATGAATTTTGGGCAATATGCACGAATAGCTATCTACTGGCACTTGATTGACTCAAAATGTATAGGATATGCATTTACGAACTTCAAAAACAGCCTAACTTGACTTTTTCAGCGCCTTGACCCGAAATTCCCGCCAAAAAAGCGAAAAATCGCATTTTCTCAAAAACGGCCCCATTACAGATTTCGCGGTTTGTTGTTCCTCCATCAGTAGGCCTTCTAGTTGACATTTCCGCAAAAAAATCGCGGGTGGTATGTTGACCGCATTAAAATTGTTTAAAACGCACCGTGCGGTTGCATCAGATTTTTTATTTTTTGAACTAGACACGATAAAAAAACTTTAGATTTCTGGAAGACAAGAAGAATGTCTTATTCCCTCCTCTCACAAAGAGTGGTAAAACCATTACAAAGTGGGATAAAAACTTGAAACTCTAATGGCAACTTATTTACCGGATCCAAACAATTTGTCCCACTCAAGATACTGGTCTAAGTCTTTGGCAGAAACACTTGACTTGACCCGTGACAAAGCTGCTCTAAAATCATCAATCGTGATTGGCCTCACATCGAGTGCTGAGATATGTTTAATCTTCGAGATGTCAATCGATCGAATCGGCTCTAGCGAGGCCTCTTTGCAAACACATTTCATGTCTGCCCCAGAATAACCATCGGTCAAATCACTGATCTCGTCAACCTGCTCATGTGTTAAGTCATTGCGTTCTGAAGCCATGAGCCGGGTGATGATTTGAACTCTGGCAGGCTTGTCTGGGAGAGGAATGTACAATCGTTTGATCAGGCGACGACGTGCAGCTTCATCTAACTCTTGGGGGCGGTTGGTTGCTCCGATTATTAGAATGCGGTCATCATCTCCTGTTGTCGCTCCATCAAGCTGAACGAGAAATTCAGTCTTCATTCGGCGAGAGCTCTCATGTTCAGTATCGCTACGCTGACTAAGTAAGGAGTCAATTTCATCAATAAATATCACAGAGGGTTGTCGAGTTCTGGAACAAAAGTGAATTACTTGATGAACTGCTAGACAGAATTAAATAGCACCAAAAATCATGCTTCTTCACCAAAATTTCATAAAAAACAAGTTGAGCATTTTTCCGTTAGCAGGAAGAGTGAAGTAGCATAAACAAAGCCCATTATTTTGTGACTGATTATTGGATTTTAGAAAGTTTTAATGCGACCATCGTATTCTTTGTAAAATTTTTGATAAGGTGTTATAATTTAACCCCAGCATAATACCCTATCTAGAGGTCCATTGAACTGGTTTATTTTCAAAAAGGCTCAAAAGTCAATTCTTCACTTTCTTTCATCTCGGTTCACATTATAAGACAGTTTTTTAAAATACTGAAATTTGATTTAAATCTGCTTCCTTTTTATACATAAATTTTTCTAAATTCTGAGGTTTCCAGCAGGACAATTAAAGTTGTTTCTAGCGGTGAAATTAGGAAGCAGTATCTATAAAAGCATCATCAGCAAGCTATTATTATAACTGTGAAAAAAAGAAAATATGAACAGAAGTTTTCAAGCACATTGAGGCTTAAAATACTACAAACTTGACTTTTAAAAAGAAAAAATTTGCAATATGTCCCTTTATTCTCCAAATAAGCCCAAAATCACATTTTTTTCTTTCCTAGTCCAAATCATAGAACAATTTCTAATAGAACTACAATCCGACTTTACACTGCTTTCTTCTTGCACATTCATTATTCTGAGCTATGAGATTTCGAGTAGGTCAATTGAAACACTTTTCACTGTTATCCTCATATTTTCATAGCTGGCACTTGAGTCTTTTTGAGAAGGACCGATACAATTGTAAAATAAACCAAACGCAATTGGAGTAGGTACAAAATTTTACAAACCTTGCGACTGCAAAAAGAGCACGGACCATTTTTTCCCCATCACCGATCCACTTTGATGTCAAAGAAGAGGCGCTGATACTGAAGAACGTTGATTCTGATTCTGAGGCAATGCATTTACCTGAAGCAATAAAGGGTACAGACAGGCATTAGTCAAGCCTGTGGGCTTTCTGTATAGTCCAGTCAAAATAACAGTAACAGGAAAAGAGGCCTCAGTGCCAACAAACTCAAAATTAAGTTGGACTTAATTTTAAGATACTGAATTATTATTGCCTCCATCCATCAACCTGTCGAATTATCTGTCAACATACCGGTTGAATCTTCTGTCAAACCACCAATCAATTATTCTGTTGGTGGACCAGTCGAATCTCATTTCAATTGAACAGTTGAATCATCAGTCAATTGGCCGATCGAATAGCCTGTCGATGTACCAGTTAACTTCAGATTAACTTCAGAGACTGCCATAGTAACGTTTGGTGTACGATTTGGCTAACATAGACCATTGCGTTTTTATGAGCAGGAGGTTTGAATTCACGCGTTAATTAACATTAAATATCTTGGTTAAGAGTTTATTTTAGTAGTTTTTGCTGCGCAAATTACGTTCTACATGAAATTTTAGTTAAAAAACATGCATCAGAATGCTTAACTTTGTACCTTGTCTAATGATCCATTAAAATAATTTTTCAAATTTACTAATTATTGCATGTTTGATCAAACATTTATTGGGAAGCCAATGCGTTAAACTCAGGTTCTCCATGAACCTGCCATGCTCCTGCCATAAACATGGATATTATATCCCTTCAAGAAGCAGAAACATGAAGTCAAATATACCAATCAGTGTTTTTCCAGTTCCAGGAGGTCCAAACAACAGGATTCCTTTGGGAGGACTCCGCAATCCTGTGAATAAATCAGGGCGCAAAAATGGAAGGACTACAATTTCTTGAATGGTCTTCTTGGCAAACTCTAATCCAGCTATATCATCCCATGTGATTGGAGTGCTTTGGTCCATGATCTCATTTTCGATCATTTCTATCATTTTTTCATCGATACACTTCAACAGATCACTCCGTCCCTGGTCATTATTTGATTTGCAAGATTCGTTTGGTGAACCCCAACTGTTCCTGGAGAAATTAAAAAAATCAATCAGTTTAATACAGAAACTTGTCTCCTCGGATTTTCTCATACATTGGACTTACTAAAACTGTCTCTAAAGAACTGAGAATAGTGCTACAACTTCTGAACTAAGACAGCCAGAGAGCTGATTTTGGTTGCATTTCCAGGAAACACTCATTTTCTACAGATTGACATAAAGTCCCTGGAAATTGAATAACTCAAGATTGTTACAGTAGTAGGCTGTTATTTCAACTAATAAAAAAGCAACATGTATCAATTGAAAATGTTTCACGACAATACAGGGCATTCCTATTTGAATTTAGTGTTGCTATTCATTATTGGGCCAGGCTTATTTAATTGAAATTTTTTTTTTTTGCGTAACAGGGCAATGCATGGGTAACATTCTGATGCAAAACATCAGAACTTGCTGCAAGTGCAGCTTCCAAAAATTGTTAAAGGATTTTCAATCTTACTTTCCTAAACTGCTTTCTAATTAGTTACTCCTTGGGTAGAAAAAGAAACACGAGAAGCAATTTATTGAAAGATCCCATTGTTACCTCAAACAATGTACATATAAAAATCACTTAGAGATTTAATGGTTAAGTACTAACTCTTCACACGGCACAGGCGGTTTAAATTTACTGGTTACACTGCGAGGTTTTCCGCCGATGCCACCGAGGGATTTCTTTTGACTTCCGTAACCTCCGTTGGTGCTTTCAGAATTGTACGGACCATTTGCGTTCCCATATTTATTGACATTTTGTATTCTCTGGAAGAATAAATTATTAGATTAGTAGTTACAGAATTGCTTTACAGTTTATCTCTGGGTGAAATTAAATGGAACTTAGCCTGAAGCATGCTCAAGTCATCATGAGAAACAGTCCTGTCAGGCACTTGAAGATTCCATTTGCCAGACAGATCACTTAAGTTTGTTACCAACAATTATCCCATTTTAATCAACACGTCAACTATATAGGATTCAATAATTCCCGATGCCCCTAAAAATAGGCACATTTTGAAATTAAGCTTGGTCAAGTAATATATATTCAGCTTTTTCACTCTAGGAACAAACTGGGAGATAACAAATGCTAGCTTGCAACAAGGTTGGGGTCAATGAATAACTGCCAACATTTAAACAGTATTGATACAATATTGGCCACATAAGGGTCCTGCAATTAATTACAACACAGTGTAAGTACATAAACAGACTGAAAACAAAGCATCAGCACTGTTTTTTGCTACGGTAACGCTTCGCAATATTGCTCTCTATCTCATTGGTACGTGTTCTCAACATTATTACAACATCAAATTCCAGTATTGTCAGAGTTCTTGGGATATTCAGGCAATATTGAAACAATAACACCTTACAAGGTAATTAAGCTTCACTCCCCTACGAGATCACTACAAAATATCAGCATTGAAAATCATAATTAATTCTCAATTTTGATTTTTAATCCAAAATTAATGTCATGTGGAAACCAGATAAGAGGTTGAGAACATACTAGTTCTTCTTGTGCAGTTCTGAATACATTGTTTGAATGACTACTTGCACTACTGGACCCCGCATTAGATACTCCGGTGCTTCTGGATATCCCACTAGATGGCTTATTTCCATATTTTGAAGTTAGATTGCTTGCAGCAACATGAGATTTTCTTCCACCATAATTGTTTGCCCGGTACCTGTTAATGTAAAAATTTATGGAATTCAAGTCAGATATTGAACGTAGTAAATAAAAAAGAAAATTCATTTGAATACTTACCCGAAGATCCTGGATTGACATAGGTGCTGGTAAAATTATTTCCCACACATTGATATTTGTACTCGCATTTGTATCTCCACTGCATGCTGCTTAAAAATACAAGTGTGTGGTAATTTTAGGAGGGACAAGAGCTGATGCTTGAAATTAGCTAGCTTTCGCCAGAATCAGCATGACTGCATTTTACTTGGACTTTTTAGTTTTCATGTTTTATCAACCCAGTAGAGAAACAAGCAAAATTTTGGCACAAAATTATGTGAGTGTGTCCTCTATAAGCTAGGGGAGACTCACGGGTTCCAAGAATTATGTTGCTTAAGAGCTGAAATAACAACAAGACAGAAAAAAATGGGTATTGAAAAATAAAGTTAAGTTAATTTTGGTTGAATTCTCGATCACTCGGTGAAATTTCAGTCAAGCAGGTAGAATTGCATCTCTCTTATTCTCTAATTCCTCTCCGTTCTCTGATGATTTGATAATTTAAATATAATAAATGAATCATCATAGGTGAGAAGTATAGAAGCAAATGATTCCCAAAAAAGCGAGTAGCGGATAATGCCTTTTAATTCTCGCATTTTATGTTCCTATTTTTCTTTTTCCTTTTAATTGCATTAATTTTCTTGCACACATTTGGGAACGAATTTCTAAAGGCAACATTCTAACATCTGACTGGGCTACTAAATTAAGTGCAAATGAGATAAATGGGATGAGAACATTCGTCCTTTACACTAAAAGTAAGAGGTTCTGAAAAGGGGACACTAAAATTCATTGACTATTTATAAAATTCCAAAAGGCTAAATATCTTACCATTCTTCGGTTTCATCTCCCATATGAGTCCAAGCATTGTTTTCTTTATTCATCCCTGTTCTATTGAAGGAATCTTTGCCGTAGGCTTTGGCAAAATCAGTTTCATTTGATGAAGAATCTGCATAGAAACACGAAAAAAGTGAGGAAAGAGAAGTAACACTCACAATCAACAATAATTAAAAGGCATACATTATGAAAATTGTGAATGATTTCACAGGACGACATGCTCCTTTTCATGTTGATAAATGGTTTTTCCAGCATGTACATTGTACAAGTTTCAAGATTTATTCGGTATTGGGAGATATTCACATAGTTTACACTCAAATTTTGGAAAGAGTTTGAGAGGAGCTGTTGACGACAATGGTACCTCAATGCGAGGAGGAAAAGGTTTTAAATAAAGGGATTTTTGTATAATTGGATCAAAAAATTGGAATTCTAGTTTTCCCTGGAAGAATTCTCTTTCAGATCCCATAAATTATGTTAAAGGAGGTTAAAAGTACGGCACTTTATGTTCCGTGCCAGTCGGCAACCAAACTGGACATACCAAAATGTCAACGGAAATCTCATGAAGTTCCTTAGATGACTCATTGCGGAAACATCAATTTCTAATTTTTCCACTATAAAGGCTGAGCCTTCAGTTCATTTGTATACTGATTTTGGGTGTTGCACTGTAATCAGGCATCTAAACTAAATAACACGGAAAGGAATACTGCATACAGAATGTTTCCCTATGCAGATATCTATGTGCTTTAACGGACATGCCAAAAATAATGGTTCCTTTGTCCAGAATGTGGTCCAACTCTGAGCCTTCAACACAGTAGATAAAAACTTTAAATGGACTACATTCCTCGAAAAAGAAAACATATTTCTAGCTAATCATAAAAACAACACAAATGCCATTAGTTTTTCTGTGAAATAGATGCACTCATATTGCAGAGTCAAAAATGTGTAATGCAGTCTAAATAGCTTCTCCTTAAAACTGATTTTTTAACAGGAAACTTCAAATTGGATGGATTTAAACAGAAATAGCTGTACCACATTAGGCATTGCCAAATGCTCCTGATGTTTTATGCTTTTCGGTAGAAACCTAAGCAACACTTAACTTGGAATTTTGTAAATATATTCTTCTTGATCCAAGGAAAATTCACTGCATTTCAAAGTAGTGCATTGATTAGTTTCATGTTAATAAAATAAAATAGTAGAAGTTAGGCTGATCCTAGTTACATTGATCTGATAACTTTGGATCTGAACTTTGGGTAGCTTTAAACGTTTGTCTCCCCAAAATTATCATGAAGCTCTTCTTGAATCATAACAGACTCCATTTTTAGTTGGACTGCATTAAGTGACTGAAATGTACTATTTAAGACTCATTTCAACAACATCATGAGGACTACATTTTGCAATCAGGACCCACATTTTATGGCTCATCCGTGAAAACACTTAAAACACAGGAAAACTAATGATATATGCGCTGTTTCTAAACTGAGCCGCAAACTGTAGGTCCTAATTGTGAAAAGTAGTCCATAAAAGCAATTAGTTTCCTTATGCAGTTGGTTACTTTTATGAATGTGCTAGAAACGGTAGTTCTTTAATAAAAAATGTAGTTAAAGTTCCGACAATGAAGTGCCTTTTCCTTAAACTGTCACATTAGTTTTACCTGAATTTGTTGCAATAGAACGTCCCGAGTTGAAGAGATTCACTGGTTGCTTTGGGTGTATGGTGTTATTGGATTTTTCCACCTTCTTATAAGTAGGTGCGGCTGGATGGAGGATGGATGAAGGTGGCGGAGGTTGTCTATTTGTATTTTCACTGTTTGTAACGAGAAGACTAATCAGACTTTGGACAGTTGGGCTATCTTCTACAACATTTGGATTCTTGCACTCACCAGGAGATCTGATTAGATCAAAGAACGTGGAGTCATCCATTTCTGAGAGGCAGCTCTTCCATTTAGGAGCATCTGAAAATTAAAAATCTTTTCATGGATTGATTTGGAAGATAATCAAATTGGCTCATACAGAAACCACTACATATTGTTGATTTTTCCAGTAAAGACCAAAAAAATGCGCAATGTAACGGAGCTAGAACTATGTAAATTGGAGGACTCCTTCGAATTTTCTTGCTGGTTGCTAACAGTCGAGGCTTCCAGTGACTCCTCTAGCAAAAATGATGATAGTAAGACAGTAAGTGCAACAGAAGCCTTCATGCCTATTTTACATCTATGTCTATTGATTAGACATACATTAATATGTATTGTTGAGTTAATTCCATTGTTTAAGCTCTTGTTCATACTTCCTTTGTTGAGTGGATACTTAAATTTCCAATTTCACTGCAAGATGTGCAATATGCCTTATTTTGAATGTAATGAAGATACAAAATACAAGCACACTTTTTGAAATTTCCCTGCAACCCTATATTTGAATTCCGGCTTTCTATTTGCAGATCATGAGATCCGGCTTTTTTGCACCCCCATAATCCCAAGTAGCATTTTTCAACGTAAAAATTGATATAATGTATCAATTTATAGGTATAAAGTTGTAAAAAATATTGCAATAATATAGCTATAAAGTAGCAATTCTCAGTCAACATTTGGACGATTTTTCCCGATTTCGTCAAGTCAGATCGATAAAAAAAATCTATACTTAATAGCAATGTCATTGCTATTTGTGGCGGTGCCAAATGGTTTTAGGAAAATTGAGGAATTTATCAGTCTACCCTAATTTTTACAACGTTGCAGAATCCATTCGAAAATCCGATCTTGCCGGAATTGACAGGAAATTCATGATTCAATCATCCAGCACCCTTTAAATTCTTCTGTCCGAGGCGGGATTAGAACGCGCAACCTTCGGATTACTGCCGTGCGCCGCCTTTACCGTTTGAGCTAGCTAGGCTACCTGTCGGATGCCTCACTTTTCACACATTATATAGCTCCGACATGAAACGAAACCCTTACCGGCGCATTTGCATGAAATAAAAAATTCAAAGAATTAAAAGTAACAAAAACAGAAACGAAATAAAAGGAGGAAAGAAAGGCATGAAAGAAGTAAAATTAAATTTCCCAGAACTTGGTTAAAAGCATAGACGATATTTATTTTGATTGACTGGAAATTCAAACCTTTTAAAAAAGCATTGAAATTTTTAAAGTTTCAGATTTATCGAGTTTGAGCTATTTTGAGAAGACTAAATTGAGGAAAAATGGTTGTTTCATCAAATTGTTGCGATACATTCCTGCATTCATGCTAGAGATTTGAAAACAAGTTACGGAAAGGAACACGCGGGAGTTTTTCATCATACTTAATAGCAAGATTATTGCGATAATTTTTGCGCCTTGCAATTAGTAGATTGGCAACAGGTGACACAACCAATAATCGGAATTTATTGCTACATCATAGCAACAATATAGCAATAATTTCCGCGCCTTCAAATGAGGGAGTAGGCAATACGCATGGCAAATATAATATAGCAACATTCCTACGATTTTATGTCCATCTATAGGTATCCTTGCTACTTGAAGTCTCCTTTCATTTGATGCTGGGGTCCATGCCATATGAGTTAACGCTCTTTGAGACTGCGACAGAGGATTCGCCATCTTGATCGTTGCATTCACTTTCAAAGTTGAACTGACATCACACAATCTTCTGTCGCAGTTTAAAAGTGCATAAACTCATTTGGCAAGGACTCGACCCATACTAAAGTTTCATTTATTTATAAGTAGTATTTTGTAAGGCTATTGAGCACTGGAAATTGTTCTCCAGCAAGTTGTGGTACGACACAAACCTGAGGAAAGTCTCTAAATTTTCAGATTTTTTAAAATTATATTAGAAATTTCAAGGAGAAACGTTGCCCTTCTCTTTCCACTGTCTTCTCAATGATGATTAATTGAGATTCCTTCACTTTTGGCACCCCCTGAAGAGAAGCTTTACATTGTAATCCTAGAAAGACTGGCTCTTACCTGTGTGTTTCCCATTTTGTTTCACAAGTCTAGAAATGGCATCGCAATCATTATTGATACTGCCTTCCGTGTCATATTTATCAACTTCTGAATTGATCTTATTCAAATGAATGTCCATCCATACAAGCTGAGTTTTATTACAACTAAAACAGAGACCAAATTTACAGATTACCAACTGTTTGATGGACCACTGTACTGACTCAGTCTAGTGACAGGGAAGGAATGAGGCACCACAGTAAAAATTTCATCTTGAAAATCTTGCGTAGAACTTGGTGTGCATTTTGAGAATTTTATAGATCATTTCATAAAAGAGAGGCAAGCATTAATAACTCACACTGGAATCAGTGAATTCAAAATCCCGGCTCATAAAAAACCAA
The DNA here is from genome assembly GCF_918797505.1 of Bemisia tabaci. Classification (NCBI taxonomy): domain Eukaryota; kingdom Metazoa; phylum Arthropoda; class Insecta; order Hemiptera; family Aleyrodidae; genus Bemisia; species Bemisia tabaci. The sequence goes on from NC_092795.1 coordinate 33,130,708, forward strand.
AATCTATGTAGATGATAACTAGTTTTAAATTTTACGAGAAGAACTTCACGCAGAATACCAAGAAATTTGGCCTCAGCTGAACTTCAATATTATTAGATATGGTTTTCCTCAAGGCCTCCTCAGCACAATGAGTGTTAGCGTTGGGAAAAGTGGGACTGAATAGTAATTTTCTTGACCTTCTTGCACCTGTTGTCTAATGGGGCTACAGGACTGTTGCTTTGTCTGTGTGAACTGCACGCTGTTATCAGTTGGAGGAAATTTATTTTTTATGTCTTATCTGCTCAGCTTACGAGGAAACAAAAGCTCTTGTCCATTACCAATTAGATATCACAACATTTCAATCAGAAATTGCCTGGGAAAATACCAAAAAATTATCTTTTCAGCCCCACTATACTCCAGATTGGCGTATAGAAAGCTCAATTATAAAAACTCAGCATGATCAGGCAGTCGCAAGGAGCATCAAATCAAATAAAATCAAGTTTGGCCAGCGCCAAATTATTTGGTATTCCATTCGTGGTGCTTTATTCTTTCTTTGATTTTCAATACTCATAAATTGCTGCCAAACAATTCAGCACAATAAGCGAATCTTTACATTGTCTGACATACTGAAATGTCTTTAAAGGCCAATTAGATTCTGGCAGACTTAGGTTTTTGTCAAGAGGGAAGTTTCCTGCGGTAATGCTTACGTCCATTTTTCAAGTTCTTTAGAGAACACAAAAAACTGATTTCTGGAATCACAAACAGCTTGGTGAGGATCTAATTTCTGGCTGAATTCCAACCTCTGGTAAATATTAAGGAATTTGTCTTCTTCTGATAGGTCAGATTCCATGTTGCAACCTTGGATAAAACAGACCTGCAACAAAATGGTAAGTATAAAAAGGATCGCATCTAAGTAATCACCAATTCCTTAAAATTTTTGACAAAATACTCAATTTCTTACAAATCTTCATCAATATTTCCCAAGTGTCTAATTCAAATCTTCTTTTCTTCAAAAGCTTCATTCATTGATCACTGTGCAGGTGTCAGTTGTCTCAATCCTTAAATTGCAAACAGGGGCAATTTCTACACACCTATATAGGTGGAAACCCAGTGTGAGAGAATAGTGTTTAAAGTCTCGAGATACCAACTTAGAGGATAGGGTAATCTGTGACATTATAGACATAATGAATTATCCTATACTTTAAGTTTGTGGTGTGCATCCGGTAACTTGACCGCTGATTGTAAAAAACTATTACGTGTACTTATCATTTCACAGCGCTAGGGTTATCAATTGTTTTCACTTGAAGAGTACTCACATACTCTGGGCCAATACAAGAATTTGATTCTCGGGTACCTCTAATACCTGGTATTTTTCATGGTACTTTCATCAAGACTAGGGTTGTTTTTGCTTTGCCACTTAAACAGATACCTGTTATCTTTAAGGAACTGCATTCAATGTTCGCCAATTATTGGTGCTTGTAAGATTCCCATGTGGAAATCATAGATCAAGGGATTATCAAAGCTGTAGTTTTACCTATCCGTTGAATTCTGAAGTTTTGAGGGATACAAGCTGCAAACTATGGCTCACACTGAATTTCACGAACCTATAGTCTTCCAGATAACGAAATAATTTTAGAATTTTCCTTACAAACTGCAATAATTGCTTGTGTGCAATAATAATAGATAAGAACAACATGTATTGACAACTGATTGACAATTTGACACATGATACAAAATTTTGAAGATATAAACAAAACCGAGGGAAGAACGGACCAATGAAAATTCAGTATGCGCGAAACCTGAATCTGACGTCATAACCAGCAATGTCATATTATCAGCCAATGAAAGAACAGAGAATTTTCTAAATGATTTTGATGACGTCACTATTACTTTCCCTTTCTCTTCTGCCGGTCAAGCATCAAATCCGTGACGGAGTTTGTTTTTTTTGCCAGTTCTAGCTCCATCAATACAATGCTGAATGCTGATTTCAGCAAGCGGACCTAACCACCCTTAGCTCAAGGAATTCGTCTAGCTATATTTTATTGTCATAATGTAATAGAAAGTGCATTCATTCGTTATATTTTCATCGGAACCAGTTTTCGTGTGTGTTTCCACACATACGGTGAAGTAGTTATCAATATTTTCCCACTTACTTATTGATCTCTTGCTCTTCTTGCCCCCACTGCAGGAAAAAAAATGTTCTGCTGTAAACAGAGTGGTTGCATGATGAATCTTCAATTTACATAAGTGCAGTTGCTCCTGAATTTGTGAAGATGGACTTATGCTTTTAAAGTTTTGCAACTAACAACTGTTGCAATCTCCACCCTAGTTACGCTGTAAACAATGCTGCAATACGAGATGAAACCGGTACGCATTCCTTTATTCGTCACCTTAGTTTATATTTTTTAGTTATCTAAATCGATCAGCAATCTTAAGTAATTGTGTCTGCTGAGACCCAGTATCTTGGAGAATGCAGATACTAAATGTCTCATTTACTCTACGTCTTCTTGTCTTTCTGTCAAGACTATTCCGTACGCTTGTTCTGAAGACATTAAAACCTATTAATGCTATGTTTCCCTGGCTGCGCTTGCGCCCAGTGGCCCTTTTCTTGGTTGCCTCATTGTAGGCTGCCTGTCAGAGGGAGTATAATTGGGGCTTCAATTCCAGCTGATTCGGAATGTAGTGTGTTGGTTTACCGTCTGCGTACGGCAGCGTCCATACCGGCGGTTAATCCTAGATGGCTATCAAACGAATGCAATGCGGTCGCTTGCAAATTGGAAGTAAAAATCAGAGTTGGAAGTATTGACTCAGTCTGCCTTGAAGTTACTAAATGAGCTAGGTTTTTTATCCAGGCTTATGGCTGTGTGCCTGAATTTTGAGACTACATTCAAATTTTTGTGGAGTTGCCAGACTTCATTTTTTCAAAATCCCTGAAGAAAAGACACTTGAAAATGAAAACTGCTAACTGTAGTTGACAATAATCTGAGATCTTTTTCATAATGCCTTTTTAATTATGTGGGGGCGGCTGAAATCGACCTTTGAACATATCTCAGTTTCAACAGAACTTTAGTATTTGTTCCTGCTTACCAGGGAACAGATGTTTGAGAAGAATGGAGTCAACTCTCTGTACTTTTACAGTGACAGAAGTTAATGTAGGTATGCTGTTAGAATGTTATAAAAATGGTCATTGGTTTTAGTTTGATCAGTCCAAGCTAAAAACAGCCTCATTTTATGCCATATTTATTTTTTTATAAATACATAATATCTCCCCAACAAAATCTCTAGCTGCAAAAATTTGTAATTAAACATTAAGTAGATACTAAAATGGGATGATTGAAAAAACAAAGTGACTACTTTTATTAATTGCACTGAAAAGAGAAGGCATACAAAATGAATGAAATAAAAACAATAGCAAATAGAAACAAAGAATGTAAATGATAATTTCCAGTGTAATTTAACATTTTCAAGGCAAAGCGAGGGATCTATGAGAAAACTTACAGCAAGAAGGATTCATGTGGAACAATTCAAATAACCATTAAGTATTGTCATCACCAATAAAAATATTATCACAACACAATTACTGTTGATCAACATGCATTCCCTTCCTAGTCTATAGTTTCTCTTCTTCTGGAGGTAAAAAAATTGAAATTGTCCAAAATAATTTAAGTGGGAGTTTCTTTACCTTTTCTTTGCTTATAATTTTTTTTTTTTTTTTTTTTTTCATCCATCACATTAATTTTTTCAAATTTTTTGTTCTAGAGACTCTTGATCAAAGAGTAATCCCTTTTCTTGAAAATTCGGCCATCAGAATTTTGGCGAATGAGTAACAAAAAGCCTAGGCTCATTGTAGGGGGAAACTCTATTCAGAGTAGTTTTGACTTAAGATCAGTAAGTACGGATGGGTTCATGTGGTGAAGGTACAAAAAACGGGTGCTCAGGTTTCTGCTCTGGGTAACTAACACAATAATCAAGTGTAAATATTTTTAGGAAGTATCAGTAATTGCTAAAAATGCTACCACAATCTAAATTTCAACTTCTTTCACAGTCAATGTAAAGAATTTTTATTTTTTGATCGATCCATTAAAAAAAACTTTCGTCAAGGAACAAAAAAACAATGAAGAGAAGCCATTAATGTAGTCTGTTTTTATTCAAAATTTTTGTAATCAAACATTTGTTTCCCTTTGCTGTAAGCCCCCCATGATGAATCTTCAAAAATGGAAACCTTTCATGAAATATCTTCCTAAAAATTTTGAGTCTGTTTTAAAGTAGCAATTCAAAATCCCCCTTAACATCGCACTTACGCTTTTTTCAAAGTCAGTTATCAATGCTCGGCCAAGATAAAAAGCTGTTCAAGCATCTAAAAATCGCAAAGTTCCTTTGCTCTTAAAAATTACTTGCCATTCCAGGATAGCCTTCAAGATGCAGTCAAATTATAGTAATCTGTCATCAAGTTAGAAAAATCCAAGTATCTGTATCATGAGTTTAAAAATGATAATGAACAGCTCTTGAAGTTTTTGTAGATACAGGCTTTGTTCTGAACTTCTTTTATGGATAATGCTTAATGATTATTGATCAAAGGTACGAGAGAGTCAATCAAAAGATTTTTAAATAGAAGCTCTGTGCCTGGAGACTGCTCTTCTGTAGAAAGATCACTACAAAATGTAGCCAAGAGGCTGAATAAATGTTTAAATCAAAACGGAGAAAAATAGGGAGCAGTAGGTAATCACCAGGTTGATCTTATCTGTATTAGTATACTGACAAAGCAATTGTTATGATTGAGTTAATAAATCTCAGGGGTTTATTGAATGTTACTGCAGTTTTATTTATTTCTGTTTGAGTTTAACTTGGTGTGTCTTTTTTCCAGAATGTGTCTTCTTTCTCGGAGCCCTGCTCAGATGTGAGTCTGCTGGAGGCCAGTAGCTACCGTTCTCTCCAATTCCCAGACATCAGATTGACCAGATTAGAAAACGATGCCAATTGTTTGAAGTACCTGCAGAGCTCGTACAAGGAGCAGCGTTACAAATCCCTGTATTACAATTCAGACAGCGCAGCACCATCAGAAAGTGAAGGAACTTGTGATGAGTCAAGCGATAGTGAGTACATCTTCAGTGATGAAGGGTCATCATCGTCGGACTCATCAATCGAAAAAGTGACGAAAGTGAAGGTTAGTAACTGTAAGGTAACTGTTGGTAACTGTGAAGTTCCCAACAAAGCATCGCACAATGGTTTTAATTCCTTTAAGGTTTCTCAGTTGTCAGGCACCACTATTGACAAAGTTTCGAATCTGTTTCTGAAGTTGCCTGTTGTGAGACTGGTCCGGTTGGAAAATGATGAGAATTGCTATAAGTATTTAAATCATAACTCAAGGTTGAAAATGCGTGAAGAGACAGTCGACAAAAGGTTGAATCCAATTGTCATAATTCCCAACCCGAATGTTAGCGGAAAGCGCAAAACATCCTTTATGATAAAAAAACCTGTAGTCGAGGGGAAGACTCCCTCAGAAGAAAGTAAAGACAGCTGTTATGATACCTGTATCAATGATAGTGACAGCTCTCTTGCTTCGAGCAGTTGCAATCAATTAAGGAGGTTTAGTGTGGATTTAAATGGAAGTACTAATTCTTGGAAGCCTCTAACTTCTCCTGGCAGAAAATGTCTAGTTCCCTCAAAATCTTTAGCATCTAATTTTGAAGAAACCAAAGTAATCTCGGAAAAAGGCTCTGAGGCCTCTACTATAATTGATCTTGTCTCGGAGGATTCCTCATCTTCAATTCATGAAGTCAGGAGTTGCTCAAACAGACGTGATTCAGAGAACTCCTGCGTTAGTTCAGAGCTTATGAGCGAAGAATCCTGTAGTTCAGAGATCGCTCGATGTTTTGACCAAGAAAATCAAAATTCTGATGAAAATTCCAATTCAAACGACTTACAGAGACAGAGTCCAGCCACAGATGTGCTGGAACGTGAGGTAACAAAGACGCATGACTCAGGAATCGGAACCTCGGATGATGGAGTTTCTATTATGGACGAATCGTTCATCCTTAAACCATCTTTTGTGATTCCTCATGAAGACTCTGATACTGACATCATTGACGGCGAGGAGTGTTTCATTGTTGATGTTCAGTTCATCCCGGATGATGTCTATGAACGATTACAGTCGCAGCGCATCCATCCAGCAGAGAAGCCGATTGAAGCCACTTGCGAACTGTGCAATACAGCATTTACTGCTAGACCAAATTTGTATTCGCATATGAAAGAGAGCCACAACTTCGACAGTATATACGAGTGCGTTCATTGCGGTCAAATATTCAATGTCAAAGCATGTCTAGTCTATCATCTATACGCTAAACTGAGTTTGGATGCGGAGATGCCAGTAGATGAAACTCACTTATGTCCCCAGTATTCATGTTCGGAAGGAGATTTCCAAAAATCGGAACTGACATTTTTAAGAGATTTTTGTTCGAACCACTCCATGCTTCATAGTCAGTTGTTAAACTTTGAAATCGCAGACCAGAACCAAAAGCCTATCCCAAAAATAGATAGCATTAGTGGATGTGTCACGGAACTCCATTCTGAATGTGACAAAGAACCTCCCACAGCCAAGTGCCTGAATGAAAGTAATCACCACCGCCCCGAAAGTGCTCTAAGAACAAATTGTGGTAAAAAGTCGAAGCTGGAAAATCTGAAACGAAAGTCAACTGTCAAGGGAAGAATTTCAAGAAAAAAGCAAAAGAATAATCAGAATGAAAGCAATTACATATGCCACTTATGTAACGAAAACCATAGCAATAAGAAAGGACTTTTCAATCACTTTGAGAATTGTCACAATTCTATTTACTATTATGAGTGCAGGCTGTGTCAAAAGCTTTTCCAGAATTCCACTAGTTTTGCCTCGCACTACGTAAGAAAAGAGTGTGTGAGGTTAAAGGAGAATAAAAATAGTAGATGTGATATTTGTGATAACATGTACAAAAATCGCCAAGTTATGCGGAAGCATAAAATGAACCTTCATAACCTTTTTATTCCTCTAGAACTCTGTCCATTTGTCGATTTTCTCACCAAATTTGAGTCTAGTGAATCGTTTGTTAATTGCATCTTCTGTTACGAGTCTTTCTCTTGTTGGGATCAATTGGTAGACCATGAGCGAGACTTGCATGATTATTTCACTTGTTTTGAACCTTTTTGTTCTGCCAAATTCTTCTCAAAAAGTGAGTTCGAGAAGCATCTGTTCATTCATTTTGCTCCTGGGGAAAGTAGTTTTTGCGAGTTTTGTTCCAAATTGTTCTTTACCAAACAATACTTAGAAAAACACATTAGAGATCATCTAACAGGTTAAGAATTCTCCTCAAACTCTCTCACACACTTGCCTGCCAAACTTAGTTTCCATTTTTTTTTTAAAACAAATTTTATTTAAAACTATTGTAAAAAAAAAAATATATTATGCCTTGTAGGTATCTATCTTTATGAATTAAATTTACAAAGGTATTAAGAAACAAAGTAATGTTAGATAATACAGATTATCTAGGAGAACAGGAATTTTGGATCTCTGTCTTTTGTTTCAAGAAAAATTTTCTTTGAACTTTTTTTTACATTAATTTCTTTTATCTTTGTAAGATAAAGGTGAAATAGCTCTAAGCAGCGTCAGCTCGTACTGAATCTTTCTAAATTTTCATTTTCACTTTAAGTGTGAAATCCACTTTCACAGTAGAGAATTTTTCTTTGCTAAAGTTTTATGGATGAGGTCAAAGAGTCATGATATGACGTGTGCCAATCCAAATTGTACTGTCAATGAAGATTTCAGTTAAAAAAGTGATGCCGTGTTCCCTTTTGATGTATTCTTTCTTGTTCTTATACTGTTATCATAATTTTTACCAAAATTTAATCATCACATTTGCATCGCACCATTTTCAAAAAATTGCTTCGATCATTTGTGAGTTTGAGTTCCATGAAATGACAGTAGGTCACAAAAAATGAGGTCGAAAATGATTTTCCATATGTCTTCTTTTGTTACCTACCCCTTCAAGATGCTGTAATTTACCAAAAGAAAGTTTTGGATACAGATGTTTTTAGAGTATTATCGGTTAATCTAGTTCCAAACTTAACTTTTCCTCAGAAAATAGGAACTAGCTCTCCTTTCAAAGTATTTTTAGAGACTCAGTCTTCTTTTAAAAATCATTGTCAATTAGTCTTCTTTTAAAAATCATCGTCAATTCAATATCCTTTTTTGGATCTTGTATCATTTTTTTCTTTCTTTAAATTAGTTTACTTTTACATTCCTGACTTAAAGTTAAATTTTTCCCCAAGTTTTCAGCAGTACAAAGATGAAATTCTTCGGAAACTAGTATTTTTTTTTATGTCTGTTGGACGTTAAAGCTGCTCGCTAGAAGTAGAAGCTTCAGGTAGAGATGTCAAAATTGTAAAACGTAAGTATCTCAAATCCTACCACTGATTCAACTTTTTTTCTTCTTCACCCAAGCATCACATCATTCCAGCAAGAAACCTTTTTATTATTTTTGAAGCCAAAGTGTATTTTTGAAGCCAAAGTGTAAATTTAACCGACTGCTGCAATATCTTTAAAATTGCTGTTCTGATTTAAAATCATAACAATTTTTTTTTCGTCATCTCTGCAGAGGTGTTTAATTTGCTGATTGTAAAAATTACATGTCATTATGCAGTATGGAACTATCTATGTCGAAAGTTTTGAAGAATGTCATGTATGTATGTACAATATTTCAATATGAGCATGGAAGTATCCTATAATAAGTGAATGAAGCCCTCTTTATCTCTCCCTTCTTTACTACTAAATCAATCCTTTAATGGATCAATTCTTTTCAAGGTAGATTGTTCCGCACTGCTCCATGACTTATAATAGTTTATCAGATAAAGACAAGTAACTCAATTAAACCAAGATATTTTCCCCTGGCTTTAAGGCAAAGTGAACAGATTGAGGGCAATTTCTATCCTGGCTTATACTGTAAGGTCAAGTAGCATCATTTTGAGTTGTGGTGGAGTGGGTCAATTGTAAGTGTCTTGGTAACAGGTACTAATGGGCATAAAGTATAGAGAAGCAAATACAAGGTGATAAAATAGTCCCGCACCACCTCCAAATCCCCTAGGGTTCTTGTCCCTTTTCGGTATGATCCCCTTCAAATTTTGAAGGAGCTCCGAAAATCATTTCCTTTGACCTAGAAGCACTCGCTAAATTTTAAGTCTCCATCTCCAGTTTTTCAAAAGTTAATGGAGTGATTCCTGGTCCTGGAGCAGCGGGGCTTTTGGATCATCTTGTATAATGAGAATCATTCCAAAGTTAAGTTCTGGGTCCAACAGATAACAAAATATTGTCCCTCGTAACAAGAAAAATACAACTTAATAATAATAATAAAAAAAAAACAGTGGTCTATCGTGATTTTTTCAAGTCGAAACAATGAATCAATGAATAGAAAAAAGGTTCTTTTCCTTGTGCAGCTAACCTAGAATAAGTACTTCAACAATAGAAATTTGCTATTTTTTTAAAGAAGTTTTTAAGTAAAAAAAATGATGGATATACTTAACATGTTTCAGAGATTTTTTTGCTCTATCTCTCTCTCTCTGAAAAGAATTAACATTTCTAGAAGATTTATCGTTTCGTTTCTTGTTTTCCAATATTTCCTTTTTCATTTGATTTAAAGTTTTTATTTTTTTACTTTACGGAAAGACCATTCTGTTAGCAACGATTCCCGCAAGTCAGTATTACTATTTTTTTTTTAAACCCATCACAAATGAACATTTCCAGAAAGGCACCGTGGCTCAGTAAATATAACCAACAATGAAATAAACAGAGCCCAGTATTGCCAATTTATGAGAATTGGAACTGAATGCGCATTAATTGTTAAATCGTTGTTTCTCAAATGAAGAAATGTGAATCCATCCCAAGGTTGCAAAGTTGACTAAAAAACTACATTTTCAATAAGGATAAAACTGCGCTTTTCGTTCAGAAGTTTGCTGAATTTTATGTGTAATCAGAGAAAAAATCCATGAAATTGTCAGTTAGAAACGCCCAACAGTTTCCTAGTAAAAACCTAATTTTTCATTGAGAATTTTGTGACACTTGCGTGCAGTCATGTTTTTTCATTCGAGAAATGATGAAATCACAAAAATGCCAAAAATTGTCCGAAACTTTGAAAAAATTTCGTCCCCTTTTGCTCGTTTGTTTCGGCAGATGTCCATAAATATCATTTGAAGTTGCCTCTAGAACCTAAATGAGGTTTTAATCATGAAAGGAATCAATCTCAAATTGATTTAATGTGTCAGAAAAGTTCAGTAGTTTTCAGTTAATTAAGTTGATCTTAGAGTAAACAATTTTTAGTTCTGATTTTTTTTATCACAAATGACTGATTTTAATCATTGTATCTTGACATAGTCTCCTACGTTTAAGGCTGATGTGTTTGTAAGAGTTTTAGTCTTCAGAGACATGATAACATTGTGTCTCCAAAAAGATCTTTGTATTGAATAGGTAAACTTCAGAAATGTATTTTAAACGGAGAGTACAATCTTGATTAGGCTTGTTTGTCACATGTAGGGTCAAGTGATGAACTGGCGTTAGGTACGCCTCTAACTTTAAGAACCCTGTTTTTTTTCTTGCTCACCCTTCATGGGAATTTCATTTTTACTCAATTTGTTTTTTTTTTATCTAATTCGACCAGCGCATGATTTTTAAGTTTTGAGGGTGTACATAAAAAATCTTTTATATTTTTTGTTCATTATTAAACATGTAAAAAGTTGATTTTAAGTAAGTTTTTTTCCCCTTCTTTTTTCTGTAGAGTACTTAAGTTATTATACTATCAATTTTCATAAAAGGATCGTGCTGTAAGTTAATAAAGTGTTTTGTTACTGCAATTTCCTTTTTTTTGTCCTCTTTATTTCCTTGGACCTTGACGCAGTATTTATGCTCATAAACTTTCCTCTCTATGTAAAGCACAGTCTTCAGTTTTTTTGTTTAAATCAAATTATCACTGGTGCTGTAGGTTGGCCAATCTTTGAGAGAAAATTTTTCTTCAGAGAAAGTGAATTACAGTGGTCATAATGTACATTGAAACTTATAATTTGCAATCTGTGTTCAGAATTCGTTTTCTCTATAATTTTATTTTCTATACGAGGAGAAATGCCAAGTTAAATTAGGAGTTTATGAGAACCTATATGTATTTTAAATTAAACGTTTTGTTCTATTTTTTAAAATAAAGACATTTTCCATTGTTTCTGCTGAATCATAATCTGATAGTAAAGTGCCTAAATTGGCAGAATTTTACTTACTTCATCAATTTTGGCACCAAAAACTCTATTTCTAATGAAATTGAGGCGCGAACAAATCATGCAAGAGAAATGGTGAGCTAACCCTTTGCATTTAATGCTTTCCTGAGATTGGTACACGCATGAGACTTCGGTCGGGCAGTACTTAATTTCTCTTGCAGAAACTTTGTCTGCCATTCATGAAGAGAACAAATGACATGTATGTTAATTAAATTAACTTCTCTAGAGTTACCTATTTTGTAATAAAGGTAGATGATGTGAGTAAAAAGTCAAAGCATAGGAAGAAAAAGGATAGTAATCTTTTATGATAGTATAAATCAATTCACATGAGTTAAAAGTGGAATCACATTAAAAATCAACAGTTCCTGATTTCCATTGAACTTACAATGATTAAATGAAGAGGACGCACTACCCACAAGCAAGAGACAGTAATAAAATTCTAAAAGCAACTATTTACAGTCAAACTTCAACAAAATAATAAAATTCATTTCACTTTTCCAGAGATGCATAATAAACGAGTCTACAATTAAAAAAAAAATTCATACCACATTTCCTAAAATACTAAAAAATCGCTCCGTTAAATAAGTACAATAATGTAAATAAAGTATTAATATTACCTCAAAGGTCCCCGCCGTGTATGTACATTTACGAAAAGTTACAACTTAATATATGACTTGGGATAGTATAAAAACTAGAACATTGATTCGCTAAAATTTAAACTATTGCAACAAGTGTAAAGTGACGATCAGCAGCAATGAGTTTTCAGGCTGATTAAACTTAAAAACATGTAAAATTTTAATGATACAATAATGAGATAAAGAACTTTCAGATCAACTGCCTTAGGTTCTCACTCATTTGGTTGGAGTGCTTCCAGAACTTTTGTGAGTGAGCTTCTTCTGACTTTTCATCTCTATCCTTTCGTTTAGTTTCACAATAATCTCCTCCAGCTCCTCCTGTAAGAGAACAAATGAAAATGTTAATAGGATAAGGTGCACACTTTTCCACATCGCAGGATCCTTTCTTTTTGGTTGCAGCTTGATTAACAAAGAATGGTGAGATAAGTCCAAAAGCCAAGTCTCCTCTTTTACAATTAACAGAGATAAAGCACATTGAAAATTGCAATGATAGATGTCATCCACCAGGAATGCATTTCACCTTGAAAAATCCTTGAATGTACTTCAATTTTGGAAAATTGTCTAAATGTCACCGCCCACAGAAAAAGAGGCTTTAGTCTTTGAACACAAATTTTAAAGCAAACACGATTTGACCCATTTTTTCAATACTCCAAAAATATTTATATTTTGAATGAGGACACTTTTACTGCAGACGGAATAATTTGAAAAGACTTACCTCAGAATATGCGTATTTCAATTTACAATACTTCAAATGATTCCGTTTCTTAGATAATAACTCGATGCCGTGACAAAGACAGTAATTGACCTCTTCAAAAGAATTGGAGACCTGGAAAATCAAATCCCGAAATCAATACACACACATTTATTATTGACATTGATAAAATTACGGCACCATCCTCACTGTTAGTTGGGTTAAGACTTCATTGCACACAGATGATACACCCAACTATTAAAATCCTTAGAATGTAAAATTTTGCACAAACTGCGCATCAGAAATGTATAAAATCCGCTCCTTAAACCATCATTTGCATATTATTTTTCAAATGCATTTTTGAACTTAGAATCTGCAGACATTGTATTCTAAGCTCGGCAATTGGATTTGCTCAAAAGACAACAATCTTCCGAATTGTTGCGCATCTTTCTGATGTAGACTCAAGTCATTTTAAAAGATTTGTTCTTGCAAGACAAAGAAAAAAGGGGGAAAAATTGAAATGTAAGTGAGAAACAGTTTAGGAGATGCTCTGATTTCTGGTACTGCAAACCTGATTGCTGATGACTGCGAAATAAGTGCCTACCTTGGCACTAAATTTGGAAATGTGTGAAATGGACAACACAAATTATACATTAAGGAGTGAATTTTTAACATATTCGATATGCTCAACATGAATTCCTTGCAATTTCACGTTTGAAACATCTATTCAGTTGTCAGTGTCTCTTGTGGGGAACATATTTATTTACAGAACAATATTATTTTTTGTGCTCATAGAGAAAGATTTCTTTGCATTATGATGCAACCGATTGAATAAGTCACAATTGCTAACTCACCAAAGAAATAAACAGATTAGCATGACAAATTTCGCACTCATAATCTTCATCTTCATCCACTTGCAACCTTTTCTTGTTATTCCGCGGCAGACGTTCAGTTGCTCGTAGACCTAGATCTTCCAGCTGGGTCCGCAGTGCTACTTCACGATCCCGCATTTCACTTATTAAAGGCGCAACCTGAACAACGTAAATAAAGATAATGGCACAGTGATGTGGAAAAAAGGAAAATTACTCTATTTTTGTGTAGATAAAAGGGGAAATCATTGCAATTGAAGCTATGCTCTAATGCAACTGAAAGAAATGAAAGTTTTCAATTTTTGAGTTCTGTAAGGATGGACTCATTGGTAAAAGACGTCTATTAACGTAAAAGATGTATACTAGGAGGATATAATATGTTTGCATGCACTTGACTATCATTAGTAAAACTACGGATACCTGTAAAAACAAAAAAGGAAAAAACCAATATTTTTTTGGTGCCAGTTTACAGCCAGAAGTATAAAGGTAGTCCAAGATTATATATAAATTTATGATAATTAAACATAATATAATTAAAGTAATTCAATATAATTTAAAGAATACTAAAATTAATTGGAAATCTTTTGAAACAAATATGAATGCATTATAGTAAAATAAATATGGCAAACCTGCGTGAGAATTTCAAGCGATGTTCTGGAGTCAGTTGCAATGCTGCACAAGAGTTGTTCCAAAGAGAAAATACTTGACTCACAACTATTCTGCAGATCCTGTTAAAAAAAAATTTAATTTTTACAAACTGATATTTGTTACAATTCCAAAAAAAGAATGAGACTCACTCAACAAATCTTGGAAAATTTGAAGGACACCATTCAACGTTTTGCCAGGTAAGTGTAGAAAAATTGAGGATTAGATACAAGGGAAACTAAGTAAATTCTACATTGGAAAGTCTCAAAGTCTCACATTTTAATTGATTGATCACATTTGAAAATATGCCAAGTCCACTTTACAATTGTTACTAATGTGTAATTACAGGGTCTCTGATTTCAATCCTCTAAACTACTTTCTTCTTAGTTGATCCTTAATTATGAGAAGGAAACACAAGGAACAATTGAATCAGTGAGTTCGAAAACACACCAACTCGGGTTTTTTCGATTTTTTACGGTTTAGTAACACTTATGGATAGAAGCATCTGCACGCAAAAGGAAATTTCGAAATTTCAATCGGAAGTGCTCGAAACAGCGACAGGAAAAGGGAAAAATCAAAGTATTTCATTGGAAATTCCAATTTTTGGCCATTTCAAGGGAAACGGGTGACCATCCGATTTTGCGAGTTTTCTTTCTTCGGTTCAGTATACCTTGTGCCAACAAGTTATATAAACATTCAAGCGTTATTCAGGTCAAAACATATCAATTTTTCAGGGCAGACTATGAAAAATCAGTATCTGAAAGTTGGTGAGAACGAAAACACACCAACTCGGAAATTTTTATACGCTTACTTCTCTGTCATCAAACATGGCGTATCGATTTCGACTTGGTGCTTTACAAAGTCTCTAAGTACTTGTCCTTTGGCACCAAAAAGGTTTCTCTTAAACTAACTTCTTCGCCCACTACGCAGTTTTAGGTGTTTCCTGTAGGTACAACTTTTTTTTTTCCGAGTTGGTGTGTTTTCGAACTCACTGATTCAATTCTTGAAGACACAACTCCACCATTACTTCAAATAGAATGTGTCTACAAGAAACAATATTTCTGTGAACTATTCAAATTAGTGCCTCAAACAAAGTACATTTACAGTTGATCTAACGTTTACTTACAATGAAGATGTCATTGGCCGACTGCAGCCACGATGATGGAGCAAAATAAACGGACTCAGAGAGCAAGTAGCCTGTGGCAATGCTGGAGGTGAACGCTCGAGGGAAGACGACGATGAACTGTCCTGGTTGTTGAACAACACGCGATAATGAAACGCCATTCTCAACCAACAATGGTGGCGGCACCATAGCGGTGTCCGATGCCAGCCACACGCTCTGGTCGCTCCTCTTATGACTAGGTAAAAGTTTCGACATTGCACTTCGAAAAACTGAATTATATTCAGCAGGAATTCCATACCTGAAAAAAAAGGAAATGATATTAATACTAAGAAGAACATGTTAAATTAACAGAATACTGAAGGTTAAAATTCGGCGAACTCAATCTGCCTCCTTAATTTAATGAGAATACTCTTTACAGATTTTCTGAAATAAATCCGAATTGACGAGCAGTTACGATTAGACTTCGCGGCAACATTTTCATTGGTTCAGTCATTTCCTGATGGAAGGAATTACTCATCAACACTCATAGGAAAAGAATGACCGAACCAACACATTTCCCAAAATCAAAATTTTACAAGCACAATTTGTTCTTACAGGACCCGTACAATATCAATTTAAAGGAGGTGATTGTTTTAAAATGGGGAAATTGGCTCACCAAATCTTTCTAGCACCAGTATGGAGGTACTCAATCCATGGAAGACCATGCGGATCTCGATACCAACAACATGTTGTGAACAGCATCCCAACGTGCAGGGTAGGTACTGTCACTCCTGAAAAAATACATCATTATCGTGTTAGCATTCAGGCCAACAAAAGGGAGTCAACCCCAATTTTCATAAAATTGCCTGATTATGTCTGTTGCACATAAGAGATGCAGTCAAATGAGTAGATTTTCAAAGGATAAAATGGCTCTACAATTACATTTAGCATATCAGCAATGTTTAAAATCTACTCCTTCACACCAAATTTGCCAAGTCTGTAAAAATTTCTGCGTCCGCACATAATTTTTCTTTGCTGCAGGCAATCAAGCTTACCCAGAATGAGACCTGAGAAAATCTATCCTAAATAAATAAACAACCTCATAAACTGTTTTATTCCTTTCTTACAAGTGAATTCCATTGATTTAAAGCTTTTGTTTTTGAAATACTGAGGGACAAGAAGACTTGGAATATGTAATAAATGAGGAACATTTTGCAAGATTGTTTGTTTGTTTAGGTTAGGTTTTCTTTCGTTTCTCACTTTGCAAACCTATTTCCTGGCAACTGAAAAACTGCCCCTGGACAGGATTAAATTGAAAAAAAACAACAACATAATACTGTCCAAGCTAAGCGTGTGTTCAGAAGTGGATTTTTTATATTCCTCATGTGCTCAACATGATTTCCGTTCAATATTCCTTAATTAGAGGTCACTCAGTATCTCTTACATGCAACTGATCCATTGTACCTATTATTCCTCTTCTACGGTTGAATTCACTGAACGCAATGCAGAGGTAATATACTCAAAGCATGCATTGAATGTTCTAGCAACCTTATAGCAAGAGGCTAACTTAAAAGATCACCTAAGAGCTTAGTGCATTATCAACTATCCTTCCTGGAACAAAATTTAATTAGCTCTTGCGAAAATCATTGATGTTAATTTTTTCTAACTTTGAAAAAATTGCAAAACCTGTACAATCTTCATAATTGTGGTATCAAATAATAGGTAGCAGCTACTTCTGGTCTTCTATTTTTTTGGGGAAGTTTGAAGGGTGAACTCTCACTGTCAATGCAAAAGATCTTAAAATATTTAAGGTGATTGGTTAAGATTTCTAATTTGACGTGGTCAAACTTGCATGCAATATATTGCATGCCAGTTCGACCATGCCAGAAACCGTGATGAATCACCTTAAGAGATCATGAGGATTTTGTTTCACGTATTATGAGCTAATCATAAAATTTTTAAATTGATGCTAGAATTAATGTAAAATAATAATATTTTTAAGGAGAATCATACAGCAAAATCTCGCTGAGTCGAATTGTTAAGAGACCGAGAGAAATTTCGACGTGAGCGGCTTTTTGCCTCAGCACTTTACCGCTCAGCATGAAATAAGCTTGAAAATTTGAGCTAAGAAATTTCAAGTTACTAATAAGTGATTTTGGAAGTAACTTTTCCAAATTTTACAATTATCAATATTTAGTTTTAAATTTCTCAGGTGAATTTTCAAATATTATCTCTTTACTTTTAAAAAATTATCGGTGGACATTAAAAATCACAGATTTTGCTGCTCTAACTTTTGTGTTTCTTTCAAAAATAACATTCAAAAACCTTACTTTGAAACGTTGTTTTCTATTGAAGTTGCTCATATCCCTTCATTTTTCACACGAAAAGTCAAATTTTTGTCAGGTTTTCCAACAATTTTTCTTTAGTTTAAGGAGCTTTTCCTCCACAACAAGAGTCATTTTGTCTTATTTGTAGTTTTTCTACACTGCCCTTATGGCAAAGTTTAAGGACCATAGAAATTTTCGACTTAAGCGGGATTTTGTCTTATCCATAGTTCAACTCAGTAAGATTTCACTGTTATCTCATTAAAAGATAAGTGAATTCGGACAAACACAAGGCTACAAAAAAAGAAATAGAAAGAAGAGGTGTGGAAAAACAGGGAACATGCTCACCAATTAGAGGTCCCAGCGACCTTAAAACAGATCCGCTATTATTGGTGAGGATTTTTAGATTCCAATTGTGTTTGGCAAAAGTGGAATTTTTGGTAGTTGGAAAACCATAGCCTCTGGCACCCGTATCGATGGAGGCTGAATGAACACATATGTGGTTTTGACCGGATGAGACATAATCCCAATATTGGGACTCAACATCCTCTGGATCTGGGCCAATTTCCTTATCCGCTGCGGCAACTCCGAAATGGATGGTCATTATATTCCGTGCTACCCTGTAGAACTGATTCAAGGCCATGCTTCGTCCCTGAAAGTAAAATTCATGAGCGGATAATAAGTATGAGGAGAATTGAAATAATAATTACTTTTGAGAACAATCTTCAAACAGGTGACTGAAAAACAATTTTACAGCACTAAGGGATTGTGATATTTAAACTAAAAATGTATTTATGCATTCATGGCATATTTTATTTATTTTGTACCAACAGCATCTATTATTCAAAGATTATTGGTCACAATTTGGTTTAATGTGTTTCTGAGGATCTTATAATGTTAATTTTAATGTAAGACACTGGGACAACGTAGTAGAACCTTTGGGACCTAATTTTTTTTTTTTTTATCAACATTAACAAATGAATATAATTGACACATAGAACTTTACCTATCTATTTTTATACTCTGACGATAATAGAGTCTTTTTTTTGCTTCGGATAAACATCTGACTTAAACGTCTTCTCCAAAATCTGCAACTGTTTTGACTCTTTCGCAATACATCATTTGTCTTAAAAAAATTCAACGATGATAGCAACAATGATATTGCTTGATGAATATTCAAATGCAGTAGATTAGCAAAAAATGGTGTCGGGATGATATGAAAACTATTTCTTCCCGATTTTTCTGTTCCATCAATATTCATTTAACCGAGTGGTAAAAAAATGGTGTATTAAATGCAAACTTTTGATTAAAACAAGGACCATGGTATTCAACAAAAAGTGCAGCAAATTTTGATTACCTTTATGATACAGTCATCAATATCTTCAAACAATTCGTTTTCAACAGATTTGTGATGCTTCCATTCCTTTTCAACATCTGCGAACAACTTAGCCTTTTCTCCTGCACAGATGCAAAACATTCCAAATTATGGAACAGAACTAGCTTGCCGAAATTGACGGCTAAAGCATGAAAGGAAAAACTGTTTCCTCTTAATAAACAAAGATCATAACTCTAATTCAGAAGGAGGGAAAATACTTTCATTTGAGTTTTCAACTGGTCTCTTGATTGTCATAACTGTGTTTCTCGATTTTTCTTTTCTCTATTTCTGTTTCTATTTCTTTCTTACGCTTACACCCTAAATTGTTGATAGTTAATGATTCAAGTCAAAAAAAACTTTTCTAAACAAAACAGCAATTTCCATGGATTCAATTCTCTGAAACAACGTAAGATGAGCACAAATTTTAAACAAGCTAGAAGAAAATCACTTTAAATACTAGTTTCAAACATGAAATTGTTGGAAAGTTTCTTTAAAGAGCAGAAATGACACAGAAAACTTGATTCTAAATTCAAAGTTTGCTAAAGCATACTTAGATAGAAACTGTGAATTGGCTTGTGTGTTTCGTTACCTGAGGACAATGTATCATACGGCAGCAAATATTTACAGTAGATTTCATCTAGTTTTGAGGATCTGTCGTGAACAGATTTGGGTATTTTCATTAAATCTGCCACCCGCTGCCATCGATCCTGCTCTATAACTTTTTTCAGTCCACCACAAATTTGAACTTTCTGATATAATTGCGGTAAATCAAGCTCGACACCCCCAATCTGAAAGCAGGGGAGAAATGTTGAATAACGTTTAATAAAGATTGCCAAGGTTGAAGCAGAACTTAGGAGAATCTACTTTAATATTACTCCTAGAGAAGGAGGAAAAAGGCTATAAAATAATGAAATGGAATAAACAACCAACAGGTGCTGATAAAAGCCTGCGGCTTAGTTTGCAGAGGAAATATTTCCACTTAGAACTGGTTTTACTACTTGAGCAAACTCAGTGCTGCAAGTTTGACAAACTGCTTTTGACATGGTTCACTAAAACTAAATGAAGAGGTTATTTTCATCTGTGCAAGAGTTTGTTAAACTGGTTTGATGGAGGTTCCCATGTGTAGATGAAGTTGAAATTAGCTATATTTTATACCAGTTTAGTTTCTGAAATTCCCACTTTGTAATATTCACAACTTTCCATCAACACAATTACAATTGAATAGTTCTGGTGAAATATTATGCCGAAGATACAAGATTATGTGTGAAAAAGATCCCTTTAGGCAAAATTTGGCAATTTTACACATTTTATAAAGTTAGGCGTCAAACTTCAACCAGAAAATGATTTACGGTAAAGATAAATAGATTCAGTATGGAATACAAAAAGCGGTTTTCATGAAAATTATCCTTAAATTACAAATGTCAGTCGGGGGGCTATATCACTTAAGTGAAAGAAGCCTGTTGATCTCTACTAGAAACCTCTTCTCAAATTGGGCGGAAACAAAAAAATACCGCTCTTTAAAATTACAGAGATCTTTTATACTTCATAATAACTTTTGGTCAATGAAACTTGATGAGAGCGATCCTTGGGATGATAGATGAGGAATAAAACTCTTACACATGGAGGATTTTTCAAGGTGATATTCTCAGTTGCTAGATGCTTTCGGATTGCTGCCGATTCCTTGCTGGACGGACCCCATCGGTGCAGCATTCGGTGTACGAACTGATTATAGGCGGTGAACCTCATGTCATCAGCAACTTTACATTCCGGCTATGAAAAAAAGAGAGAATATTATAGCTACATTATTACAACAGTTTCATTTTAATTGGAAATTTACAACACTACTGCAATTTTGCTAGGATAAATTAATACAATTTAATCAAACCTAAATTTTACCCATCACAACATTTACCTTATTTATTTCATTCTTCATCAAAATTTACTGGACAATAAAATAAAATACAAAATAAAATTAAATATTTCATTAATCTGGATAGTGTTTTCCAAACATTATATTGCTTAATTTTTAACTAACCAAATAATCTCATGACTTTTTTTAAAAAAAAAAAAAAAAAAAAAAAAATACTTAATTTTAATTCAGCTAATACAGGTAAAATATAGTGTAAGTATACTGAGAATCGAAATTTTACCAGAAAAGTTTCTTTCTTTTACAGCAAAGATTCTTTTTTCCAGGCATCTAATGCTCTCATGAATCAAATCACTATTTTAAGATACAGATAAAGTTGTGACAGGATTTTTGAAGGATCCTTGGAGAAGCGCTGATTTTCAGTTCTGTTTTGTTTTTAATTTTGGCATGTATTTGCTTGAAAATATTAAACACCTTTTTACTATTCATTGAGCACCGAAATGTTTGGCAAATTAAGCAAAAAAAAATACAAAAAAAGAACCCTCCAGTATCTCTTTTGAAGCAAACAGAATTTGATAACCTAATAAAGACAGAAAGAGCGGATTAAGAGGCATGCTGATAAAACACAACTAAAATACCTTGAAGTTAGAGGGAGGCACGACACGACACAGTCCATATTGTTCGGCCATTGGTCTGATCCGTTCGATGTATTCCAACGGGTCTGAGAATTCTTCTTCTGTGGGATGGAAAGTTGGCGCTTCAACTATTTTCCCAGGGCTTTCAGGTTTTGGGAATTCTTTAGCTGTGGAAGTTTTCTGAGTAGCAGACTTTTTAGCTCTTTTTGCAGGTTTTGGAGATCTACTAGCAGTTGATGTTGATGGTAGCGATAAATCAGAGCTTGTTGAATGCTCTGCACTCTTTGGTGAGGCTGCAGGTGAGGGTGAGTCTCTTAAAGTTGAGCGGGATGTAGGCTGAACTGTCCCTACTGGAGCACTGCTATCTACGCTGCTTGCTCCAAGGGGTCGAACCTTCCGTTTCTCTGGTGACACAACTTGCAGAGGGGCCAAAGAATTTACTGTATTTGTTGCCACAGCAGCAGTCTTCTTGGCATAATTTGAAGGGGGTTTCGTTACCAACTTTGCTCTCATGATCACACGCTGATCTGGACCCTCTGTATCTAATTTCACAGCAACGCCTTGAATTTGCGGCGAAGGAGCGGATACAGACTGCTGGAGAGGAATGTAAAATAATTGACCTTTGTTCTCTTCTTCTCCTTCTTCTTCGTCATCTTCTTCTGCTTCAGCTTGCGTTGAGCATTCAAAAACAGCTTCCGTCTCTAAATTAACCTGCACTGCAATGGAATTGTTAGATGAACTATCTGTTTCTGGATTTGAATCAATGCTGGAATCAAGGTTCGATTTGTTTTTGTTCCTTCGAAATGGAGTGCTAGTAGGAGGGAGATCAGGTTCAAAGGCATACACACTACTCTCATGTTCCGGTGAAAATGCGACAGCTTTTTTGGACGACTCGAGCTCTTTGGCAGTTGACATGCGCCTCTGTTGGAATATCACTTTCTTGGTCACTTTTTCCGGAGTACCCTCAGAGGAGGATGATAAAACTGATGCAGTAGCATTGACGTCAACCTCACTGTCAATCGATTTTCGAGTTGAAGTTGACAATGATTGTGAGTATTTCTTCAGCGTAGGGTTGCTTGAGTAGGTTGGTTTTTGTGATTGTGGTTCTGGGAAATAGTCTGCGCCAACACTCATTTTATCATAGAGAGCTGGGACAGGTTTCAAGGAAGAACTTTTTCCGACAGAACTTGCCTCAGATGCCATTTGCTTATGAGCAGGCTCTTCGCCTGTTTCCAACAGACTACCTGATCTTTTCCTTACAGACTCATGATTCGTCTTGGTACTTGGTTTGATGAAATTTTCGATACTTAATGGATGGCTCACCTTTTTATGGGGAGAGGATTTTTCTGGCGCTACTTTGATAGGAGATTCTTCTGGGGAAAAGGCTGTATTAGATAAACCTTTTGAGCTAGAACTAATAATTGGGTCTTTTTTAGAAGAGTTAATTTCTTTTTGAGATCGAGCATTATCGCAAGACTGTTTACTGCGAGAAGTTAGAGATGAGGCTCCAGGATTCTCATGAGCTGGAACATCTCTTTCATGGACTGTAGACGACAATTTTTTGGCTGGAGAACTTAATTTGAGAGGATTATGTTTCGAGGACTGTTCAATAAGAGGAGGTAGATTCGAGTGTCTACCTATGGATATGGGTTCACTAATACTTTTTTCAGCTGATGAGTTCCTCTCCGAACATTTGGTTGGACTTAGATTGGTGATGGGTAGAGTACCTTCATTTAATTGTCCAGTGAGAGGCAATGGTAAATCAGATCCTTTAATATTTTTATGTGCAGGGCTGAATTTTGGATTATTCTTTTCAACTTTCTTCAAAGACTGGGGAGAGGAATCTTTTGACCCAGCACTTGGCTTAGATAAACCGGGTGTGCTTCCTGTTCTAACATCAAAATTTATCAGTTTGCGATTGTCCATGGAGCTTGAGGTACTTAAGGTATTGACTGAGAAAACATCATTTGGTTTGCTTTTGATCAGGAAAGGATCACTTTGGAACCCAGGAGGCTCATTTGGTTTGTTCAGCCTCAACGGAGCCGAGTGTTTCTTGATCCATGCATTTCTGTCCATGGGAGTTTTTGGTACACTAGCAAATGGTTTCGGTAACTTCACATTTTTAAATGCATTCTTCCAAGATGCACTGAGATTGACTGAAGCGGAGGCTGTTGGTTCTTTCGAAGCACTACTTGCATCTGCGACAGGTTCGGGGGCTGGTGATATAACCAGCGAGTCTTTCTCTTTACTTGGAGACTTCTTCACAAGATCTGACATGGGTGTGTTTGAATCAGCACCCTTCTTGGGATGAACGGTAGCTGATTCAGTGTCTTTGTTTACCGGTTTCAGAATTTCATTAACTTGCTTCTCATCTGTGGCTCGCATGAATACATTTTTACTGCCAGACATACCTGCAGAATGTGATTTTAAATGTGCAGCAGCAAGACTGCGATTGAAATATGTCCGAGGATTGTTGGGGATCTTGCTTGGATCGCTGTTCGGTATTCGTGGGAGCTCTGGACTTTTGTTGGGCGGTAAATTTGACACACTGGAACAACTTTGCTGAACGAGGGCACTGTTATTTTCAGTCTCAACCTGGATATTCGTATCTTTTACGGCGTTTGAGGGATTTGCACTTGTTTGGGGAGTACTTGTTTCTTTGATGGGGCAGTTCAAGGCTGTCCCAACAGCATTCGGAGTAAGATTTAAATTTCTGGATAATACAGAGTTGTTCGAGGTGTTCTTCATCATGTCTACATGATCTTTTGGTGGTTTGACCGGTGTCTGGTAGAGGAAGTTAGTTATTTGATTGTTTATTGATTTTGAATCCTGAACTTGTGATGAGGAGCTTGCCCCCATTGGACTTGAGACGGAATTCTGAGTTTTGGCAGGAAACATCTCATTTTGATGCAGACCGTAGGAAGTTTTTGATGCAGAGCTAGAGCTACTACTTGCTTCCTGCCTCAAGGTATTTGTGTTCTTCAAAAAGCCATCTGGCCTGGTACCCAAGGCAGCAGCCAGCGGATAACTTCTGCCTCTGTTGTCATTCCAATCATTAGGGAACTTGCTTTTCCCATCAGGAGAAATCACAGTATTTTTGAAGCCGCTGGCATCATTTTGCGACGGATTTGCATTGAAATTCATCTTATTTGCGGAGGCTTGTTCCAACTTTTCCAACTTGCTTTTTGCACTGTCTACATACTGATTCTTGTTGTCAATTTTTTTTAGAGATCCACTGTCTGGCACACTCTCTTGGGACTTATCTTGATTTGAAGCCCTCAAATTTGATCTGGATTCGGCAACATTGTTGCGTTTGGAGAGGACCAATTTTTTCTCTTCTTTCTTATCTGCTGGGATTATTTCTTTGTTCACACTCTTGTCTTTTCCAGATTTTGGGCTGCTGCCTGCTTCACTTTCATTGAGAAACTTTCCTGATGCAATTAAAAATTCAAAGTCTTCATCCTCATCAGAGGAATCCACTTCTCCAAAATAGGTACTTTTTCGCGCTCGAAGCACTCGTTGAGAAGGAGGTGAGGGTGAGGGACTTTTCCTGAGAGGCGAGGAAGGTTCTCGATTTCGCCCACTGCGTCTCTGCATTGGGAACATACTTCCTGATGATGCATCACTTGATTTACTTCGCTTCTTGTCCATACCCTCATCTTGTTTGCTTGACAAATTACTTTGTTTACTCAGTGATTGAAGTCTTCCTTGTAATCGTGTCTCGGCTTTTCCATCAGGTTTGCTTTCAGCAAAATTATTTTTCAATTTTTCTTGAGATTCACGATTATTTCCTTCTGAGGGCCTCACAGTGCTTGACTCTTTGATTTCACCAATGCTATTCTTACTATTTGCTCTTTCACTGGTGCCAGCTTTGACCTTAGAAAGAACTTCCGGCTCTGTCAAGTTTGAAGACTTGATCTTTTCATTCACGTCAGAAATATCATGTTTCAGATTTGTCTTTTTGCTTTTTCTACTATTTTCACCTACAGCATCTGCATCCACATTTTTCACTTTTTTAGATTGTAGTTTATTTTCTTTATGATCGGGAATGATAGTATTATTTGTGTCCAATCTACTTAAATTATTGGTCTCCAAAACAGGTGCACTCATTGGACCGTACCCTTCATGATCAGTTTTGGTTTTCTTGATTAAGTTTAATGAAGGTGAGGTCTTTTGTGTTGGTTCCAAGATTGGAGGTTGAAGGTTATTGCCCAAAGAACTGCTAGCATCAACAAACTTTGATGAATTGGACGATAAATTGTTTTTTAATTGGTAAGGAGTATCTAGTATATTTTTGTTCGAACTTTTTGCAGATGAGGCTGATTTATTGTAGAAGAGGGATTCTCCACCAGACGCACTTGGCACGGTAACTGTATTATCACATTTTTTCAAGAGGTCACACTTGCTCCCTTTTCCAGATGAGATCACAGGAGTGTTGCTTTTGGTATTTTTCAATGGAGGCATTGGATGTTCGTAATTTTTTCCATGCACGGTAGCCGGAGACGGAGAACTTGGAATATTTATGCTTTCTTGGTTGTTTGCTTTCGAACTCTGCCCAAAAAAGTTGGGTTTGAAGGGCACATGGGACATAGATAATCTTATTAAACTTTCTGAAGCCGCTACGAGGTCTTCTTGCGTTGGTTCAGTGATTGTTCGGGAAAAGACTTGATCAGTAATTTTCGACTCATCTGGTGAATCTTTGGAGGCTAATTTTTTTGGCAACGTGGTCAAATTCAACTGTTTTCTGCCACTTTCCAACTTGTTCACAATTTTCGGACTGGAGGAATTTTCATAGTTAGTTATGGGAATCTGATCACATAATGAGCCTGCGTTGCTGAGATTAGGTCCCATCCTCACCGCATGCGATGGTTTCGGTTGGTTTACATCTTTAACTAGAGAGGAAGTTCCTATTGGCATTGGGTCAGTATGCTCTTTTGACAGATTTACATCTTTAGCTTGAGACAAAGTCTTTTTAGTTGCTACTTTGTTGGGTTCTGGGCTCATGTCTTTCATTTTAGACACAGTTTCTTTGGGTGATATTTTGTTGCAGTCTTTAAGCCGCTTCAAGTCATTTGACTGCGTTGAGCTTTCATCACTCATTTTTTTCTTGGACTCTTTTGAAACGTTTACATCTTCAGTCACAGACAAGTTTCTTTTGGGTGTGGTCTTGGTGGATATTTTTGCCAGGTTACTATCTTTAACTTGAGAGATATTCTTGGAAGAAGATGCTTCCTCCAACACTTCTAACTGCTCAACATCTTGAACTTGCATGACTTTCTTTTTAGATTTCATTTCATTAAGACTATTGGAATGATTCACATCCTTAACTTGAGGCAAATTTCCTTTAAACGATGTTTTCTTAGATTCTTTCATTTCCGAGTTACTTGCTTCAGTAAAATTAGAAATATAGGATTTTGGCACCAGAGAGACAGAGGGCTGCGGAGGATTTGTTTCTTTGGAAAGAGGTACCTTCGAGTCTCGACTCAATTCTTTGGCTTTCACAGAAGATTCTACCTGAGGCACCAAATTTGAAGACTTTGCCTGATGAATTTCTTTGTTTGACTTTTTAGCAGATTGAATTGGTGAGCTGTTTTCTGGGATATTCTTGTCTTTTGATGGGATTAAATTTGATTTTCTGCCGCGTTCTTTGGATATTGAATTAATCTCTTTGGAAACTATTGCATTTGAGGCTTTTTCAAGTTTGCTTTCACTATGTAGATCTTTATCTTGGGTCTTAGTGAACAACATGTTGGTTTCAGCTGTATTCAAATCATCATCTTCTACTTTATTGTTCACCTTTTTTGTGACACCTGTCTGATTTTTCTTTTTTCTTTCAGAGATTGCAGCTTTTTCGGTCGATTCAACAACTGCCTTTCGACCTTTTACTTCCTCAAGTTTTAAAGAATCTTCATCTGTAAAATTCTCCTCTTTCGGAAGTTTCTCAATTTTGGAAGCGTCTGACACAGACTTCGAGCTTTTGATCTGGTTCCTCTTCACCGTAGGAGAACTACAATTTTGATTTTTCGAATCAATCAAGGTGGTGTTGAATGATTCAGGCAATGGTTTCAGCAGATTTGAAACTTTAGGTACATTTTTTTCGCACAGTATTGAATAAGCAGCCAAGTTTTTGTGAGAGTCAATTTTATCAGGCTTGGATGATTTCCCTGAATTTTCCTTCACAATTGGAAGAGATGTGCTGGAAATACTTTCTTCATCAATATTGCCTGGCGAATTCAACAGTACTTTGGTGTCGTTTTTGTTTTGGCGTGTTTCTTTATCATTTGCAGTGACGTTGGATTTTTTGCTCCGATCAATATTTGTTTCTTTGTTGTTAACGGAGAGATTTAATTTTTTATTCAAATTGATGTTCTTTGCTTCCTCCCCGCCTGATAGATTGGAGGTTTTAACTGAATTGATCTCCTTTTCAGCATCCTTGTTGGCAAAATTAGACTTTTTACTTAAATTGATGTTCTTCCCCTCATTGCTTGCCGAAAGATTAGATGCTTTACTCACATTGGTGTTCTTTGCTTTGTCTTTAGCTGACAGATTCGACTTCTTGTTCAGATTTGTTTTTAATGCTGCTAGATTCAGAAGGTCTTCCATTTTATCGTCTTCACTACTACTAGTATCAGGCGCTGTATTTGATTTTTTAGGACCAGTTTTCACTGAAGATTTTGGTTTGTTTTTGTTATTGGTTTTGACTTTTGAGGCTTCAGGCTCTTCTGTTTCGCTTTCTGATAAATCTTGAGAATCCTTTGATTTACCAGCTTTTGACGCTGTTGTGTTCAGCACTTTACTAGGTTTCAACAAAAATTCAACGGCAGACTTGCTTTCAGTTTCTTTTGATTCCTCACTACTTTTTTTATTGACATTCTTTAATGCTGATAATTTAGAGAAAATTTCCTCATCAGAGGAAACTGAAGGTTTCTTTTCTCCAGATCTTAGAGAAACAGCAAAAGAATTTTGGTCTTTTTGGGTAGATTCTTTGGAGTTTTCTGACTTACTCAGTTTTTTCTTTCCAGCTTTGCCACTTGATGGATGGTCATGCAAGTCATTGCTGCTCTTTGGGGTTGGAACCTTGGCTACGGTTTTCGTTTTCTTGGCGGGCTCAGGTTTTTCCTTGATCAGGGTCTGGTTTGTTTTGACTTGACTTTTTTTGACTGGCTCTTTCTTTTCGTCAGATATATTTGCAGAAGACCTGACAGCACTTGCACTTGCGCCTTCTGGCGGAATATTTATTGGTTTGCTCTTATTTTTATGGACTTGAGGAGGAGGGGAAACACTTGGCACACTATTCCGCCGAGTATTATGAACGACTGGATTTGATTTTTCAGAAAGTTTTGCAGGCCCTTGAATTGAGTCTTTTGCCTTCTCGATGACAGGCCTCTCTTTCTTCACAACCTGTTTTGCCTTTTCAGTCGTTTCATCCTTTGAACTCTTTGAGACATTGTCAGCAGAAATTGATAATTTCACGCTGTCAGATCTATCACCACTGTTTGTCCATTCTTTCACTTTCGTGACCTTATCGACGGTTTGCTTTTGAGGATTATTTTGCTGAGATTGGAGCTTACCGCTTCGAGTTGAGACAAGATTAGGAGCTTTTGTTTCTGATGTGGAAGAAACATTTTCAAGCTTCGATTTTTTTAGCTCTTTTTCAGAGCGCAAAGAACGTGTCAAAGTGGTTTTGGCTTTTTTGCTCTGGCTTGAAGCACGTAAGGCGAGCCGGCCATGAGATCGAGTTTTGGCTTGCAAAAGTTTACCCTTAGAAGTCCGGTTGGCAATCACTGAGTTCTTTTTCACGATCACAGCTTGTTTTGGTTTCACTTTTATTGGTTTTTCATGGGGGCTACTTTCAGGCTTTGCTTGGTTCTTCTTCGTAATTTCTTCTTTAGTCTCCGTCATAACTTCTGGTTTACCTTTCTTGTTCTTCTCTTGGTTTTCTGTAAAATTAAAGAAACAACTGGGTAAAAAAATGGAACTGCCGAAAAGAATAAGCTTGATAACAACAAGTTCTACTACCTGTCACTGACAGCTAGGAAATTACTATATTAACCCTCTAGACCTGCATTGATTTTTACTTCGAAAGTTTAAGTGTTTTCTACATCCCTTAAACATTGCACAAATGAGTATTCAGCTTCAGTTAATTTTTTGCTTTTCTTTTCTTTTTTATAGAGAACACAAAGAAAACGATCCAAGTTTTGTTATTAGCAACATTTAAAGAATATTTCTTCTTTTTTTAAGCATACATGCATATGAATATTTAAAAATATGATATTAAACGCAGTAAAGGAACCATGTGGTAATCAACAATTCAAATTTTCCAACAAGTTTAAATATCTCTTATCAGATTCAAAGAGAGATTTGGAAATTATGATCATGAGCTACTCAAATATCTTGATGCTCTGTCCTCCAACATTGAAACGTAAAAATTTTACAGCTTTGGATAGTAAGCTCTTGAGACAATTGATATCAAATGGAGACATCCGTCCAAAAATGTAAAGCTTAAAGGAGTGGTTATCACTGAAAAGAAATTTATTCTGATAAAAAATTGATTAACATAAAACCTTTTGTTTTCGCAGCAGCCTCGTCGACTTGACTTTTCTTTTTTGAACTTTCCAAGTCTGCAGATGGTTTTTTGGCGCCACGAGTATCTTTCTCTTGAGTTTTCATAGGCAATGAAGAGGTCTGCTTTGTTTTTCTACTCAATCGAGATGATCTATAAATCAAAGAACAATACAGTCATTAATGGATAAGAAAGTCATCAAGTGAATAAAACTTTAGAGGCTAAATATACTTGAAAACAACTGCCTTCTTGCATGCTATTTAGTCGATTGTACTGTTAGTTTATGCCACTGTTGGTTAGTTGGTTCTTGCACTTGTTCAGAATTTATAACTGAGCAATGGCATATTTGCGCCGATCACAGAAATGTGTTCAGATGATTGCAGATTATCATAAAACTTGTTGGGACATAACATGCATTACACGTATGTTGGGAGTCCTAAGCTATCCAGCAAATGATTTTTTGTTTAAAAAAAACCCCCTGATGCGGAGACATCTCCCATTAAAATGTATCTATTTGAACAGAGGATACTTAAAATAGAATTCAAATTTGATTCGCAGGGTAAATTCATTGATGCTAGAGAAGTAAAATGAACACAGGAAATAATGTACAGCTTGTTACTTACGTTTGAGGCTCCACGATTTTTGGCAAGGATGACGGCTTCTCAATGTTTTCTTTGGTCCTTTGTTTTTTAACAAGAGGCTGGTCATCTTCTGACGAAAAATCTAAGCCTGTAGTTTTACCTTTGGGCAATGAAACTCTTTTTGCACTTTTTGTTTGTCCTAAGAGATACAAAGAAAATGATAATCCATGAAATAAAATGAATGAAATGAGTGATGTCCTTATGTAGGTTAGGTATGAATTGAAGCACTATGTAGTATGTTTTATCATCAAAATTTCACAAGGAAAACAATCACACATCAGGAAAATTGGAAATGAACTCCTAAACAAGATATAAGTGTTCATGATTAAAATTGGTTGCTGTATTTACCTGCATATTGTGCACACCTTTTTTTCAAAATTTCAGCTCTCAAATCAAGGGTGCTTACGATACAGAGGTATTGCCCCAAGATACAGCCCACAACTAAGTTCAGACCAATCCTGTTCAGAGCATTTTTGGGGAGGGGGACCTTTAAATTTGGGGTGCATAACATACGCGGGTATATGCAATAAATGGCAAAAATACAAATGACATCATTTATTTAAACCTATGGGCACAGGGAATTTTAAAGAGTGCTACACAGACTTCGCAAATTGTTTGTTGGGAGGGTGGATTTAAGACATTTTTTACGTGTTTAAAGTAATTTTAATGCAATTTTACTTGAAAAAATAATACTCAGCTGCCTGCATCTCTTGTGAGCAACAAATCCATTGTTAAAAGGCTCAAACTCCCATAATGTACACACGGTCTAGAACTTCTAAAAAGAGAAATGTAATGAGCAAAGTAGGTACCTTTTGGAGGGGTCGTTTGTTTTCCAGCACCAAGTTTTGCTTTGCGATTTCGTATGACTTGCAATCTTTTAGATTTCAATATCAACTCCTGAGAGCCGCCAAGACTGCTACCTCCACTACGAAGATTTCGCCTCACGCCTAAAGGAGTTCTTTTCGCTTTGGATCTGAAAGGACAGTAATAAATTTGATTGGTGGAATTTATAATTAAACACTTTAGAACAGTGTGGGAATTCTATCAGCTAGAGATGAATTTCATTGGTTAAGAATTCCAGTCGCTTGGATTTGCTGGTATTCTGATTGACAGCTTGCTCTCTTGCAATACCAAGGTGCAAAGTTGATGAGCCAGTTGGTGCAGACTAGTGGACTGGTGATTGGTGGACTTAAAATCGTCTATTAATATTTTTGTAAGTTGACCTGAGCTCCGATGATGGACATGACAGAGGTGGTGACAGGCAATCAAGGACAAATGGTTGACAGCCACATCCATTAGAGAGAGATTTTGCTGGTCGCTTTGGTGGATTCTCTGGTAGAAACCAACCATCTCTGATTGGCTGTCCCCAATTTATATAAATTTGGTTAAAAATGTACAATAAAGCTGCAAGGATGAGTCGAAAACCGGTGCAAAATTGAAGTAAAGAAAATGACTTAATAAGATAGGGGAAAGAAGGAACATTGCGCGTTTGTGGTTCTCCTGCATGGTATGATTGACAAAGCATGAAATGATGAGAGCATTGCCATTCTCAAGGGTCAAAAATGCGGAGATTTGAGGACACAGGCATATTCTCACAATTTTCCTCAGAATCAAGTACTATTAGTACTTGGTTTTTCTTACTTTATGAGGCTGTGAGAATCCTCCATTCACCATCCTAATCATTCTGAATAAGTAGTTTCTACCTTCAAGAAAAAAGAATCGTAGCTCTTACAATGCTCACTGTAATTGCAGGCTCAACCTGAGTTCCTGGTCTTAGTTACAATATTACTTTAGCAGGAACAATTGTTTTAGTCTCAGTCCCAATGCAGATGCAGAGTTATGACAGCAACTAAGAAAATTGTTATTTCTAAAATAAAAGTGCAACCAAGATTGGACAGGGTTTCAGGAAAAATTTTCTTTCTTCAATGAAAAAGTCTCATATACTTGACCCAAAATTAGATGCTGACAAATGACACTATAGGACACCATGCAAAAGTTCCTTTATGCCTGGTCCACCCAAGCAGTGCCAAGTATTTCCAAACATTTCTGAGTTTTGAATTCCACACTCAGAAGCGAGAAATTCAAACATACAAAAATTCAAAGATTGGACGATAGAGATTTCTTTTTTCTACTCAAAGTCTGTAAAGAGTTCCCTGAATTTTCCATGTTTCCAATTTGCTTCTTTCCCTTGAAAATGCAAGATTTTCCAGACAGATGGAACCCTGCTGAAATTTTCGATTGGATCTGGATTCTACCATAATCATTGTAAGAGCCATCTTTGAGCTAGTCAAAAACAAAAAAAACATATAATAGAGGGTTACTTTATTGAACTTTTCACGAGGCTAGGTTTCAGGTCCTTTGCCTGTGATTTGACAGGGACTGGTCGTTTCACTTCCTTTTCTGTCTTGTTGTTTGTTGAAGGTGCTTTCTTTCCAGCAGTATCTTTTCCGGTACTGGGAACCTTCTTCTTGATAGCTTCCAACTTTTTCAGTTTCATATTTTTTCTGAGAGATCGTTCTGTTCCAAGATTGGTCTTCAGTTGCTTCCGTCTGTCAACTGCTGGTTTCAGATGTTTTGCATTCGCTTAAAACAAAAGCAGAGGGCGTATTTAGTAAAAGAAAACCTCTTGAGGCATAATAATACTGGTGGGTCTAGCAAATAAATGACAAAAGAGGAAATTTAAGGAAGACAAAATTAGTAAAAAATATGTCAGCTAAAAGCTGACCGTTTCTTTAAGACCTGAAAGTATCTGCCGAGCGAATGATAGAAACACCTACTTTTATTTATCAATTTTAAAAAAACCGACAAAATTTTGAGCTGGTGACTGAAGAAAATATTTAAAAAAAAACCCATGCCTTAGATTCAGAATAATGCATCAAATTTGAGACTACTGGGATAAATTGCTGAAAATATGATAAAAATCTTTAATTTTGAATATATTCAGGAGACTTAACTAGAGTGGGAAATTATCAGCAGATTTATTTTCTTCATGTATTTAAATACAATCAAATTTTCACTGTCTTATCATGCTTCTCTATTTTCAGATTCTATGCTTGATAGAGGTGTACATGAAAAATATTGATGATGGGTGAGAAACTTTTGGATTAAAAGGATATGAATGCTTACCTCTTTGCGCATGTTTTAGATTGGCTAGTTTCTTTTTCCGTGCAAGCTCTCTCTGTTTCAACACTGAAATTTTAGAGGTCACTGATTTGTCTTGACATTTCTTTGGTTCCTCTGATTTCTGAGGCGCCTGAAAAAAAGAGAACAACATGATGCTTTTGTGAACTGAGTTTGACTTTAAATTTCTACTGGCAAAGAAAGTTAGTAGGAGCTTCAAGTTAAAAAAATTCTGTTGGATGCTTCCTAAACATAGCACTTCATTTTCAGATGACAGCAAAGAAATAAAAAACTTGAGACTAATTTACGCTTTGAATGAAGTCTTGCTAGAAAATTGAAACAATACAGATTACGAAGATAAAAATTCAAAATTGAGCTCTTTTATTAAGGCTAGAAAAACCTTGCAAAGTGATGTTTTACACTGAAATAATGTCAAAATTATTATCCTTTTCTGCGTTCTTCTTGCATGATCCAGAAGTTGCCTTGAAGGTACCTAGATATTCTTGGGGTAAATTTTAACAAGAAACTCTTTTCTGGGCTTAAAAGTGCTCAAAACAGCTTTCTCAATTGAACAGAAGAGGCATAAAATCAAAATAATAGGAAGAGCATCTCTTATTGGCCTGAAGATTATGACATCATGTGACACGACGACTCATGGTTTTAACCACCATAAAACAAATGTACTGTGACCTCTGTACCATTGGTGCCACGTTTACTCGATACTGTCATCTGATCTTTGGCACTTTTCTAAGAATTTTGACGTCTATCAATGATGACATTACAAGCACAATAAAGATACAGGGCCTGTCAACAAAATTTCGGCAAGAAAATAAATGAAAATGCCCGGGTGAAAGATTACACAATAGGCAATTTTCACATGTGACATCACGAAATCTGTAAAGAAATTTCGTTTAGGTAAGGTTACATTTTCAAGGACTTTAAAGTCGTTTTGTAGCTAAAATTTGATTCCTGAAATGGCTCTTGCACAATTTGAAGGAAGGATTCGGACTGAATTAAGTATTGGTGAGATGCAAAGAAAGTTACCTTTTCAACTAATTAAAATTTGAAGACTGCGGTGACAAATCGGTGTAGTCAAAAATTAATTTAATGAAAAATGAAAAAATTAGGGAATTTTTATTTATACGGAGATGCTTTTTAAAAATGAATTAGAAATAAAATTCTACAACAGCCTCATTGGACATAGCGTGTGAAGTGTAGAAAATTGTACTACTGATGAGCCACAAGAGTTTGAAGAGGAGGATTTACCACCTTTATTTCAAAAACTGTGATAAAAAGTTAGTACGCACCACGTTAGCGAGTCCCATGGCTGCTCCTTCACTGTTTGCTTTTTTGTTGCTCCCAGAATTTTTACCACTACCAGAAACAGAGGCTGCGCCAAAAAAGTCAAGTCGAGCGGGAAGTATGCTTGTATCTGCAATGGAGAGGAAAAAATAAGACTCACTTTGACAATGGGGAAATAATTCCTTCAGAGCATCAGTGGAAAACAGAAAGTTCAAACTGACTTGATTTGATACATTTTAGGAAAACAGAAAATTTGACAGATATTAAAACTGATTGACACTGAACAGGCTTCTATTTGAGATCGGTATTCTAAAAGTGCCGATGCATTAAAGTTAAAGATGAAAGAGCGGCATATCAGTCTTTGACACTTGCATCAGTTTAATCACTTTCCTACTGATTTTTTCTTGTTTTGTTTTTATCATGTTTTTTTTATGTGTCCCACTAAGTAGGTAGTTTTAAAATTTGATTGATATTCAAGCAGTAGTAAAGAAAATCGTTAAAGAGATTCCGAGGAACCAGCTATTCTATAATATTACTCCCTTGTGCTCAGTTACAGGACCTCTGTATATGATGAAGTCAGTCAATATATGCCTTAAAAGGGAATCTTAAATTGATCTATACAGCGCAATAATCAGTTGCTGTCAAAAATATTGCTTTTCATATTTTCTGAGCTGATACTCTCAAGGACATTGAATTAGGTTCCAAATTATAATTTGCATAACTCCTGATGTCATGAGTATTTAAAGTAAATTGGTTCTGAGGCTGGCAACAGTGCCAGTAAAGTTAAGCAGCAGTTTCCTCAAATTCCTCATTTTCAGCCTTGATCTTTGAATTGTTGCTGAGGAGTCGATAAATGGAACTTTTGCGTTTTCTCGGTACCAAATGATCTAGAATATCACGTCTGAGCTTTGGTACACTTATCTAATTTTTCCTTCTGACTTAAGACACATTGTGCCAGACTCCAATACATCTTATGATCATTCTGAGGCAATAGAAGGGAAGCTTACTTCTGAAGCATAAAAATGTCAAAAAATCCTCCGTGTTAGGGCGTTTTGAAGGAAGAACCTCTGATATTTCACTATGGTTCCTGGATTGTTTAGCAGGAGAGGCATCACTTGCAGGAGATGCTCTGTTGAATTTTAGGATATCCTTCTTGATGCCAACTGGTGATAAAGCTGCGCCTTGAGCAAACTTTCGCTGAGCATGGACTCGGGTTCTGAAGGCAAAAAATTATAATGACAATTAGTGCATGTTAGATTTTAATTTTTCATGGATAGGCACCGCACTTGGCAGGAAAAAAGTATTCTAGAGACACAGTGTGGGCCTCTTTTCAAGGAGGGTCAGTATTATTTTTCAGAATTTGAAAGAACTGGGACAAAATACTTTCTCTTAGGATACTGGGGTCAAAATTGCCTTTAAAACCTTCAGAAAGACATGCAAATTAAAAGCAAGATGTGATGGATAAGATTGGTATAATGTATAAAATAAACGAACGTGTAATGTCATTTGAGCAAACAAAGGGTGCAGGTAAAATTTTCCACACTTCTTCTACCTACTTACAATTAGAGAGGACAATGGGGGAAAAATATTTTGAACAAGTACTATGCAAAACTTGTAAAAAATTGATCCAACAAATCAAGAGTTCCTGCATAAACAGTGTATCATGTCTGAAACACTTAATTTTGGATATAGGCCAGAGAAAACGAACTCCAGATAAAGGCGTATCAATGAAAGGAAGGAACATGATCATATATATCGTAACAGGATAAGCCTAAAGTTAAAAACTGTATTTTTACTGTGTTTGATGAGAGGATTAGACATCAGTAACTGGATTGTTAGAGAGTTAACCGCACATTGAAGTTTCTGGATACGTACCTTTTCATAGCATCGTTTTCTTCCAAAGGCTGGTCACATAAACTTCTTTCGGCAGTGGATCGAACTAAGACCATTTTCATCCAATCCAGGTTTTAGTCCAGGGGAGTGAGGATTTGATGCATTTTGAAACTAAAGTTTCAGCTAGATTTTGCTGGAACCTTGAGAAAAATGGTGACTTGCCTGCTAAGGAGAGCACACACCTCCGAGGCCAGATGAGTGTAATGAACCACCTGGCTGCAATATCCCTAATTTCATGCAGCCAAAAGCGACTAAAAACCAAATTGAAAATTACATCATAGCTGTATAATAAATACGACGGATGAAACTAGGAGAAGAGAAAATCACTTGAGGGGGCTCAGGTGATTTCACTAAAGCACTTGACTTCCATAGTTTCAATAATATCAACCGAACCCGCGACGTAGGAAAGAGTACAGAAGAAAGACTTCAAAATCTTTTCAGCTGAAAGAACTAATGACGAATGAAAACTACAAATAATTCACAAAATAACTTGAAAAACAATGTCAGGAAAAGTTGTTGGGTATTTTCACTGAATTTTATTATCACTAAGGTGCATTTTACCAGTCAATATATGGGTCATCGGTGATCTACAATCTGCAATGCAACAGTCAGCAGAGCGTTGTTCAACGATGAGTTGTGATGAGGTACGAAAATTCATATTTTGACTGAAATAAGGATGAAGACACCTGTTCTTAACCCATCGTCCAAGGAATTAAATGATAAAGCAAAGTTTCTGATGTTTTTAGAGCTATCATTTACATTAAATGAATCACAAGCTTTCAGAGTTTTCGTCACTATTGTCCTCTTATCACGAGAAGTCACCTAAGGGAGTTGCCAACAGGTGAAATTAATAACAGCTATGGATGCTTCTTTTCCAATGTCTGTGTGTGAGTTATGTTTATGTTTACATTAGCGTGTATGTGTGTGTGTGTATGTTTAATGTGTCATCAATCTCCCTTGCAGGGCGCGGTGTTTTTTGAGGCCTTCCGGCCTTGTAATTTTTGTACCTTAGTTTGAATTTATCCTAGTTAATTTAATTAAAAATAGAGGATGAGTGAACGCCATAGTTTCGGCGTCGAACCGATCACATGCCATGCTTGGAATCATGATAAAACTCGTAAGTAATCATCAACAACCCTTGCTCTTGTACTCCAACTTTTCACAAACTTTTACATAATCCCCAGTCTGCAGAGTAAAATGGGACGATTTTAGACATCGCCTTAGTCTCAGCTCCCCAGCGATCCATTTTTCAATATGGCTTTTTCTAAAGTTTAAATTTCTGACAAATTTTGTTGATTCTAACCTCACTTGTGATTACCCTCCACCAAATGTAATAATGTAATATGAAGCACTTAGTTTTTCTGAAAAGAGAAGTCATTTCGCACCACTGTACTGTCCTATTTCATTGTCAGCAGATATCAATTGACTATACTTTGAAAATACTATGGAAGAGTTTCCAAACGCCGAAAGCGGAAGTAGCATTTTGGTTCGGATTGTGAGGTTATGCCTCATACTAGCTAGTCACAGAGGTGATAATCTACCAGTTAGCATCTCTAAATTGATAACCAATCAGCTGCTTTGTTGCATGTTTGAATGCAGTTCCTCCCAACCAGTCCTTCATGAGTCAAAATACTTAATCTTTCTCCTGGCCGAAGATAGTAGACTTGCCCTCCGAAACGTTTAAATACACGGAGAGTTTGAAGTTTCAAACCCGGAGCTATGTTATTGTTTATCTAGTTCAGGTTTCTCTTCCATGGCAAACCAGCATCCAAAATTGCTGGGAGCTGAGTAGTAAGTTAGTTGCGCTAGAGGTCTTTTTCCTGTATTCCACAGAACAATCATTCACCTAATTATGTTTCGGAAATGATCCATCCACAGCCACTAAATGAACAGCGGATCATTACCAATAGGTGTAACACTACCTACTGAAAATGCTGCAGCATTGATTGCTTTCGAATGACCAAACAGCGATTAGAGCATGATCAAAGGTAGCAAAGATTTCTCCACTTCCTTCGCTAGTTAAGAACTCAGCCTTCTTTAACTCATCGATGTTAGCTGCATTTCAAAATAAGAGCATTTAGAGTATCGTGGTTGATTCTCCCATCTTTAAAAGAAAGCAGCCATAGCGGAAATGTCATCTGTTCCTGGAAAGCCTCAAAATCTCTTCAGCCAAAGATTCGCGTTTTTAATCGGTAGATGTCATCAATTTTACCAATCAAATTTAAAGCATTCTTCACTTGATGACAGGAATGCATGATCCATGACTATCCTAATACTCTATTATATGTGACTCTTTAGCAGTGACCTATAATTGAGCCACCAGTTTAATCAGTGTCTCTAGTGATCTGAAAAATCCGGAAAGTGAGAACATACAGCGACCTGAGAAAATCAGCGAAATATGCCAGTGTCATTTGAGAATGTGTGAACAACCTTTGATCTCCTTTTTCTTTAGTTTTAATCCCCGGAAAGGGAAAGTTTGTCCAAAGATTAGGTAATGTCAGTGTAATTAAAAGAGAAAAACCAAAGTGAAAGTTTTGTTGAATGATCTGGAAAAGTCAGGAAATTCAGACATTTTGGAGGCAGGTATCCTAAAAGTGGAGGAATTGGCAATGGAAGATAAGACGGAACCCCCTTCACGTAATATCAATGGCTCCATTACCTTTGAAAGCAACAATGATCACAAGAGGTCAAATATTCTTACAGAAAGTAAGGGTACTAATCTTTAATTCACATGTAAGTTGTAGTATGTGAACAAATTTTGATGAAAGAAAGAATTCAATAAACAGTTGAGTTCAAACTTGAAGTCCTAAATCACACAAGTTTTTAGTAGCATTCAATATTTCCTGATTGTTAAGCTGGCATTTCTTCATTTTCAGAGTTAGCGCTATCATTAAACAATCAAGATGTTCACATTTACGAACAGAATAAAGTCACGAATGAGTGGAAGCTGATGCACACCCTGTCTCAGCATGAGCTACGAGTTACGGGTATTGATTGGGCTCCCAGAACTAATCAAATTGTCACTTGCTCAGTGGTAAGTAGGAGGCTTTTTTTGCATCTTTCCTGCGGGCCGATTATTGAAATTGATAGATAAAGCTTTAGACATAGAAGACAAAGGGAGTATGGAGGGATTCTATTGGTGGAAGCAGGTGGTTGCAATGGACAAAGGAGGTAGGTAATAGACAAACTAATGGCAACCCACGATAGACCCTATACTTAGTCCATCACTTTCTTCCTAAGTCTATAGGAACTACCCACATTAACCAGTAGGATCGCTCCATACTCCCTAAGACTTCTTTGCTTATCGCTTTGTCTATCAATTTCAATAATCAGCCTGCCGTTACTTAAGGCTCAAACTTAATTTTTTTCATTTAATGTTTAATGTTTCAATCAACATTTGTTGTGTGCTCGGGTTTTTGGAGTAATGACATTTACAATTTTTTTTAAACTTTCATACATATTTTCAAATTTAAGAAAATCTACCAAAATCTAGGGGAATAGAAAAATGTCAGGGAATTTCATTTTCGAAATCCTGACCCAACCTTAAATCTATGGTTTGGTGGCTTACTGCAAATGTTTACAACCATCCATCTTTGAATTCACCTTTCAGAGGTGAAAGAAAAATTTTGGTTAGGGTCTCTTCAACTGCCAACATAGAAACTTGAATCTTGGAACTGTAGCGTCACCAGACGGAATCTCGTTTTTTCGTAAAAGAGGTTGGCAGTAAGTCAAAAACTGAACTTTATCATCTTGCAAAAATTTACCTTCTGCAATGAATATTTTGTTTTAGGACCGCAATGCTTATGTATGGAGATTGGATTCGGATGGCAAATGGAAACCATTCTTAGCTATGTTACGAATTAATAGAGCTGCCACCTGTGTGCGATGGTCTCCAGAAGGTGACATTTTTTCCATATTAGTCATTATTTTTTTGATTGAGCAGCTCCTCTATTTGCTCAGTTTTTATCGAAACAAAAAAAAAAAATTGAATGCAGGTTAAGTTTGCAAATCATTTGGCTTTTTATCTGAGCTTCAAACTGATGAGCAATCACCAAAATGTCCAATTTTGATGGATTTAATCGGGCGATTTGCAATATGATGTAACATGGTCAAGATAAAAAGTGATTTCATGATAACTTTGCAACTTACATTCCTGATTATTTTGCAGCCAATAATCAGATACTAAAATATTTTTTCACTTATTTTTTGACCTCTTTTGACTGACCAGCTGAAAACGAAGATGTACTTGCAATTTAAGTTAGAGACGATGTAAAAATAAGCTTGCGGCCATTCTTGGCATTGTCATTTTACATGTGTGTCCTTATTGTGCCAGGAAAGCATCCTTAGAAATGGCAAACGATAGTGAGCAATCGAAAAATCTTTAAAAACAGAGTCATAATTTGTTTTAATCAAAAATCAATGAAGAGGATATTGGGTTTGCTCCTAAACCATAGTGGCATTCATTGATCTAGATCTAATACTCAGCAAAATAGAATGATACGAAC
This sequence comes from Bemisia tabaci, assembly GCF_918797505.1. NCBI lineage: Eukaryota > Metazoa > Arthropoda > Insecta > Hemiptera > Aleyrodidae > Bemisia > Bemisia tabaci. Next base: position 33,172,134 of record NC_092795.1, read on the forward strand.
GTGGTCTATGGAGACCCGGTGTTCGTTTCATGAGTTGGACGTGGTATGTTTGAACCTTTTGATGTCAGGCCCCTAAGCTTGGTGTGGCATTTTAAGTAATGCGCTAAGCATAAATTTTTTTTTTTTTCTTTTTCAGAAAACAAATTTGCTGCTGGCACTGGTGCTAGACTAATATCTGTTAGTTATTTTGAGAAACAGAATAACTGGTGGCTGTCAAAACATATTAAGAAACCCATCAAGTCAACAGTGTCTTGTCTGGACTGGCACCCGAATAACATGTTATTAGTCGTCGGAACAAGTGACTTTAAAGTGAAAGTATACTCTGTCTACATTAAGGACATTGAAGATCCAGCTCCAGCAACCTCATGGGGCTCAAAACATGTATTTGGAACTCCATTAGCTGAATTTCACAATTCCTCCTTCGGAGGTAAGCTTTTTTCCACTATCAAGTATAAATCTCAGCATATGAGTCTGTTTCAGGGTAAAGCAAATTGTCCAAAATACAAGTAACAGAACTGAAATTCAGAAAGCAATAATGTGTAGACTTTTTTTTCTCTTCTCTGCGAGTATTGACTGAAGTGTCTCGCAGGGATGCCACAGTCAGAGAAAACTGGGAAGTATCGAGGAAAATGTCAAAGTGTTTGGAAAAAATTGTCAAGTTGCCTTTGTTTGTTTTTTTTAGAATGCTTTCAACGTTTTACACAACAAAGTTTGCCTGAAAACTATTTTTAATTGCGTCATTTATAACAATCTTGCAAATCTTCAGGGAATGCCAAAATGTGCCAGAAAAATTAATTTTTTAAATTCTTCAGCAATTTTGGTCTTGTAGCAATCAGCAAAAGCAACATTAGGAGTACGTAGTGCACAATATTTGCAGTTTTAAATTATCCTATGCTATTTTTAAATAAAAATATTTCAAACCATCCAATGCTCATAATGTGGAACGTAGTCCAACAATGTTTGCTCCCCACCACGCGTGACTGTAAAAAATATTATGACGAGTACAAAAGGGTAAGAAGCAAATTTCTTGGAACCAACTGCTTGCCCAAATTTACAGGGAGGCAACCGTGACAGTTGTCTCAGGCAGCCTTTAGGAGCTGCGCATTTCAGGCAGAGGAGGGAAAATTTGATTCTGACATTTTTTATTTTCTTTCTAGAGTGACAGCTACCTGCATAAGTTTTGACAGAAAAAAGGTGAAATGTGCCTTTAAGGTACATCTTTTTTTCAAGAATTCCTGGGGCAGAGCTCCTCTGCAGCTTGCCCCTGTTGGCATGGTAAATTGTGCATTTTGCCACTCCCTTTTCTCAAAACTTGCTTTTTCAACTGTTGATAGGTATTCTCTGTATGAGGGGAAAAAGTTATTTGTCATGTCTCTTTTTGCAGGAGGCTGGGTGCATAGTGTTGCTTTCAGTGGGGATGGCAATCGGATATGTTGGGTAGCGCACAACTCATCAATCAATATTGCTGATGCCTCTAATGGCAACATAAGTGTCACTAGTTTAAAAACACAATTTTTACCTTTTAATAATTGTATGTGGGTTCGACCTGACAGTATTTTAGTGGCCGTAAGTACCCTTTCATTTTTTAGATCAGTTTTTCAAATTGATAGTCTTCCTAAAGATAGTATCATTAGACATATCTATCTCAGGACAGTCCTTACACATCCTTCAATATTTTATACAGTGGAGCCTGTATATAACAAACTCCCTTTAAACGAAGTTCTAGATATAATGAAGAAATTTTCATTTTTCTAGTGCCTCCATATACGTTCACTAGTAAAAAAGCCCGCTATTTACGAATTTATGGCAGCGGCACCTTGGGTATAACAAAGTAATTTGCCGCCATTTCTGCTGTTGTGTTGCATATTTTCTGTTCTCTGGACGAGTTTCGCTCGCTTGCAGTAATGAGTGTTGTTGTCACGAAGTTACGAATACGAATAAAAAAGAATGAATGAGCACTAACAAAGTGAGCAGCCTGCCGTTCATGCCTCACACTTCACTCTCACACTTGCACGCTTTCGCAATAGAGGGGGAGGGAGAGTCAGGCAGCTACTTGCTACCCAACACTGGCGATGACTTGTGTGAGAGCGACGGAGAGGGGGAAGACCAGACGGCACCTTTCATCCCTTTTGCCGCATTGCAAGCTTAGCATGCGCTTGCGACCTCTCGCGATTGGTTTTGGAGGGTCATTGGTCTTGCTCTTTAAGGATGAGGATGACTTCACTAAAAATACCTTCATTTGAAATTTTTCTTGGTTTAAATCTAAAATAAAAAATACAAATCAAACAAAGTATTATGGACACTTACTTCAATTGTAGTGTTTCCAAACTTCCATTATTGATACATTTTCAGCTTGAATTCTCTACAAAAATGCTACAATTTAGTCTGAATTTTAACCTTTTTCTTACCTGTAAAATTGTACACATAAAAGTAAACTACGAGAAAATCTAGAGATAAATTTCTGATTCGTTCTTCAGAATATATTATAATTTTAATTTTAATGGTTTTCATCGGAATAAACGACATAATTTTGTTTTAATTTTATTTTTGCAGGGGTACAGTTGCTGTCCACTATTATTCTCAGTGAACGCAAAGAACTCAATTACTTTTGTGTGCAAGTTGGACTCATCGCAAAAGAAAGAATCTGGAGGAATCAGGTAAGTTATTTTGTAGATTGTGCTCTGCTGTCGACATGAATCTAGGTCATTAGGGTTGATACAAGTTGGTTTCATCATATCGACCATTCCTTTAAACTTTTGGATGCAGCTCGCTCTTTAGGTGAAAATAGTAAAAATTGATGGTAAAAACAAGTATACCTTAAAAATGTTTTTTGCTACTGCTACATCAAAATTTTAACAAATTAGACTTAAAATATTGCAATTTTGCAGTCTCTTTTAATCAGGAGCCCAGAAAGCTCTTTACTTTCACACAAATCAAGGTACATTCACGAAAATATCCTTCTAGTGAAAAGGCTCAGTGTGTAGGAAAGACCCTGCTTTCACAAAAAAGTAGTGTGCTCGACAATTTTCTTCACATAAAAGAATGTGTTAGGTTAATTAATTTTTTCTTCACAAAAACCAAGTTACTAGTCAATGTGTTCCACTAAAACCAACGCTGCCTCCTGCTCTTAGAGAACTGAAAAATTAAGAAAATATGTATTGAATAAAAAGAAACCTTGACTGCTATCTTAATAAATTCCTTGTTCTTGACTGCTTGCACAAAAAAGGGCAGAAGCGCTCCAAGATCACAATTCTGCAATCCAGGAACTTGTGAACCCCTACTTTTAATCATATTTTTTCTTTTTTTGTAATGCCGACCTTTAATTAATTTTCTTGGTCGAAATTAGCTGGATATTAAAAGTTTAGGCATGACTCCAAAATATTTAGAATATATCAGATATTTACTAGAACAGAAAGATGCAATTGGAATTTCTTCGAAATTGGATTTAATTAAATCCTTTATGTATGCATTGATTTAGCACAGCCATGTAATCAGTACTTTCTGTGGTATGATTTTTATGAAAAGTATTTTTCGTATCAAAAATGTTATTTGTTGGTAGAATTTTGTTGGAGAAAATCGCAGAAAAAGTTATTGTGAATTAACAAACCCTCTATTTACTTGAAATTTACTCCTGACGAAGTTAAGATCAATATTTTTATCTTCAAAACGACATGCAACATTTTGTCTGACTATTATTTTCAAGAAAGTCTTGAAAATCAGACCAATCAGTTAAATCACAACCTTGAAGGTATTCTTAATTTTTATTTCAGGGAGAAACAAGACTCACTGTGCCATTTTAATATTTCCAAGTTAATTAGACTTCATAGTTCTAGTGAATTTTTTTATAACCCTGTTTTATTTGTCATTTCAGTGCAATGCGCAAGTTTCAGAGCTTGGACCGACAAGCTAAAGTAGAGGTCAATACATCTCTAGAAACAATACATCAAAATGCAATAACGTGCACTAAAATTTTTAGCGGAGTCAATGGCAATGTAGCAAAATTTAGTACCAGTGGCCTCGACGGTCAGCTCGTCATTTGGGATTTAAATGTAAGAATTCTATTCAGTGTCATGAGAGAAGAAAAGTTATCAGTCCTTAACTTCTACTGCGTACTATAAATTTTGACAGTGAAATTTCGAAACCAATTATCTGAATTGTGTTGTTACAATTTATCCTGGTTTTTTTTCTCTCATTTTTTAGCTGTTAAGAAATCAACATTATTCTTTAAAATTTTCACTGAAAATTCTTCACTCAGAAAAGGAGAATCACAAAAGTTTTCAAGGGGATCTTTTAACAGTTTTCCATTAAAATTATGGAGTATGATATGAAGTCTTCATCGCTTCAAAACTATATATGTGGTTATAAAATCTCACTGTTGATAATATTTCCTCTTCAGGAAATGGAACGTTCCAGTCAATATCTTTGAACTCTTTTACTGACATTGTGCTCTGGCAATAATTTTCTTGAGACCACACGGAACATTGATGAAAATGAAAATTTAAACGAGTATTAATAACAATAACAAGATAATCAATGCTGGTGGTGCCCTGAAATGGAGATGTTTTGCTGGCGCTAGGTAGTTTGTCCAACTCCCAGTGGCGTCCACCCTCAAAACTAATGAAGTAAAAGAGTGGGTAGTTTGAACCAAATTTAGGGTAAATTCGTTTCATATCGCCTATTCTCTTTTTGTGTAAACGGTGCTGTTCTTCTAGAACTATCCAAACATACATACTCTATCCCTGCAACTACATACAAACGGACCTGTTTAAATCTGGCATAAGGCCTGAGATCCATACAAATTCATGCATGACATGGCTCATGTCAGAATGTATGTACTTCTTTATGATTTCAGTACGACCAAATAATACTAATTCAAACCCCTGGAAATTATACATTTTTTTTGTAGATGGCTGTAGGCTTCACAACTGGAGTGAAAGCCAGTGAATCATCATTAGAAGAAATGGAAAGAGGATTAGTTCTCAGGAGAAAAGTTCATTTATCACCCAGCAAAATCTTTGTTTGATTTTTAATAGTGCTTACATTTTCTGCTTGTTTCAGCTACTGGAGAGTTCAATGCAAAACATGAAAATATCCTAAAACCTGATGCCAAATCTCGGAAGAAAAGTGGCCAATCAGCAAACCCATGCTCAACAAATGATTGTCCTTTCGCTTACAAATAACAGATAATCGTTAACTTTTAGCAATGAAGCTGTGTTGTTTAAATTATTTTAGCGAGTTGATTCAGATTATCCACATTGTAAAGTATTGCGTTACTTACGTTCATATTTTATATTTTTTCTGGCATTTATAATGTATTAAATTTTTATTCTTATTTTACATCTATTTATAATTTTTTAAGTTGCGATCAAACAGTGTTAGTAAATATGTAATCCTCATTTTTTTCTTTTTTTAACTATTTATACACCAATTTCTAATTTTATTTTCTGTGTTTTAATAATTTATTTATTTATTATTTTTTTGAACAGACCGTTTATAGTAAAAGTAAATTAATCAGTTATTAAATGAAGAGACAAATCTTTTTTTACATCTTGTCATGTTTTGTATCTCTCTCAGTTACCCCAGTAACGCAGACCATTAACAGAATATTGTCTCGAGTAAAATACTGACCTCATGGAAAGTGCAGAAAAGAGTTTCAAAAAAACTACTTTTTCTTTTAAGAGTTGTTGAAAATGATTTGAAAACATTTCAAGTGTTAACCACTATGAATCTGAGAAGAGTTTTTAACTTTTTGGTTTACTTAAATGTCAGGACGTGTTACTTTTTCTTTAAAAGGTATTCATAAGGCGTTTCCTGAAACATAAGTCTGAACGGTTTTTTAAGAATCGTCTTTTTTATTGTGGTTTCCAAAATTGCTGTCATTTACAATTCCCTGACTTTCTTTGCTTTTCTGTGACTCCATAATTTTGGAATTCCTTGACTCTTTCTCACCTTTGAACAAAACTTTCCTCTAGAATTTTTTTCATCTGATTACGCTGCCTCTGACTGCACTTCAGACAAAATGTCCAATTTTTGAGTTTCAAATTATAAAATAAGGCACTCGGAAGTTGTTCGTGATCTCTAGAATATTCCTGACTGAAGTTGCTCAGACAACTGGCTACTGACAAAATTCCTTGCTTTTTCCCATGAATTTCTGACATTTCTAGGTCGCTGTAAATTTACTGAACTGTCCAATTTTTAGAAACCATGTAAAATTCACAAGTTAATTAAAAAAAATTATGAGAGGTCATTGCTATTAGGATGTATTGCCCGGAAAATATGATCAGCGCTGAATGTCCTTATTGAAGACCTCGATGGGCAAGGCATATGTTAGAGGCCTCCAGTGTTAAGGGAAACTTCAAAAAGCAGCTGCGTAACAGCAAACTCCAAATTTTTTAGAGGCAAAGTATAGGGACAATGAAATATCGACGGCTAAAATCTGAAATGACATACCTCAGTTTGCACTGTCACTGGCTACCTATCATACTTAATTAATTAATTAATTAATTGGGAAACCAATTATCACAGTCTCTTGAAAATTTACGACGATTCTCTCCTTCCGAAAAAGAATATTTTATGCAAAGTTGTAGCAATAAAGTTTGCTTATTCTCCTTTGAAAATATATTTTATATTATATGAGAAGAAATTTTGTTACAGCACAATCAAAGTACACTGTTACAGCACCTTATGAGCCTATTTTGCAAAAAATTAGCAATATTCTTGGCCAATTATCTTTTCTGATTGTGGAATTTAAAAAAGATGAGTAATGGTACTCCTACCTCCAGAGGCTTTAATCAATTAAAAAAAATGTCAAAATTTTAAATTTTGATGCAAGTGGCCTGTCGGTAGTAAAAGACCTGTATTCTATATTTGAAAGGTTCATCGGTAGGGATTGAAAATATATTGATTGTACACAGAGGCAATTTGTGCAAAAACAATTTATTTAACAAAATAGTCTAGGATTTTGTCTGGCAGCAACTTGTTGAATAAACATCGCCACATGAAAAAAATGTACCGTTCAAACAGGTAAAATCTTTTTAGAAAATATCAGAAGATATATGAGGACTTTTCCGACCAAACAACAAACGGCGAAAAAAGCAGGTTTCATAAAATCATATCTACAGTTTTCATTCATACTCAGGTTTCAAAGAGTCGTTGGCACTAAGCCAAAAATGGTTTCTTTCTATCAATTAATCCCTCAGGACTGAAATCTATCCAAAACAGAGGTATAAAATGTTATTTCTGGTCTGCAATGATTAATTTTGAAAGTTAAATTATACCTATGCTGTTTGCTCAGAAATAGGGTGTTTCTGAGAGAAAAGTGCGATACGAGGTGATACAATTAGGTTTTAATGATGACAAAGAAAGATAACCCTTCTGGCTCTCAACTCCAACTCCCATGGCTCCAAAGCTGTTAGAAAACGGAATACAACACAGTAAAGTGGGGTTTTTTCCCAGGTAATTTATTCATTTGTGTTACACCCCTTCCCCCTCCTCCCCTTAAAAATGATTCCTGTGGGTTAGAAAAGGTGGAAAAACGTAAACCGTTTATTTTACACCTTGATATGATGCTCTGTAAACAGAATTTTTGAGCAAAGGCGTAATATGCATAATTATAAGCTGTTAATTCAGAAATGCACTGGTGGGTCAACCTTTGGGCACCGAAAAAATCATATCTGCCGTCTTTTTGCAGCTATTGACATGAAATTCGAGTGGTGCCTTGTCCAGGGTATGAGTTATCCTTATCGCGAATTTTGGATAAAGCAGCATATAGATGCGTATATGCTGTTTGGCCGGAAAGGTCCTCATATATGATCAGCAAAACAGACGAGCTTCATAACCACTGTACCAGAAGGCACTTTGAAACAATTAGTCAAAATGAATGCATTATAAGCAGTGAGCAACAGTGGCGTGGCGTGAATTGCGATATATCGATTGTTATGCCGTTTAAACATATGAAAAAAGATCGATTATCAGGGTGTTCGCAGCAAACACCTGAGTAATCGATTCTTTACCATAGTTTCAAATGACGAGATATCGATAATCGATTATTCACGCCACGCCACTGGTGAGCAAGGATGCAGTGTAGTTCTTGAGGTTCCCAGCTCTGGCGCCACCATATCTCTCATTCTCAAAAATGATGACCCATGTCTATTTATCGAGAAATAACAACTGCTTCACCCAAAAGGAGGCTATCTTCAGGAGTGTTAAAAACCCTTGACTAACCCTGATTTTTAATATAGTATTAATGCGGCAAATTTTCCTCGTTTCCCTCATCTCAGATTTTGACTTGCTCTCATTCGAGTTTGTGCGCATTCCAGTCACCAATCATAAACTATTATATACATGTCTTATTTAAAAAGTCCTCAAGTAGATGAACTTTTTTTGTTTACATTCATGTATTTGAGACATAAATTTCATCCTGATTCACCGATTGAAGCTCTTGACTTAAATTTTATGACATGAAGCTAAAAATAAAATTGTGGCGCTGTTCAAAGGTCTGGCACAAAATTCTGTGTCTAAGAAGCCTCACTTTAAAGCCACAGGAAACTAGACCTTAATCTAACTTCAAACAATTTCCAAGAAAAATCCTACAGATGCCAAGCTTAGACTGTCAGCAAAATTAAATTTATAGTTACCTGTACAAGATCTTTGGTATATTCTAACTTAAGGTGGTACCATTGTAAGTAGAAGAACGATTTCACCGTCACTGAATCAATGATCACTTCTGGATTTAAAGAGATTCCTTTAAAAATGATTGAAAGTCAAACCATGCTGTTAGTACAATATTGCAGATCATTTTGTCTAATGATCGGGGATATTCTTTTGTGGTGTCTTTAAAGTTATTACACAATATTTTCCGAAGAAAATGGCCTGGATCAGTTTTTGAGGCACGACAACATAATTTGACTAAATGGCGTTAAAGAATGGTTTCAATTATGAAAATTATCCATCAATTGATCGACTATCAACAGTACGCCCAAACACTGCCAATTCTCTTCGACTCCTCTCCAAAATCTAGCTTCCAATCAGAACCTAACCAGAATTTTTACGTATCAGTCGGAACCAATTCTCACATAACAGTTACTTCTTCAACAGTTCACAACAAACGATTTATGGTGTGTTACCTCGTATCATCTTACAGGGTCAATCTAGATTGAGTCATCAACTTACAACTCTGGAATCCCTTCTGCAAGGGAGAGCTAAAATGCTGACAACATCTTGACAAGCATCTTTACGAGGGGTAAATAGGAAGCTCTCAAAATCAACTTGAAGAGCGCTAAGATCCCTTTTGCAAGTTTGGAGGTTACTTTTCAATTGCAGTCGATGTTCAAGTCACCTTCAACGGTTAGGACACTGACTTCTTGATCATCGTCTGTGACTAGCGTAGTTTCAGAGGGATCGTCAAGGGTCATTCTTGTGTCCTCCTCAGAGAGTAAGGGGCCCTGAAAGAGTAAAAATACATAAGATTCAAGCATAGAGACACTCCAGAAAACCACCGAGTAAAGTCTGAATATAAGTTACAACTCGTGTTCAAAACTCACCTTGGAGTTTTAGGAGCCAAATGGCGCATCAAGCCCGATTTTTCGGCGCCATTGAAGATTTTTTAGGGGCCAAATTGACTTTTTGCCTGCATATTATGACGCATTTAGTGAAAAGTTAAATGCAAGATGTTTTCGTAACAGAACTGGTAAGTAGCTGTAACTTGGGGAAGACAAAAGCACAAAGGATAAAATCGTGAAGAATAGAAGAAGCTTTCACTTATGGTGCTGAAAATTTCAAATAAGTACTTGATATGAAAATTCAAATTTTTAAGGGGCAATTTTTAGGGGCCACATTGGCGCAGAACCTTCATTTTTTAGGCGCATTTGGCGCCTGTGAGTTTCGAACACTGGTTACAACACACATATTGAGATAAATGAGATCTGAAAAATACTTCGGCTTGTCCACAGGAGAGGGGACCTAAGTCCATGGCGACAAAGTGATTTTTACAGAGCAGGATAGAATACTTTCATTTTTGGCTTATTTGTCAGTCCCTATATCTCATTTTACGATCCTGAGGAAACCTTGCAACAGCAAAGCTTTTTCATTTACATTCACTTGAACAAACCATGTGAGGGCATTTAGACCTTTTGAATGTATTTTCCCTTGGAACTGGAACTTGCCTGATACGTAATAAGTACAAAAAAGTTCTTCGAATATAAAATTTGATTTACCTGATCATTTGCCTCAAAGACTTCTAACACTGAGTGAGCATTCTGAATCTTTTCTAACTGTTCGCGGGACGCTCGAATGACTTTGTATTCTCCGTCAACAGTTCGTAAAAGCTGTGGAATACAAAAAGAGAGAAAAGAATCATGAGTTACTTATCATTTGATTTAATCAGGACAAATTGTTAGAGCGTCTTAATGGGGCTATGGCAAATAACAAAAATAAGATTTTTCAAACAAATTCAACAAAAATTGCTCTATTAAAATTTATTTTTTTCATCCATTCCTGTTTCTGTGGACAGTTGAATGAGATGTAAACATCCATAAAATAAAATGTCTATAATTTAATATATTATCATTTTTTCTGTATTCAGAGTTTAGAATAGATTACATTTCTGTTCAGGTGAAAAAATGGGGAAGAATTTACTTTAGGAGATTTCTATGCTATGGTGAATACTTACTCCTGTACCAACATCCTCATAATCTTCGCGGATGAATGGGCTTGCAAGACTGATGGTATCACTATCAATCCTCATAAGAATCTCCGGCTCTGACTTCCCAGATAAATTGCCACAAGAGGAGTCTGAGTTACAGTTTACCATTGTCGATGAGAAACTGGGTTGAATAGGTAGCTGAAAAGATGTAAGTCATACAATAAAGATAAGTAGTTGGTTGGTATGTTCATTGCACTTTAACATCGATTGATCATTAACACAATTGTACTGTGTATTTTCCAAAGGCGGAAGTCCAAAAACTCACGAGTCCTTGTTTCCCTTGTTAGTAATGTCTAGCAGAAGCATAAGTATTTGGACTATCGCCTTCTCCGCATGAAAAATATTAGAATTCGAAAGCCCTGATAGACATACCCCATGCTCGACAATATTTACAACAGAAGCCAGGGCTAATGCACTTTTGGTTTTCCATCTTTCTAAAAAACCACTTTTGTAGAATGCAGGTGTTGAGGATGATGAGTTCATTTATAAAGGAATGAGGAAGAAGTGTTCCCCCTCTTCTCCAAAATGTCACTTAGGTACCTACTCCTCCTTATATCCTTCAAAAACAAATTTACCTCTCTCTTTCATCCAGTATTTATCCAGTCCACAAGCACTGGATTAAATGAGCCTACTTTTAAATTAGAAGCTATTTCAATACTGAAATCCCCCCCTCCCCCGTCCCCGAAAGTTGCATTCATCGTAAGCTCTACAAAAAGAGAAAATGGTACCTTGGATCTTCCGCCCAGGGGTTGTCCTCTCAATTTTTTCCGCCACGTAGTTCGACATTTTGAGTCCATGTTTTGCTTTATACGGCACCAGTCTTTTTCTGTGATACGAAATTTATAAATCAGATGGCAACGAATTGCATAAATCTGGAAATTTGTAAGAAAAAAAAAAATAAACGATCCTTAGAAAACAAAGTAAAATATTGGATATTATGAAAATAATCCAAGAGGATCAAAGCTCATGCTGAAGTCTGGAGCTTCAATTCAACCAATCGATCCTAGATGGAACTTTGCAAAAAACACATTGGTTAGGTACATTACACATCAGCACAAGAGCAGATTACATATTGAGACATGGGAGTTTCGCAAATTGATGGTACCATTGATTTTGTCTAGATTAACTTCTATTCTCATCTTGAGGATAAGATAGATAGATGAAAAAGTCTGTGGAGAACTAAAAAAGTTATGGGGTTGTTGATGAGAAACAATGAGGCAATTATTCTCTAAGACTACTACTAACAGAACTAAGCAGACTACTAACAATGAAGAATACAGAATGGAAAACAATACAAAGTAAACAGCATACTTACCAACAACGGATCAAGCTGTTTTTTGCCATGTTTGCCTTTACCAGACAAATTTGAAACTGCAAGAGTTTCTCTTGTGAACAAGTAATCAAGAAGAGTAATGGCCATTTTTTCAGGAGTTTGACAAGCAGTGTTAATTTGCTGCAGAGTGCTGTTACAAAAAAAGAAGAGAAAAAAACTTGAAATTCAGAAAAAATAAAAAACAACGAGATTGAAAATAAGACCCCATCTTATATATTCTTGAAATCAAGACAAACTACTTACATGTTACAAAACGGGTTTAACAGTAAAAATATGTATGATTAACAACTTACTTGCACGCTAATTTAAATGAATGTGCAAGTGAGTTGTTAATCAGTTGTATATTTTTTATTGTTAATATAATTTATCTTGTGCACTCCATTCAAAAGGTACGTTTTTACCACAGAACAAAGTTTCCATGATTTTGTTTTTTTCCGAAATCCCCGGACTCATCCTCGATTTTTTCGCTTTTCCTGATTTTAAAATTTCCTTATTCCTAGACTTTCCTTTACATTAGAAAAAAATTACCTCCCAATTTTTTTCTAATTACCGCTAACTTTTGCTAAACTTTGGATAAAATTTCCTCAACTATAGATTCCAATCATGAGAAAAGGCACTCAGAAGCTGTTAGAGCTCCCTTAAATGGCACTGACTCAAATTGCTTAGCTGACAAGCAACTCGCAAAATTCTCTGACTTTTCCAGATTACTGTAAATTCCCTGACTTTCTCAGAATGGCGGAGATCCTGCAAAATGATGAATAAAGTTTGGGAGTAGAAATAATTTTAGAACAATTTTATTACACCTATTCTCCTATCCCTCCGCAACAGCGCAAAGACAATGTATACTGACGTTCGTAACATGAATTGTCACAGTCAACAAACTTAGGACGAGTTTTTACAGTCTTTCATCTTCCTCATTTATTAATTCTATTTCATTGATTTTTGAGAATGCTGGGATGAAGTTCAATTGAGCAATTTCATTTCGCAAAAGTTTCATGAAAATGTACAGAGGAGACAAGCTATAAGGAATTTTGTTTGGATGACTGTTACATATAGACAAGGGTGATACACAGGGTTCTATTCCTTTTGCTATGCTGGTGTATTTTTGACCAAAAGGAGTGCTGTTTCAGTCTGCTTTGGCCATCGTCGATGTTGTCATATTCTCTGTAGGCCAAAGGTCATTCATTGATAGCAAGCAAACCCTGAGACTTAAATACCCTTTGCCTATAAAATCTTATACAGAAAGGTTTTAGGATGCGTTTTTCTTGGCGTGAAGTTTCACACACTTAGAAGTTTCCAGAGGTAAAAACTGACAATGCACTCATCTTCCTTATCCTTCACAATCAATGGCGGTTACCCCAAATTCAATTTGGAAAGATTTATTCTTTCTTTTCCTGATTTAGTCACTCATTAAATGGAAAGCTTTATCTTGACTCCATCTCATGATTCCTAGTTTCCTTTCAAATTCTCCTTTTTCCGGACAGGAAACTCAGCAAAATTTTGTGAGTAAATTCCTCATAATTTAAGAAAGATTCCGAATCTTTCAGAACATTCAGTTGAAAAATACGACACAAGAGGCAATTAGGCAACATGACTCCGGTTCATTCTTCCTAATTGGTTGAATCTGGTTAATTTTGTCCAGATACTCTTGGATTTTTTATGTTTTTCAACACAGGCTGGACAAATTCTCTTGCAATTTTCGAAATATACATGGCTGAAGTGGAGAAATGTACACAATCATTTAAAACATTGTACATGTCCGCTCGGGGTTCCTCTTATTAGAAAACCTGCAAATTTCCTTGAAATTTTCTGTGAATCCCCTTTACAAATTAAACAATTTTCACAAAAAATTTCAAGGTGCTGCTTTTACTTGGATTTTTTTTCTTCGCAAAAAATAAACGAAGTGATTATTCGGCATGCTACGGTGCCTTCACCGGATGTCTTTTTAACCACTAACCAGAAAATTTTGTACTGCTAAGCTGCCAACAGTAGGTATACAATTATACATGCTGCAGGTAACATCATAATGCCAGGTATTTCAGGCTGAATGTAAATGCACTGAGGTATTCAAGTGCTTCGATGTTCGCGTAAACTCTAACTGTTCTCTGCACGCACTTCAAATTTCTGCAGATAAATGCACTTAAAAAACTTATGAATATTGCATTGCTATTACATGCAGCCAACAACTTGAAGAAAACACAACTGATCAGGGAAAAGGTGCAAAATTTTTACGGTAGCCTGAAACTACGAAGCCAGTTTCTGATGCAAATAATGGTGGGTCATTGATTTTTGCGCGTCCAAGATTTCCTTTTCCTTATTTACATAATTTCTATAGATAATACCAATAGATCACTGTAGATGGCGTTTGCTTGCTCCTCTGGTGGAAGCATCTTACTGGAGGAAAATTTTCCGGTTAGCGGTCAAAAAGTCATCCGGTAAAGGCACCTTAGGGGTAGGAAATTTTCCAGTTAGCAGTCATAAAGTTATCCTTTAAAGGCACCTTAGCAAAACTTAGACCACCGTACTTACTGTACCGCCGAATAACGCCATCCAAAAATAAAACATGATCGGCGATTTTGAAACGTTGCAAGGGAGACTTACATTTTCCAACGTGTCACACTGATGTTATGAAAATATGATAATCTGATATTTACCCTGGAGAGATGGGAACTCGAACTCTAGCCTCAGCAATATCTTCGTCTCCTAACCATGATCCTCCAGGATAATCGTCTTCAGCATTCAAAGTGATAATCTGAAAACTAGAGTCAAGGGATACTTGCGCTTGAACGGTAGTTGGTTTCCGGCAATTGGTGTCCGTAAGTAATACAACAGGTGTGTTCAGTTTCCTGAAATTGAGCATAAATGCAAGCAATATTACAAGAAAATAAAAATAGGTTTAAGGAAAAAAAATAAGTGACCAAAAAGAGAAAAAATCAAGTCGGAGTGATGGCTACGTCAAAAAGTGATTCATTAACTCTGAGAACTTTCAGTCAATTAAATAGAGGATCAGTGGCAAGAGCTGAAATCTTGCTTCTCACTTGCACTTCACCCGCCTGGCCTTAGAAGAAAAAACTGAGAAGGAAAGGAAATCTACTGCTAACCAAACTTGTTATTGGGGCACTTCAGGATTAAAAGGTAAGTTTGGTGCATGCTAGAGGAGGATATCAATGGCAAAGCTGTGGAAATGCATATCTTGGTTTGCAGAATTGCAGACTTCCTGTCATACTTAAGTTTCTGCATGGAAAATTACGAAACGTCAATTTTTGCAAACTTCTGTGACTTTTCTACTTCAGGAGAAGAATATTCTGTGAAAATTTCAAGCCATAATATTGGTTTGGTCTCCTTCCATAAATAAAAATGTAGCAGAGACTTAGAAACACCACAACCGAGATACGCATCCCAAGTAGCAAGGATACCTATAGATGGACATAAAATCGTAGGAATGTTGCTATATTATATTTGCCATGCGTATTGCCTACTCCCTCATTTGAAGGCGTGGAAATTATTGCTATATTGTTGCTATGATGTAGCAATAAATTCCGATTATTGGTTGTGTCACCTGTTGCCAATCTGCTAATTGCAAGGCGCAAAAATTATCGCAATAATCTTGCTATTAAGTATGATGAAAAACTCCCGCGTGTTCCTTTCCGTAACTTGTTTTCAAATCTCTAGCATGAATGCAGGAATGTATCGCAACAATTTGATGAAACAACCATTTTTCCTCAATTTAGTCTTCTCGAAATAGCTCAAACTCGATAAATCTGAAACTTTAAAAATTTCAATGCTTTTTTAAAAGGTTTGAATTTCCAGTCAATCAAAATAAATATCGTCTATGCTTTTAACCAAGTTCTGGGAAATTTAATTTTACTTCTTTCATGCCTTTCTTTCCTCCTTTTATTTCGTTTCTGTTTTTGTTACTTTTAATTCTTTGAATTTTTTATTTCATGCAAATGCGCCGGTAAGGGTTTCGTTTCATGTCGGAGCTATATAATGTGTGAAAAGTGAGGCACCCGACAGGTAGCCTGGCTAGCTCAAACGGCAAAGGCGGCGCACGACAGTCACTCGAAGGTTGCGCGTTCTAATCCCGCCTCGGACAGAAGAATTTAAAGGGTGCTGGATGATTGAATCATGAATATCCTGTCAATTCCGGCAAGGTCGGATTTTCGAATGGATTCTGTAACGTTGTAAAAATTAGGGTAGACTGATAAATTCCTCAATTTTCCTAAAACCATTTGGCACCGCCACAAATAGCAATGACATTGCTATTAAGTATAGATTTTTTTTATCGATCTGACCTGACGAAATCGGGAAAAATCGTCCAGATGTTGACTGAGAATTGCTACTTTATAGCTATATTATTGCAATATTTTTTACAACTTTGTACCTATAAATTGATACATTATATCAATTTTTACGTTGAAAAATGCTACTTGGGATATTTGCAGTTTCACAGTAGATGTATTGCATTATACATTTGAAACAAAAAGCTTTCTTTTAATTTTTTTTCTAAGTCAATTCAAACCAAGTATTGGACTTTATTTTGATACTTAGGTACTTGAGTATTCAAAAAACGTGAAAATCATGAAATTGGAAAATTAAAACTAACAATGTCAATGAAGTGAATCTCTGCGATAACAACTCAATGGTCATTATAAGAATGTAAAAAAAGTACATACGTGCTTTTAGATTGAGATTTTTCGGATGTTTTCACATCAGTACAAAATGATTCGCAAAGTTTTTGAACAACTCCTTCTAAAATAGACAGCTTACTCAAAACCTTATCGCAGCATGGATGCATATCCTTACTACTAAGGCTTGGCAACTTCAGACTGTCAGAAAAATTAGTCTTGACGCGTACATCATCCCCTGAAGTGACAAGAAGCTCCAGGGTATTTTCGATAACTTGCATTTGTTGTACGAACACGGTGGTCATTTTTTGCATCGCTTGACTAATGTTGGCAACAATATTGACAAACTGAGAGTTTGTGGCATCGTCCCCCTTCAGGACATACGTGTTTGTGGCAGCCATCAGTTTCTGAGGACAAAAGAAGTTGATCAAAGGTTAGACTCAATGTTTGTTGGGTTATGAATGAGTGGCAGTCTAATCTTCTGATGTTTAAATTTCAGTAATTAACTTCACCGGTTGAGGGAATAAATCTGGCAAAATTGGGTAGAGCTGAATTTGCACAATTTTGATTTTAATATCTTGGAATTAAAAATTGGTAAAACTGGAGTGATTGAAACTTCCTTAGGTTACTGAGATGTGCCAATGAAAATGTTCTCTAAAATCTTCACCCTCACTAATGTTCAACAAAAGCTAGGTAGCTTGCACAGGCCCGCCACAAGGGGGGGGATACTGGGTCCTTGGTACCGGGGCCCGGGCCCTGGAGGGGCACGTGACGCAGGTAACAAACCACTACGAATTCATGTGTAACCCTTGTCTCGTAGGGAAAAGTGAAAAAATTACCCTAAAAATTCCGCAAAAGGTGAATAAAGTTTCAAAAACACGCTAGGGCACTATAAAATTTTTCTCACTTTTTTAGAGATTTTCAAGATTTTGAGTATATGTAGAATGATATTTTTAGTAACTGTGTTTCATTTTCTTCCGTTGTCGGATGCTAAGAGGCTCCTGTCTGGGCATCCTCGACTTCAATGGCTTAACTCCCTTGCCATAGACGTACGAAAAGGGAGTCCAGGGGGGCCCGGCTCCCCATAGAATTGAACATTATCATCTGCCCCCTCAAAAAAAAATTTATAGATGTTTTGAATGCAACAATTCGAAAGTTTTTGGTGCTGAAAAAAACAAAAAGGCGTAAGTATTCTGCAGAAATTGATGGAAAATCTCCATCATAAGAGCTTCATAATGCGTCCAAATAGATTTAAAATTTCAAAAATTTCTTCGGGGGGGAGGCCCCCCCCCCCCCCCCCCCTGTGCTAGGGGCCCAGGCCAGAAAATTGGTATCAGGGCCCGAGATGGGATGTGGCGGGCCTGAGCTTGCAGCAGCTATCTTTAAACAGAAGCAATTAACATAGCAATCAAAGAAAGGTTTTCATCCAAATTGTCATAGAATTTCGAGATAAGCTTTGAAAAGACTCATTTCCTCTGGGATTTTTACCAAAAGATAAAAATTACGCGCTGACCAAAAATCAGCAAGGAACGCAACTTATCCACTAATATGAAATGAGTAAGATTTTCTTTTGAAAATGAAGGATTACTCAAATTTTCTGAGAGACACAGTCTTGCATAGATAATTCTTTTTTTTTAATCATGACCACAAAAAAAAAGTATTAACACTTTGAAAATTCTTGATCTAAACTGGGTGCACATCAACAAGAATCTCCCTCCTTCAAAGCCCCAATTTGCAATCACACTCCATTACACTCTAAGGAAGTTATTTCAGAACAATATTCCGAGATCTTATTGAATGAGACTAAAGCATGGATTATGTGCTATTGTAAAACACCCCTCCTTAGTAACAACACAGTTGAATCTAGGGGAACACTCAAGAACTTCTGTGTTTCAGAGAATCTCAGGGGGCTACATTTCTTCTCCATGGTGCTCTTGACAAATTGACAGCCACTTGTAGCTATTTTTATTGACGGACTGCGCCTGAAGTAAGTATATTTTGCGCAACGTCCATAAGAGCTAAAATTCTGTTTTAAATGAATGAGTAAGTGCACGCGTTCCTTCGCAAAACTGTCATTGGTGCACACCATGTAGGTCTGCAAAAACCTTTAATTCACTGTTAGGGACGCTAGGCTAGTAGCCACAGCTAGAAAAGAAGAGTTAGAGGAATTTTGAACCATAAATTTATGCTCACCTAAACCTGATCTTTCTGTAACAATTGAACTCTTACATCCCACTAAAAATAAACTTGATGAAACAAATAGTCGCGTGAGACAGCAGCTCCAAATAACTTTATTAAGCGAGGAAAAAACCGAATTTGGAGATGATCACACAATTTAAATAATGCTCAAAATTTGGATCGATTTCAAATAATTAAAAGCAATTAAACGGCATGAATTCTATCTTCCCATTCTTATCACTTCAGTCTAGAATCATAATAATAAACATTTTGCAGAAGGGACACATGTAGTAAGGGTTGCGACTGATAGTAAGAATCGCCGTTGATTGGATGGAAATTGAATCTCAGTTACGTCATAGCATGCAAGGTGGAGGAATTCTCCTCATGTCCGAGTATTAGTATTACATGACGTAGATAGTATTCAGAATCGCTTATGTATTGAACCTGATTGTTTCCACCTCGACCATCAACCTTGGTTGGCGCAGCGCAGCGGCCGTAGTCCATGTCCATTGCGGATTTTGCGTAATCACTCATAAAGAATAGTTTAGTGAATTTATTTTATACGGAGGATAATCTCTTCCGAGTTCTTAATGGGTAAGACTTGTAAAATTCAATAATTCTTTGTATCTTTTTCGAGTTTCATCCCTCCTGTTGCAGCAACTTGGTTTGTACTGCACGTCTTTGCCAGGTTATTTTCCCTTCTCCAACCCTCTCGTTGCAGTTGTTTCATAATCCCAGCAGCGCAAAAAAATAGAGTATGTTATATTTTCATCTCATTCAGTGTTTAGTTCTTGTTGTTCTGTGATTATACTGCTATTGTCCATCTTGTTATGCATGTTTAGACTCCTTCTTTGTGGAGTCGCAGCAGAGCAGAATCTGCATTCCTCTTCAGTGTGGACCAACGTTCATTTTCTACCGTTGGACTGATTAGTCTTCCAATTTTCAGGAAGAGTCAGGAGATTTCCCATTAATTATCTAAGTGTAACCTAATCGTAAACAAGGGATTCATATTTCTCTGAATGCTTTTCAACCCCAATCGAGAGAACTCCACTCGGTTGTTACAGAGTAGAAAGTAGCCTTCTTATGACAATTTTTAAGATGGGTTGAGCATATCTTATAGAAGATCGACCAACCCTTAGGAATTTGAGTAGAGTGCACTTTCAGCTAGCTCGAACTCAATCTAGAATAAGAAATTTTTTACTAAAGGGACTCTATTTTTTACATGGTCGCCGGAACTTATTGTTGAAGGAAAAATGAAACCAGTGAATGTGACATTGCGCAAGTTAGGGTTGTCGATACTTAACCGATACTTTTGATTGATACTCATCGATACTCAACGATATTGATACCATGTAGTATTGATCCTCAAACCCCAATATCGATGGTATCAATACTTAATCTGATTTAGCCATGAAGAAGGCCTCTTTTTCCTAGTTTAACAACTTATCTCTCTTCTGTTTCACCTTCACTGTGCACTGTGACAGACGATGGAGTAATCTGGTTTCTTAAGATGCTTACATTTGTCATAAATGTTAAAAGCTCGATTTAATGACAGTAGTGAAGGGCTCATTATAGTTGACTAATCATGCAAATAAGGGCGGTTTCGAAAGGAGCGTATATCTGGTGAAATTAAACGGCCGATAGACATACGCTCACTCTGAATTACAGCATAATCTAGAAATAGTATCGATGGTATCGATACCTCAAAAGTATCAATACTTCAGCTCGATACCGGTATCGATGCTTAGAGTTGATACCAGTATCGATACCGAGTATCGATACTTCTTCGAGTATCGACATCCCTATCGTAAGTGCACCAGCATTCTAGAATTTTGTTTTGTAAATTGAATCAGTCAGCGTTTACTAATAAGTTTTTTAATTCTGTCATTTCATGCAGCGCCTTAATTATAAGGGTTTGGAAAGTTCCAAGCTTCCCCTCAAAATCAATTAGCCTTCCTCAATTTTTAATCCAAGCCCACAATTGACCACTAGACAAGGTACGAACTGAAGCATTCTGATACATGCTTCTTAACCAGAATTTCACGTAGAATATGATTCGCGCAATGAAAATTACTGAATCCAACTCCTAACAGAGGTATTAACGTTTTTATTTCACATTGGTTACGAGGAATTTGAACTGCCCACTCACAAGAAACTCAAAGCTCTACGTGAGTCAAATCGCGCACTACAACAGTTTAGCAAGCCTCTCAATCGAGTAATGTTCATTTCCCACCATGTGTTTTTCAAACTATAAGTAATTTGCTATAACTGAACCAAAGCGTCAAAATTGAGCTTGCCAGATTTTTTTATCGCAGAGACGTTCATGATAACATCTAGCGCGTGATGTGAATCATGTAGAGCATTGAGTTTTCATGAGAGGGTGGTTTCAATTCCCGCACCAAGAATCATTAAATATCTTCGGAAGGAGTTGATTCTGGTAATTTTCGTTGTGCGCAGCGTATTCTTTGTGAAAGAGGTTGTTCCAAAAAACGCCGATTTTGGCCCCCCCCTGGATTTGGCCCAAACTTTGCTCGGATGTTGTACTAAGTGTTCCCGATGCTTGAGCAAAATTTCAGCCCCCCGGATAATTATGGGGGAGGGGGGCAAAGTTGCAATTTTTTCAAAACTTTAAAAATCGATATCTCGCGAACGGTTTGAGTGTAAGTGTTGCGGTTTGCCCTAAAAAACGTTAAAAAATATTCTCTACACGAATATTGATGCTGTTTGCATGGTTGCCTAATTTATCGTAGTTATAAATCGATTTTTTCGATTTTGAAGGCTCGACTTTTTTTCGTTTTTCGTCTCTCCTCTCCAGGCGATCGTTGCTATATGAATAAAAACCAATTGAGGTGATTTTCCATAAAATTCTGCATCTACCACATTTTGTTTAACCTTGGGGAAACGATTCATTCTTGAGTTATAGCGATTTTTCTGCGCGTTCCCGGTTACGCGCGGGCGGCATATCGGTGGCGCTCCATCCCCCCTGGGCGAGGCAGAGGTTGTTTCACTGCTAGGGCCTTATATTCATGCTGTAGGCTGTAATTATTGATATTTTCTCCTTCCCCCACCCTTCTCCTCCTATAAATATGTTTTTTATACTTCGTTATACAGGGTGTCCCAGACCACCCGTACCAGGTCTTTTTCTCGGTTGGCTTAGGCAGTGCGAAGTGGGGGACCGCGGGGTTAAACAGGGAATAGACCCGAAGGTATCGGATTTTCATGGTCCCGAAACCCTCCATGCTGCCCTTGGGGAGTAAAGAGGGGGTTACGATCCCTAAAGTCGGGAGACATTGTGCCTCCCTCTTTTACCCCCCAAGGGAGGGTAGGGGGGCTTCGGGACCATGAAATTCGGATACCTTGGGGTCAATTCCCTGTTTAACCCCGCGGTCCCCCACTTCGTACTACCTAAACCAACCGAGAAAAAGACCTGGTACGGGTGGTCCGGGACACCCTGTATAACGAAGTATAAAAAACATATTTATAGGAGGGGAAGGGTGGGGGAAGGAGAAAATATCAATAATTACAGCCTACAGCATGAATATGAGGCCCTAGCAGTGAAACAACCTCTGCCTCGCCCGGGGGGGATGGAGCGCCGCCGATATGCCGCCCGCGCGTAACCGGGAACGCGCAGAAAAATCGCTATAACTCAAGAATGAATCGTTTCCCCAAGATTAAACAAAGTGTGGAAGATGCAGAATTTTATGGAGAATCACCTCAATTGGTTTTTATTCATATAGCAACGATCGCCTGGAGAGGAGAGACGAAAAACGAAAAAAAGTCGAACCTTCAAAATCGAAAAAATCGATTTATAACTACGATAAATTACGCAACCATGCAAACAGCATCAATATTTGTGTAGAGAATATTTTTTAACGTTTTTTAGCGCAAACCGCAACACTTACACTCAAACCGTTCGCGAGATATCGATTTTTAAAGTTTTGAAAAAATTGCAACTTTGCCCCCCTGCCCCCTCCCCCCTAATTTATCCGAGGGGGCTGAAATTTTGCTCAAGCATCGGGGACACTTAGTACAACATCTGAGCAAAGTTTGGGCCAAATCCAGGGGGGGGGGGGGGGGGGCAAAATCGGCGTTTTTGGAACAACCTCTTTTGGTGGAAGAAACATGCATCAGAATGCTGAAATTCGTACCTTGTCTAGTGGTCCATTATTTTCCTCCTAAGACAAAAAAAAAATTCCACTACCCCTAATAATTTGGACTTTTCCACTGTTGATACCCCCAAAAATTGAAAAATCCAACAGATACTCTCCAGTTTTCTTTGTTCCCAGAGGGCTTTCCTTGTCCCACATGACAGGCTCATGCCTCGGCCAGTATCATGGTCAGGAAGTTTCTCCATTTCTGACAGGTGATGACCCGTGATAGGGTTTATAGAACTTTGATGGATTGCAAAATGAAGCCTTGAATGTGATCAAACAGAGTAGAATTTTTGTATTGAAACCGTTCTAGCTCATACTAATCGTGTATATCTCCTTAGTTTCTCACTAGTGAATTTTTCTCATGCTTTTTGATTGTACCTAGATTGATGGATTTTAAAGATGTGAAAAGGTTCTTCCGAAGGAATTCTGCTAGTATAATCTTCCCGTCATTTTTCTTCTACTGTATATGGGCAGATTGGTCACGCACCCAGAAGTGGAAACAAGGTAAATTAACTACAGCTGTAGCAGACATCAAGGCAATCGAAAACGCAAAACTTTGAAATTAAATCCTGAAGCGCAGTCAACAATATTGAATGTAAGTAAGTTTTTTTAGACTTTACTAGACTTTCTACTTTAAGTAAGAATTATAGTAAGTGTCAAAGATTTGCAGCAATGGTCTACAGTAGTGAGGGAAAGTCTTTATGAAACTTCAGTCATTCTGATAAGTAACTGTATTTTTCAGTAAAATTTATATCAAAATGTTGTCCTATGATAAAACTCTGTAATCAACGCTAAAAATTTATCAATTTAGTATTTACCTGTTATTTTTTTCATGGACCCACAACTACTACCCAATAAATGAATGGCTCTGGAGTGCTTTATAACTACTAAGTCTGGACAAAGCTTTGGGCTCTAGATTTACTCAAAGCGTCAGTGTTTTTATACCTACCACTAAATCCTGCACTTCTAAAGAACTTCAGAAGCAGGTTTTTTGCACCCGTATTTATGGATTGCCTGTCTGAAGTAGTGACCATTTTCAGTAGCTCAGAATTCTGTCACAACTACATGCGAATTTTCATGTCAGGGATAGAAATGGGCACATTTTCGAAGAAATTGCAGATGGCTTCTATAAATTGTCCTCGCGGACACTGCTTCTCAGGAGCTAAATGAATTCAGGATCTTCGAGGGGAGGAGGATCAGGAGATACCTGACAATGGGGGGGGGGGGGGAGTGTCCAAGCTTTATCTGACATGAGTCTTAAATCAGCTCAAATTGCTGATTTTTAAGAAAATTTTGCCTGTCAAGCGGTGAATTTTTATTAATAGGTAACTGGAAAGAGTCAACCCTAATCTAGCATAATTCTGAGGGGGGGGGGGGCTTCGAAGCTACATGACATCCTTGAGAAGGAGGGAGGGATTATTTTTTTAAAAAAAGAAAGCTAGACATTTTTTGTGGATCACCACCTAAATATTGAGTCAGAACAACAGCTCTATCAGGTATTGATCGGTTTCTTTCAAAGGCTGGTTAGTTATTAGTTATACTATGAAATGCAAACATCCCAACACAAGAAGGTTAGATGATGCAATTTTTTGTGATGAGATCTCATTCTAGTCTATGCTACTGTGAAACTCCAAAACGATGTGTCTCGGTTTAGGATGTCACATACTTTTTGTCATACTTTTATTTTTTAAATGGAAAATCACTCAACGTCAAATTTCAAAATTTCCATTATTTTTCTCCTTTGTGCGAAGCAAATTTTACAAAAACTTCAAGGAATTTTGTAGATTTGTTGAAATAAAAAAAAAAGAGGAGTGGAGATTTTTAAACACAGCTAATAAGATACATGTTTAGGGAGTTTCATTGTCCATAATTTTGCCATTTTGGCATAATTCTAGCATTACCAAATTTTGTCTGAATAAAACCTAAACTTTTTGGAAAATTTGTAAATAATTTTCTTCCAATTTTTCAGGTAATTTTATTTGTAATTTTACCTGAAGTATCTTTAAATTTATGAAAAATATTCATATCTTACCTTTGGAATTAATATTTTATCTGGGAAAATTTGGTAACATTCGAATGTTCATACCGCATTTTTCCTTAGCATGGCAGTATGGAAATAGATCTTATTTGTGTCAGCAACTTTGTTTCACCACTACCTTCCTCTGATTCCAGAATGCCGCCACCACCAAGAAAACACAATCTTTTTGGATTTCAATTGAAGTATTATAAATACAGTTTCCCAGCCTTCTTAGCAGTTTTTGCTGCTGGGAAATTTTTAGATGATAAAGAAAAAGAGAGAACTTCCAGATTCCGAGACAAAAGTGCCATGTTTGGCGGACATGTCAAACCTGGCGACCCTCCATCTTGGCCACACACTTTCTTTTAAGCACATTAACCCTAGAAGTATGTATAGTTGAGATACTTGAATAAGTTTTGTTAAATTAATCGCAATTTCTGTTTTGAAAATAAACTGGATGTGACCCTGTTCATTTTCTTAATTTTTACTCTGTTCCAAAAATGACTCTGTCATTCACTCATTTATTCATTTATACTTACCTATTGGGGTGCTAATTGTTCTCGACTGCTCACTCGCAACCAAATTGTGGACTTGCCCCAAAAATTGTGGAGGCTGAGAATTTTTTTTCTTTCTTTCCTCGATTTTTCAGTTCTCAGATTTTCAACTCTTTTGGCAACTTAATGTAACTTTACTAAATATGCAATTAATAATGCAGCTTTGGCACACATTCTAAAATTAACAAAAAATTCAACAAAACTTTGATCCACGCCTTGTTGTTGCGCCTTTTTTGACCTCTCTGAGAAAACCCTGTGCGTTGCTGCAAATTGCAGAGGCCTAGAACAATTTGCACCCGTGTACTTACCTACCCATAATTTTTTTTTCTCTCTTTGTAATTCATAGAGAAAAATATTATTTTAAAGCAATAAACGGAATGTTAAAACTCCAATTGGACACTTCCAGGAAGTTCATCTTTTGCACTCCTCTCATTGGCTACCGATGCAAGCAGGCCGCGATGTGCCCCTTTGAAACATCCAGTTCAAAAATGGAGAAAAGCCCATAGTCACTTTGAGTTGTCTTTCATTTTAATCTATCCCAGGGTGACAAATTCTTGCTAAGTCCTTGAAAACTTTGAAAAGTTGAAAAGTCAGGGAATTCTGCTCTACCCCGAAGGCAGGAACTTTTGCTACTGAACTTCAAAATTCTTCCCCCAGCCAAAAAATTTATTTGAACTGCACCCACTCACTCCATCAACAAAAATTAGGACTTCTCCCCTTGTATGCTGGAATTTTCAATTTCAAGAGACTTAAGGCTGTAGAAAATTTTCAAGAGCATTTTTTGACAAATGAGTAATGCTCCCCAAAAAATATGAAGAAGTTATGGAAAGGTCAGGGAATCTTAAGTTCTTAAAACCCTTAGAAGTCATAGAAAAGTCAGGAATATTGAAATCGAAGAAATGAATGGTGCTGTTGTATCAACAGGCTAAAAGAGCTTGAGATCATGTCGCGGCAGAATAGAATCAAATAAGTTTTGCTTTACCATGTCCCCCGACTTTTTAGCCCTTCGGAATGGAAAAATCTGACCTTTTTTTTAAATTTGTTCAAAATATTACGCTAAATTAGAATGTAACATCGTTTTAGGCAGTTTTTGCCATTTAATATCAGAATTTTGGCCCTAAACACAGACTGAAATGTCCTGTAGGTACCGTAGCCTGTCACCAACTCAAGTGCGCAACTTTAACGTTTCATAACAATTATCTTTCATCTAAATACTTCCACTTCTGCTGTAAATCCACACTCAACCAGTGCATAACTTATTATTTTCAGTTTTATTCATCCAAATATTAGTGTTTACTGTTTTGTTTTTGGATCATTATTATCAATCTCAGCTTTAAGGTGCAAGAGACTACTTATGTACTCAAAAGTTCTTAGCAGATTTTTGGTAAGAATTTTTGTTCGTAAACTCTTTTGCAATTTAGTGAAAGCCTCCTAATTTTAACCATTGAGAGCCGTAAAGGGGGGGGGGGAGTCAAGCCAAGTCTTATGTAATGAGAGAAATTATATTTTCCCATCATGATAATTTTTATAGCCATTCTTTTAGGCTCCTGTTCTTTTCTAAATAATTGGAGCATGGGGGGAGGGGGGGGCGAGTGTCAAGAAGTTGACCAAGTAGGTACCTGAAGTAATAACAAATTGCAATATTTTTTAGGGTTGCTGTCCTTACGTGAACAGAAGAGAATATGTTGATATCTCTGTAACAGAGATAGAATTTATACCGAAGGCATTACGCGATCTATACAGGGTGGGCCAGAAGTTCCAGGACGGTCGGCTAACTTTTGAACGGTTGGAGATAGAAAAATGAAACTTTGGGAATGTTCCTATCTCAAAGGGGACCATCTTATGGGGGAGTCAAAATTTTGGTCCCCCCTAAGGGAGGGGGCGGGGGGCCCCCAACTTTTTTTTTTCAAATGGCAACCCCTATCTTGCGATACCTCATTCGAAAGACCATAAAAAACTAAGAATTTTGGCGCAAACCGCAGATCAATATCTTAATTTTTGACCGAGTTATGATAGGGTCAAAGGTCAAATTTGACCTATTTTCAAAAAAATCACAACTCCGGTTCAAATTATCGTAAAGAAAAAAATAAAACGGGAAAATTTACTAAATTGTGTTCGCTTTTTTGTAAAAATTGAAGAAATCACTTCGAACTAATTTTAAGGGGGGGTTTGGACCCCCAAATACGTCAATTCAAAGGTCATTCAATTTTCTCGCGAAATAAGCCAATTTCCCATAGATTTGCCTCCACGTTATCTCAGTAAGGTCAAAATCAGTTCAAAATTACGTTGGGCAAGTCCCCAAATTTCGGGAAAAGTTAAAATAACGCAATTTAAGGTAAATAATTTTGACCGTTTAAATTGCGTTATTTTAACTTTTCCCGAAATTTGGGGACTTGCCCAACGTAATGTTGAACTGATTTTGACCTTACTGAGATAACGTGGAAGCAAATCTAGGGGAAATTGGCTTATTTCGCGGGAAAATTGAATGACCTTTAAATTGACGTATTTGGGGGTCCAAACCCCCCCTTAAAATTAGTTCGAAGTGATTTCTTCAATTTTTACAAAAAAGCGAACACAATTTAGTAAATTTTCCCGTTTTATTTTTTTCTTTACGATAATTTGAACCGGAGTTGTGATTTTTTGAAAATAGGTCAAATTTGACCTTTGACCCTATCATAACTCGGTCAAAAATTAAGATATTGATCTGCGGTTTGCGCCAAAATTCTTAGTTTTTTATGGTCTTTCGAATGAGGTATCGCAAGATAGGGGTTGCCATTTGAAAAAAAAAAGTTGGGGGCCCCCCGCCCCCTCCCTTAGGGGGGACCAAAATTTTGACTCCCCCATAAGATGGTCCCCTTTGAGATAGGAACATTCCCAAAGTTTCATTTTTCTATCTCCAACCGTTCAAAAGTTAGCCGACCGTCCTGGAACTTCTGGCCCACCCTGTATATTTGTGCCCATTGAGCAAGCTGTTCAATTTGTTCAAAATTGCCGCTCTGCGAAATTCCGCTGCATCCACCAGTTATCGACGAATCAAACGCTCGGAGATAGTATAGAGTGGAAAAATACACTTTAAGCAAAGACCGTTTTATTGAAAAAGTTACCGTTTCAACAAGTAAGGCGTGAAGTAGCTTGTGCGCCTGACTAATCTCGCCTTCTCATTGGTTTATTAATTGCAACGTAATAGATTTTCAAGATGGCAGACAACCTCGGATCCTGCATCTCCTTCCAGTTTCTATAGTTTCCCCCTCAAGGCGGGTTTCCCCTCTGTGGATGTGTGTAGACAGACTTTTCTATTTATTTTGTGTTTTGTTATCGTGAAATTTGCTAACCAGCATCATGAAGTAAGTAAAATTTATCCTGAATTATTTCTTCAATCCTCTCACGTATGACATTTCGTACAATACTTTTACATTCTACGATGATCTGCTCTTTAATGCAATTCTTTACTTTATGTTTCCAGGGTAGGATTGTGCGTGTACAGTGGTTTCAAAATCTACCCCGGCCATGGGAGGACAATGGTTAAAACAGACGGCAAGGTACTATTCTCTTTATTTTCTCGAGCCCTCCTGCTACATTAGATATCTCTATCCTCTAGACTACCTACTCCCATGAATTTCAACCGTACTCAAAACAGATTTCGTACCTAGAAAGTGCCATTTCCGAAACTAACCTCACTTCCCTCTGTATGTTGATTACGCAGTCGTCGGGTGCTTATTTGAATTTAGGAGCTTGATCTCCTTGTCAAAGGAATTCTACCACACACCCATCTCTTAGTCACTCTCTTGCAATTTTATAGTAATGGCGCTTTTCATTTTTCTCATGGGAAGTTTACATATTGTGTGCTTCCGTAACACACTCAGCGATGAGTTGCGTGTGTGGCATGGTTTGATCAGGTATGTCCTAGTAGACATGTACCGATTTCGATGTCGATAATCGATATATCGGAAGTCAAAATTTCGATTAAATAATCGATATCTGAAATTTCGATACGTCGATTATCGATTATATTTTTCGATTATTTATCGGAAAAAAACCATTGAAAAAACGCGCGAATTGCTCTCAGGAGGTAGGTGCAATTGGGGGATGGGAAGGCCTCTACATACGTCTGCTGTCCCAAAAATCCTAGATCCAGTCCTACCGGCGATTTTAGGACCTCAGATGGTCATGCTCTTAAGGTAACAATCGGTACAATCCCATGAATCCTTTCGATATGCGTTCATTCGCATTTTCGAACGTGCCGCTTAAATATATCGATTAATTTTATCCGATGTTTTGATATATCGATAGAAAATAATCCGATTTATCGATTTACGATTATCGATTAATTTAAATATCGGAACATGTCTATGTCCTAGTTGAAACCAAGATGGTAGAGGTAAAATTGGGTCTGTACTGAAACTTCATTTATCTGGAAAAAAGTCATATAACTATGGTGGGAAGTTTGAAACTTCGCTCCCTGTCTGAATCACTGTCGTCACATTTCAGCATCGAGAAAATTGGCAGTCTTCTACTTTAATTACTGCTATGTAAGTGGGCAGTTGTTTACTTTTAATTTTCAGAACACCAACTTGCAAAGGCAGTGTCATTGGTTAATTTTTGTAGTCAGCTCTATAAAAACTTGATCTAGAACAAGCAGTTCTTTATGATACTCTTCCGACTACCTTAAAAATTCCATTATTTGCTTGTTGGAATTAACATCATGACGCACAGAACCAGAGGAGGAAATGAAGAGACAGATGTCACATCAGAGAACGGCACCATTCAACGCAAATTTATGTGGTAACCATTGAGCCATTGATGATTAATGCATTCTGGTCGCTTTGACTTTTCTCTCCTTCTTTCTTGTGCCAACAGTGTTGTCTTAAAAGTGTGAATGAGGTGGAAAGAAACTTACGAGCCTCTACCTTTAGATATGAAATATGTACAAATATTTCAATTTCTGATTGAAGCACTGTCTCAACAGTGTGTCATCGTCCAGCTCATTTTATTTGGTTTTTAATCAGTTGAATTTCTATTTGAGAAAAGTTCTCTTTGCTAGTCCTCTTATCTGGTTTCTTATTTTCTGCAGGTTGTCACCTTTGCCAGTTCTAGATGTGAGCGAGCCTTTCACATGAAGAGGAATCCTCGTAAAATCAAATGGACAATCCTCTACAGGTATGTTTCCTTCTTATATTTTTTGTCAAATATTTTTTTTTCTTCTATTAGAATGTACTAAATCTCTCTGCAAGTAGTTGACTTTTCCTCAAATAACAATCATAAGTTACCGAACCTTGCAGAAACCTGAGGAGTTGATTAGTGAGGAGGAATAGATCTCAATCTTTAACTTCTGAAATGAGCTTTTTGAAAGAGAAGAGTGGAACCTGTGTGTCCTTGGCTCATATACTTTTTGCCAGTTGTGTATCTGCAGTACCACAGCATAATCTTTTTACGAACGAAAACGGATGTTTGTAAATTGAAAATTCTTGAAGAACGAGAAACGTTATCAGACAGCGGCAAGTTCAAAGATTTTATTTGTAATCTATGCCTTCTGGAGTTAATTTCTTTTCTAAGAAAACTCTCCTTTATGTATGCAGACGCAAACACAAGAAGGGTTTGGAAGAGGAATACACCAGGAAAAGGACCAGGAGAACGCACAAATTCCAGCGTGCTATTGTAGGTGCATCCCTAACAGAAATTTTAGCCAAAAGAAATATGAAACCTGAAGTTAGGCGTGCACAGCGTGAACAAGCAGTCAAGTAAGTATTTTCATTCTTTCATCCCCTCCATAATTACTTATTCTTTTGAATGTCAAACTTTCATTTTGTTAAATTCTCATCACTTCAATTTGATTCAAGTAGATCCAAGTTTTTTATTTCCCGGAAGTCTGAATTTACAACAAGTGCTCAAAATGCTAATTTCTCAATTATGAATTAAATTGTGAATTTTTCAAAATATTCAACATGCTGTATGGGAAATTTTTATTGGTCTTGTACATAATTTACATGTATTATAATGCTCGATATATTTATGTGTAATGGTTTATTTGGCCAAGAGGTATTTGTCTGATGGAAAAACTCGAGGAAATCCCAGTTTAAGACAGGGAACCAATACTTCAGCAGGGTTGCCATGGCTGCAGCCTTGGAGTCCCTGCATAAATTGCCTACTCAGCCAAAATATTTGCTCCTCACTTGAAAATGCTCAGTTTGACTTGATATAAAGGTGGACTTAAGGCGTAGGGTAGGCAATCCCCTCCATCACTATCTTTCTTTTGAGCGCTTGTTTGTTTTGATCAAGGAAGTTTGCCTTAGAAAAAACCATTGGCACTGAAATAGCAAATCCCTGAGGCATGCTAGAGCTTCCTGCTTGTGCCTCATGCAATATCACAGTCTACATCATGTCATATGCCGTGCACCTTAGAAAGAGACATCTTTCTCTCTGTCAATATCAGATGAAGGAACTTGACGGTTCAACCAAGCCAATCATAATTTGTCAATTTATTAGTGTGTGTCTATATTTGTGAGTTGGCTCAATTTTCTATTTGTTTTCTTGCTTTTAGGGCTGCCAAAGAACAGAAGAAGGCACAAGCTGCAAAGAAAGCTAAACCTGCAGCGGCTGCACCTCCCACCAAGGTATGTCTTCTACGACAACATGTACATTCAGAAGTTGTCGAACTTCTTCCAATAAGATGTTTATTTTCAGGAGAGTAATGAGAATTTTTCCTCGAAATATTCAGATACTGAAGATTAAATTGCGAGCAATATGCTCAGAAAAATTGGAAGAAAGATGTTGACCAGTTTCCCTGCAAATGTGCATATTATCTAATGAAATTTGGCAACGTCCCAAGGCGCAGATGGCATTCTTCCGCAGGCCGGCGCCTATATTGTAACGTTCCTTAGAAGAGAAATTGGGAAGCTAACCTAATTCCAGGGATGTAATCAGTTTCTAACCTTTCTATTTTTCTAATTTGCGTTCCTGAATAATCCATCTTCTTCCCAAAATCTTCAAATATATTTTTGAGGTGTTTTTTCTCTCTTTTTGCTCTTCATTTACGAATTGCTGGAACTTGATGAAAATCATGTGCGACTCTTGAAATCATCTTGCACAATCCGCTTGATTTTCTAGAAAGTTGCCTAAAATCCTAGAAATTCAATAGGATTTGCATGCCAAGGTGAACTAGCCTTCTCATTTTTCATAGCCTCCCATTTTTTTCATTAAATTTTAGTCTGGAAGTCTGTCTAATGCTAGTTCTAGTGTTCCCATTTTCAGGCTCGAATGTCCAATGGAGATGTTGCATGTGTGAGGGATTTGTGATTTGACCATTGATTCTTATGTAAAAGTTCGTGAGAAACCTGATGGTGCCACTGGTTTTCTCTGAAATCATCTACCAAGCTCAAAAAAAGCTCTCAAAGTGAGGCCAAAATGGAGGGGATATCCCACCCTACCCTGAGAGTCCACCTTTACATCAAGACTAAGTCTCCATGCAAAGATAGGGAGCAGATACATTAGCAGGGTTGCCACTTTATTTGAGGACTCCAAAACTGAAAACACGGCAACCCTGCTAATGTATTAGCTCCCTATCTTTCCATGGAGAGTTTGTTTTGATGTAGAGGTGGACTCTCAGGGTAGGGTGGGATATCCCCTCCATTTTGGCCTCACTTTGAGAGGTTTTTTTGTGCTTGGGAGATGATTTCAGAGAAAACCAGTGGCACCATTCTGTTTCTCGCGAACTTTTACATAAGAATCAATGGTCAAATCACAAATCCCTCACACATGCAACATCTCCATTGGACGTATTTATGCTAAATGGAACTATTTGCAAGTAAAAAGATTGGGTGTGCTCGTGCAAGCTGCATAAGAAACAATGTAAAAGTGAATATAGCCCCTTTTGAGAAAATGGAAAAGCGGGATTTTCAATTAAATCAAAAGGAACTGTGCAAACTCGTGAGCCTTGGGCATGTGACAAATAGGGCTGTTCTATCCGCTGTCGGTAAGCTACCAAAACAGATCCTTTTTTTTACCGCGCTCTTACCGATAGCGATCTGAGTTTTCAGAGCTGACGAAAATAAGCTTCTGCCATTTGTACATCTATTTTACGCGCCGTCGTGCCAGGTAATGCAACAAACCAACACACGGGGCAACAATGCATTGAGTGCAAGCTCTCAAAACTCCAACAAGGCGGTCTGTAAACCATATCATCGCCACTGTCGGTACTGCCACCTGTTTCGGTAAGAGGCTGTACTGATAGCGTTCCGGCAAGAATTTGTTTGAGCACCCCTAGTGACAAGAGCCTTATAGACAGAGCTCATGAGTTATAGACCGACTACCTAGGCGTCGTCGCTCCCGTCGTCCGGCATCAAACCCGTTCGCCACCACTGACGTCACTGGCGCTTTTTAATTCCCACTCATTCTTTTGGCCCGAGAACTAAGGAGAACACCCCATCGTCCATTCAGCATAAATACGTCCATTTATAAAGAAAATTGATCACTCAATAACCCCCTCTTAAAAGTCACACTCTGTAGTTCAGCATATCTGAAGGTGATGTTAATATTTTCCTGTTTATGACCAGCTGCTGGACAATTTTGTAAAGTCTGTATCTGATTTCAGCTACTGTATTTAATGCAAAAATACAGGAATATCATCCTGTTAATATTATTCTATTTGTTCTGTTGCTACATTAAAGTAATCAATGATCGCTCTTAATTTTTTTGTTTTTTATTTGTTTCTGCAGGCCAAGCAACCTAAACAACAGAAGATTGCTAAAGTTCAACAGAAGAGTGCACCTCGTGTGGCTGGAAAACGATAAAATCTTGTTATTGTTATTCTTTTGACATTTTCTTATATTTCCCAAATATAAGCGATGACCTCAGTTGATATCTCATTGGTCTTATCCTGTCCGACTTTCAATCCACTTGTATTTTTTATTAAAATCTCATTTTAAAAATTCATAATTGACTAGATTTTTTTACACAAATTATTTTTATAAAACTCCTAGCTTACTTAAAAATTGGGTGGCATTGGTCATGGTTACTCATACGCCATTTCCATGGTGAAACTGAAAAAATGCGTATCTCGGTTTGCGGGGTTGCAGACTTCCTGTTATACTTACATTCGTGCATGGAAAACTGCTGAATGTCATTTTTTGAAAACTTGGGTATTTTTCTTCTCTTCGTAAAGAAAACTCTGTGAAATCTTACAGCCATGATGTTAGTTTGGTCTCCTTCTACAAAATGAAATAGTAGCAGATTTCGAAACACCGCAACCGAGATGCGAAATTTTGCAGCTCACCGTCTATATCAATGTTTTTCTGCCCATCAATGCTATCATGTACTTCATCAACATCAAAGGGCCATCATTCTGCGTCATATGACATTCTATGACTGTAGCAAAGCGTCAATTGTATTTTTCAGCATTTAATCAGCCATTCTACCTTGAGACAAAGTGGTGGATGGATTAACCACTAACAGCATGTTTTCAATCAACAATCTTAAAGTAAAAACTGACATATTTTCCCAAAATGCACAATGAATCGTTCAAAAGGTATATCCAATGGGCCTGTTGCGAACTTCACTAGAGCAAAAATAAAAGTTGTTTCCTACAGTGAATGTCTCAAAAATCATGATGACTGCATTGGCAAATTCTGAAATGCACTCATAACTTCACCATCTGTGCATGAATTTGCGCTCTTGAGCTTCCCACTTCAAGATTGATACTTGACACAGATGAACATCTTGTTAGAGGAGTCGTTTCATTCAACCCATTAGAATGTTTCGACATGTGTGACGAGACAAGATTCTTACCACCTGATAACAATTAGCGTGTTAATGTTCACATTTCCCTTGCGTTGAGACTATTGAGAGATGTCTGCCTTGATTGACCTTGTGCTCCCATAGACTGCGCGCGGAAGTGTCAGCCATGTAAATATTGCAAAACATTCTATTGAGCAGGGGTTGAATGGAAGGATTCCTCTAACAAGATGTTCACCTGTGCTGTAGTATCGTTTTGAAGCCAGAAGCTAAAAAAAATACTAATTTCTTAAGCAGATTGCGAAGTTAGGAGAAACAGGCCCATTACAAAAAGTGCTTTTCTAGTGATCCTACAGCACAAACTCAGTGACACATCTAATAAAACTTCAAATACGATTCTCCCACGACTATGCTTTCTGCTATAGGTGGTCATTCCATCATGCGATTGCAATTTTACGTATCAAAAATTGATTAATTTATACTTACAGAAAGGATACATTTTGACCACTTTCATCAGCATATTGAAAATTCGATCTTGTCTGATATCTTTGTTAAAATAGTGGCCTAAATTGAGGATGAGGCACAGAAAAAAACTAGGGGAGCGAGAAAATAAAAATGTAGTTTGGAACTTCTTAGATAAATATTTAATGAGAACAAAAAGATTTTTGATGACGTAAAGATAAGAGTAACTACGACACAGTAAAAATAATAATAAGGAAATTAAAGAAAAACACTGAAACACTCCTGGAATTAACCATATCACAAGGCATGTAAGGACTATCTCTGTTAGAGAGGGTGCTGACTCGATTTAAATCCTGAATGAGGATAATTGTGGCTAGCGCCTTCAAACATCAGTTCTAAGTAGAAATAATGCAACACTATTTGTGGTATAGTGTTCTGAAAATCAAAACAAATGAGAAAAATACAACTTCAGTTAAGTTAGTAATTAGGTAAATACAGTAAAAAAATAGATCCTCCAAAAAAGCATAAAAACCTGAGTCAAAAGAAGTAAAAAAATAAACTAGACGCACAGCTTCCCTCGATCAGCAATTCAATGGCAACTTCACTTGTCACCACTCCAGACAACACATTGGGGAGCTTTCTCTAATTACAGTTCCACAACTTTAAGCTTGTATAGTTGACAAAAGGGAACATAATAGAAATTTAATGCTATAGTCTACGCCACGAAAAGTGGCGGGTGAGGGGCGGAGACAGTCGGCCGGTCTAGTCAATCGTTGAAGGGTTGAAGCGCAGGTATTGGCCCGTAGTTGAAACGGGGTAACGACTGGGCCAATACCTGCGCTTCAACCCTTCAACGATAGACTAGACTGGCCGACTGTCTCCGCCCCTCATCCGCCACTTTTCGTGGCGTGGACTATAAATAAATGAACAATTAAAACAACAAGTCAAGGATTATGAATCTTCTTACAGCCAAAGCATGCACGACTATATGGTTACATTATGCACGCAATTGCCTGCCTTTATCACAATAGAGCTCCTCTTGAAAATAGAAATAGTGCACAAACAAAAGAGGAGCGATTACAAGATTGAAAAATTGGAATTAATACATATTAAACGAGATGCAAAGTAGAAAGCCATTGCGAAATGAGATCGCTTGAATCTATGAGAAGTTATGGCTAAAAACCAATCTCAATTTTCTAGAAACTTTTAAGAACTCTTGTACAAACAAATCTGATAATTTGACTCCATGTTAATTCATTGGTAGATGAGATTCTCATTTCACTAGCCAAAAATTAGAAATCGGACAGAGGAACATTATTCAATGGTCTTCGATCAACCTAGTAAATGTATCTGCCTAAAAATCACAATTGATAAATTTAATACTAAAGAGGACCTTGATAACTGAACTAAATTCACATCGGTGAGGGGCAAGACCAATGGTTCATTCAATAATTGTGAGAAACTATCAAGCGATGATGATGGTGAGATGCCAAGTCAGGCAGGTTTTCAGTCCACCTTTTGGAAGAAACCTGCATCTATCAAAGGTTGACAGACCGGTTCCTCTGTTCCGTCTTTGAAAAGCAGGACGAGCATCGGGTTTGATAGTTCCTGAAAAAATAAACAGGAAAATTGATTAACGTCTCAGACTTCTTGATTCCTGAGAGAGAGAGTTGAGAAGAAAAAACGCTTCTGAAATATTGATTCTTTCAGCACATTTCTTCTTGGAACTTTTTTTTTCTTTTTTTTTTTCTTTTTCTTTTTCTTTTTTTTTTTTAAGAATCCTCAATTCAAAAAAACTTCCAATAGTGTACATGGTGACTCGGCATCACTTAAATTTCGTCTTCTTTTCAGGTGATGTTCTTAACGAACGCCTGAGCATAATGAGCTTAACGAATTGGCCAATCCATGTGCAAATTTTTGGAAAATTGAGGCTGAAAAGGAAATTTTTTTAGCATTAGTGCTCAAGTCTTTCTTATGGCACTGTTGCTGTGTTGGCTTTTTGGATAAACCTCAGTTCAAAAATGATGCAGCAATCCGCCATCTGCTGTTGCAACTCAACAGAATTGGGCTTTTTTTCAACCAACCCATAATAGAATTAAAAGCGCACAACTACTCAATTTCCTTGGTCAGCAAGTAAATGGGAGCTCTCCTTGATCCTTCATTTGGTATTCACTTGTCAGCCCTGCTTTTCATGAAATTGGTAAACAGAATGTCTGATACTGCTTATTGAGTTTGAGAGGTACAGCACATCAAAACTAAATATCAACAAATGCAGGTCAACAGCACATAAAAAAAAATTGCACTCCTCTTATTTCTTCTTAGGCATGACTTGAATCCAATGCTTACTACCTAAAAATTATCATAATAACACACAACTTTGCCTCGAGGTTGGATCAAACAACAAAAAAATAAAACTCAACTGATCTTTGATAGAACTGCACTGTTGTAGGTTATGTAAAACAATATTTTTTGGGACCATCGATGGGAGGAAGATCCCAGATGCAAAAATACTCAAAGCTTAGGCCTTGTCCACACAACCACAGTTCCAGGAACTTGTTATGACTTATGTAACTATAATTTGTTCCTGGAACCCCCAGTTTAAGGAACTAATTCGTCCATACTGCGCTTGTGTGGGCAGGATCTTAAAAAGACCGTCCCACCGATTGAAGTAGAGTTTGCAGAGCATTTTCACACTGAAAATGCCCTAAAGTCAAAGGAAACCGAAATCTTTAAGATTGAACTTTGCAGTTCAAAAAACAAATTTGAGAAAAGGAGAGGGGGGGAAGCACTTGCAAGACAGCAAGAAGCTGTGGTGTCCACTACCACCGAACGACCACTAACCATAGCAAGGTCGAACTTTAAAGATGTCTACCGGCTCTCTGTCTCTTGTTCTGCATTTCCATGTTGTGCCTTGTCCTTTTTCATGAATAAAAGTATTTCTTTTCAACAAAGTCTCAGTTGTTTCTGTTCCCCAAGTCTAGGGGACACGTCAGAAGCGAGGCTATTTAGCAGAGAAAACTACAAATATTTTGAGTAGTTGCCTAGCCATTTTCAATCAGTAAAACAATATTAATAAAAAATTAAAACGTGAAACTACATTTTCAGTACGATGAAACAAACGATTGAAAGATTTTTGTACAAAGAAACGGAGGTCTTTAAGATAAAAGGTCTTTGAAAGATTTAGTCCGCAATGTGTGGGGTGTAAACTTGTCTGATAAAAATTTGAATTCACATCCTCCCTCTGGATACAAAAATAAATTAAGACTGCTGGCAATTGAGTCCGCACACTTGCGTGAGAATTAGAGTGTTATCACTTTAAAATACTGTAATTTCTGTAATTTGACTAAAAAGAAAAAACCGTCCCTTGGATTGCAGTGTCTTTTTTTCCATAAATAAATACATTTCTTAAAATTTTGCACTTGAGAGCGTATTAAAGAGCATTAGAAAGCGATTACCATCAAAATCCAAAAGTCAATAATTTTGATTAGAGTTGCAGCTTGTCTTACGACTGAAAAAAGTGACCATCGGTTGTATAAGTTTTTATAAGGATTAATTTGGCTTACTTTAGACCTTTTAACTTTCCGTTTCAACAAGAAAGTGTACAGGAACAAAAAATTTCACGAAATAGTGCAGGCCTCTTCTTATTGTTGCACTTGCTGAATTACTGCAACGTTTTCATGGTTTTCTAATATTGGCAGCAGAGAAAACTGCACTGAAACTCTGAAAAATTCTCTCAGATAAAACTTGCGTCCAGTGCATTGGCAGTTTTTTACTTTTGACTATCACACCCAGCAGACCGATTTTTTCATTAACTTTTAACGTTGTCGTCCGCGATCAACCTTCAATGGCTATAGGACATCTGCAACGCAGTCGCTTGCAAATGGAAAGTAAGCAATTGCCAACTTATTAGAAGCAAGTTCTACTGAATTAATTTGATGTGACTGAAGAGCAAGGGATGATATCTGTTTGAAGCTGATTCTTTTCTTACCGTGAAAACGTTACACTTATTATCAATTGCATTCTTCCCTGGAAAGCTGATTTAGTTTACAATTCATGACATTTTGCAACCTGTCACACACTTAAGATTACGAACAAGAAAGATCAAATGGATCGACTAACCTTAATGACAGCCTTCAGCGGACAGAAGATGATCTTCTGTAGGAGTTCGAATGCTTCTTTAAGCGCCTCCCCTGTCACACCGTCTGCTTTTTTCATGTCTGCTAGTCTTACACTGATACACTGTCTGGGAATGTCCATCCATTTCCTTTTCACAGGCCTCAAACTGTTGTCGAGACAATAGAAAATTCTTTGTGATTGTTTGATAAAGGAAAATAAAGAAGAGCAATTTTCAATGCTTGAATGTCCTTGCCACACGTGTAACAAGTTCTCTAAATGAAGGGTTAATAGCATCAACCCATTAAAAGATATTTTTGAAAAGCCCAAAATCAGCACCTCGTCTACTATCTAGAATGTATCGCTGGGTAAATGCAAAAATTTGCAACTCACTTGAATCCCATTATTCAGAAAGGTCACTATTGCAGGGGGTTTAATTGTTTCAGAAAAACACATATCTGATCAAATTGAAGCATGTTGACCAGTCTTTTTTTCTGGTATTTTTGTGCTGACCAAAAAGGCTACCATTTTTTCAAAAAAAATATTCCAAAATTTCCATACTGTTTTTCGAATAATAAGCATTTGAACCTACTAAAATAGCAACTTTTCTGTAATATACGATTTTAAAGGGAGAAAATCCCTCATAAAAAGGTAAATTTGAGCTATTAACCAGTGTTGCCTTCACTTTTTAAAGTGTCATGAATGCCACCGATACGTTTGTGTTTCGAATTCACCTATTTCAAAAATTTTACGAATATTTGTGGCTTACCATGGGGAGGAAATTTAAAAAATAAAAACGCGCTTACAAAAAAGCTCAACTTGCTGCTGCCATTTTATTTACATCAGAGTCAGATTTCATCAAAGTTAGGTAAAAATCCCCTCCCTCCTCATACAGACTGTCAGAGGGGCTCTTCCCCCTCTTATCTTCATTTTTTATTCCTCCCGCCTTTTATCCGGGTTCTAGATGTCGATTGTGCCCTTTCTGAAATATGGGATTAAATTTTTATGTTTAAAAATCTCCGACTGCTCATTATTTTCTTCAAAGAAAACTAATCCAGGTGTTTCCTTGCAATTTTTAAAGATTTTTAGAGAAAATTCACCGAAGAGTTCAATAGAAGCCGTTGCTTAGTTTTCTCTTAAATATAATAAGACATGAGCAGAGACTTGCAGAATCACAATCAGTGATTCAGATTTCTTTCAGATTCTTGAAGTATTTTCGAAATTCAAGGTCTTAAAAATAATTATGACACAGGCCACTTTTATTCATTGACTGGAGGATGGAATTCATCGAAAATTTACTCTTAGGTATTCTGACCTCAAAAGTGAACACTGCCTCAAGGTTTATTTGTCATTCCTCAGTTAGAATCTGGCTTAAAAAACGATATCTCTACTTAAAACGATAATGCTAAAAATAAGTTTACTTTTTGGTGGGAGTTGGTTGCTTGTTTCCGAAATCGATGAATCGAACCATGACCATTTCTTCGTTTTCAGGAAATTTAGCCACGATTACTGCTCGATACCAGTTGTCATCTTCGTATAAGGCACAACATTCTTGACCTGTTACAATAAAAAAAAAGGGCCATGAATGTAATTACGAATACGCTTATTTTATAGAGATTTGGTGCAGCTCCATCAAGTTCATGTACATTAACATATTAAGTTCTATTGGTCAAATTTCACAATGCATCGGTATTCCTGATGTTAGAATAGTTGAATTACAAAAAAATAAAATCAACGCAGCAAAAATTAGGTCAAAGCTAAAGCTGACAGGTCAATATGTCCCCTTTTAGGACAAATATGAGAAGTAACACCAGGGTAGCTTTGAGCACCAAAGGGTGCACAAAGCATAAAGATAAAGATGCATAAAGATAGGGTGCATAAAGATGTCACCCTTCAGAATTTGCTTTCCCCTTCTTTTTTTCCTCCAAGAGAGTGATCCTCCTGATGTCCCTATTTTCAAGGATTATTAAGATAAGAATGAAAACAAAAATGATATGATAAAAAACCACCCATACGTTAATCTTGGGATAAATTACTTCCAATATCCCATTTTAAGAGATGGAGGCATTGGAGAACAGACTGCCTGTTCATTCATAAATCTGGACAGAAGTGAAACTCTCTCTGTTTCAGATAAAGGATAAATACATTATCATGAACAACTTACCGATTCTTAAGGGCTCTAGAAGAGGACGACCAGAGGGTGCTTCCTTTTGGATTTCTTCAAACATTGCCTCGTATTCATTTAGAATCTCCAATAACTAGAAAGAGAAAGTAAACCCTAAATTTTGTACCAAACTCCCTTAAAATGTAACTTGAATATTGATGTTTATTATGCTACGGATAAAGGAACCTAAAGGGACAAAGAGAAGTTTTCAAGGGAGCAATTTGTATCGAGTCGATTCCGGATATTGGAATTCAAATTTCAGCAAAAAACTATCGCTGGCATCTCAAAAGATAAGTTGCAAGCAGTTAATTACATTTCTATACAGTTTCTAGTGAATGTAAATTGCATCAAAATGTTATATTTTAAGTGCCAAATTTCATAGATTTTATGCGTTCAAATTGCTTTTTCTTAAAACTAAGATATTCAAATTAGAAACCTCAAACAGTCATAACTTCCGTTCCATTCAGCATTTTAGGGCATTCCTTGGTTGCCAAAATCCTCATAAAACACTCTTTTCCATAGACGGAAAATTTCTTTCCGTTTGAATTTTCAGGCATTTGGATTCATTTTGTTGTAGACCATCATACAATACATCATGAGATTATAGGAACAAGAGGAAGTCTAGTTTTAAGGTTCTGGACATCCCACGAAGTGTGCACAGAAAGAGCTTAAAAATTTACAATTACTGAACTGCAGCAGTGGAAAATAGACTTACTGATTGTTCTGTTGTTTTTTTAATTTGTACGAAGAAATCTGTCAGACCGGCAATCGCTGTAACTTCAACTCCAACTTCCTCCATTGTGGGCAGTATGGGCAGGTCTAGAAATGCTCCAAACTCATTTACAATCTCTTTTTCACCGGTTTGTTCCGACTTAATGACTGAATCCTGAAGATAGAGAAATGTTATTGTCACCACTCATATTAATTAATCATCCTAGTTCATGAATTCATCGATATACTCAAATGAAAGGATGCCATCCTTCATAAAATTTTATCCGACAGGTCAACAATTTTTTGTTCAAAGAAGATCATTTTGACTAAAACATACCACAACATCTGAGCAAAGATGAAGGGCTGTTGTCAGCGTTTCT
The DNA here is from genome assembly GCF_918797505.1 of Bemisia tabaci. Taxonomy (NCBI): domain Eukaryota; kingdom Metazoa; phylum Arthropoda; class Insecta; order Hemiptera; family Aleyrodidae; genus Bemisia; species Bemisia tabaci. Next base: position 33,215,256 of record NC_092795.1, read on the forward strand.
TACGAGTTATGTGCATATCTCTTGTTGCATAGAAATCAAAGTTTTAGTTTTGTAAAAGCCTCCCTCGGCTTCACGAGTAAGCAATGTTATAATCAATCCATGGTGTTCTAATACCCTCAAACGGTAACACTTTCAACCTTCTCAGCTGGCATGTACATTATTACCTAGCTTAATGATTTGAAGCTCTCCTACCAATTAATGACACTTATTTAGCTCTTTGACGAATGACATCATTTGTATAATCGAACTTCTTTCCATCTGTATAAAAAATGCTTGTTTGAATCTCATTCTGGAGTTGATTTCCAGACTTCCCCTCAAGTGAGTCGTTTTCTACAGAAGATTTTGAGGAGGACACAAGTAACGTTTTTTTCTTGTTTCGAAATTATTGAGTGGTCCATTTCCACCTTTGATTTTAAAATCAATTTCAGAGTGAATAGGTTTCGTTGGGATTAATTTTTAATATTTAAGCTTCCTGCAATCTGTGCTGAGCCAGGAATGCAATTTTGTCACATAAATTTATGTGCATAATTTTTAATTAAACCATTGACTTACAATGATTTTGTTGCCCCCTGAACCTAGCTTCAGTATTTATTCTGGCTAAATTCAGTAATATTGGTTTCTCTCAATAGTCCTAAAAACTTATTATGCATACATGCTGAAAATTAAGATACTTAGCATACAAAATACACTGTCAGAAAACAACAAAACTAGCTGTTAAAAAGCTTCTACTTTGCTCATTTACAATTGCCAAAATCAAGAAAAACGCAAACTCCGCCAAAGCCATGAAAAAAATGAGTTAGGTAACAGTAAAAGGAAATTACCGTGCAGAAAAGAAAAAATACCATTGGAGATGTGGGGGGTTCATAGACTGATAACACAATCTAGACGACGCACTAGGCCCGACTTAAGGCAGGAGAGGCGAGACAGCTTAGGGGGGTAAAGACACAACTTCACCTGAGTTGATGCAACCTGGTATACATGTGGTGCTATGTGACGCCCATTGCAGGAATGCGGCCACACGTCTGTCTTGTCCGAGGGTATTTCGCGTTTGCAGAAATTTAACAGCACCCAACAGCTGGACCAGGAACCAAGAGACGGCTGGACGGCACTACATGCAATCCAGGTTGCCTATCATAGGGTTAATCATACTTCTGATACAACTGTGGAGAAGTATTGTTGTTGTACAGAAATGATGGAACTAACGAAAAAATTGTTGCCAGATCTCGAAACAAGATGTTTCATCACTTGAAGGCAATGGACTAACAATTTGTGAGCGCCTAATTTATTTCCCTTCAGCTTGCCAACCTTGAGAGCAACTCAATTGCACTAGTTCGAGTCAATGGTTCGTGTGATTAACGCATTTACACCACTCAAACAATCGAGGCTCAATTCTCATGAAAATGGAAAGTAAGTGCAAAAAGGGCGAGCATCCGACGAACAAAAATAAATACGCAGACTGTTCACCTGAGCACGGTGATTGTCTTCAACAACGACTATCCAGCTGTCACTCTCTGGGCAAAACATCTCAGGTTTAATTCGCACTATATCGGAGATCTTGAGTTTAGCGTGTTCCTTCGAGGCATTAGATATCTTGAATTTGAAGCAGTGGATGCGCTCGCTCTGAAGAATGGCTGGGATTTCTCTCAACTGGTCTTCCTTCACCACAATAATGTCACCCAAGTCCACTAGTTGAGCTGTGATGGCGGGAGAAAGAGTGAGGATTCGGGCTCGGTGCCACTCTTCGTCCATTAAGACGGCACAGAGGGTGTCCACCTTCAACTTACTCAGGCTCGGAGCTTCGGGGACATAAGTTTGCATATCCTTGAACACGCTTTCTACTACTTCATCAAGGGCTGCCAGTTGACCGTAGAATGTATCAATGTCAACCACGCATGTGATTCTTACCTGAAAAAGAAGCGATCAAACTACAGCGGTGCAAAGCAAGCCTTGCGGAAAAAAAAGCCAAGTGAGGGTCTAATTTACCAAGCATAAAATGGAGTGCAAGGAAGTGGGCATAAGCAACATCAAACCACTTTAAAAACTTTTACAAGGTTAAATGCTTTAAAGAACAAATAATTAAAGGAAACACTCAGTGCTTTTTGATAAACCTATTATCATACGTTTTGATGGGTTTTATTCCCTACAGAAAGAAGGGGTCAAAAAATGCCATTGAGTTTCTGAGATTTCTAAAACTAGAAGAAAGAGTGAACAAGCAAGATCTTGCAGTAGAACTCCTGGTCTTGCAGGGGATTTGCAATTACATTATTCTTACTCATAAAATTTCCCACCAAAATGCGCAATGTAACAGTTTCTGGTACAAAATTTTGAGCAAGGATGGTGTAAACATCATACTTCTTACGAGTTTTACACGATGAGTTGGTTGAAGTGCAAATCTCCCGCATTTTCAAGAAATTCATAGGCGACAAAAACTTTGGTGAGAAGCATGTATAATGCAGTTAAGTCAAAGATACACAAAAGAAAAACTGATCTCACCTCATTGAATGATTTGTGTGACAGTAAACAGGTGACTTCTAGCTCCTCCTGCAGCAGATAATAAAGTCGCAAATCATCAGTTATAGTATAACTGCATGGGAAAATAAAGAGAAAAGGACGATTTACACCCTACATGAAAATTTAGCTAAAAGGCGTAAAAGATGCATTAATATGGGACTAGGAGCGCTATGGCTTAGGGTTGGACACAATTCCAGGCTTGAGTACTAAAAAATTGTAATGAAGAAAAAAATCTGCCAATATGCATTTAGGTTACAGGGAAAATTGTCCAGAGCCGTAATTCTTATGGAATAATGGCGCTCAAGCTCTTCGAAGGTTATCAAAATTGGGCACTGCTTTCATTTTCAGCCTAACAACCATCATTGTTGATGGCTCTTCACCACCCATCCCTCTTGCATGATGCGTGATGGTGGCAGTCACATAATAACTGTATGTCCCCACCGGCCTATCTTTTGATCCACAATACGCTGCCCACCATCTGGTACCCAAACTGAAGAATTGTTAGAATACAATGCTTTGAGGATGAGTGCCTTGCATATGAAGGTTTATGCGAGCATTAGTTGTCTTGACTTTTTTGACGTTGCATTATATGGGTGACGAACAGGACCAAGTGATTCTACCAAAACAGGTAGGTCACCAACTTATCTAGGTACCAGTTATCCCACTTTTACTGTACATGCAAAAAGTATTCCATTTTATACTCAGTGCTTCATCATTTATTTGTATGGGTTTAGTATTTAAAAATATCTTTGGAGCTTAGAAAATTTTGCCGCCGCAATTCACCGCAAAATTTTTAAAATGTGCTTGGGAATCTGAAAATCAGACAGAAGCACCGATCATAACTCCCTGATCACGAAGATATAAAGCGAAATAACGCCAAATCTGCCATTTTCTAGATTCAAAACGCGAAATCGCTCGGAATCCACGAAATTCACCGCGAAATTGGCAAAATTCGTACATATTCGAGAAATTTACGAACATATGCTCTAAGACGAAATTTGCCGCACTTTTTTTCAAATTAAAGATATTACAGAGTTGCATTTGAGCATTGGTCATCATTGGCTACAGCATCAGTGCTTCTTTAAAATAGAACTAGAGAGACTGAGCGATGGCTCCTTAAATCAAATTAAAAGCTTTATTTAAAGCTGTTAAACGCAAAAAGAGCTGCAAAAATAATGTTGAAATCAGCAAAAATAACATCGGAATGGTGAAAAATAACGGCAAAATCAGGAAAAAATAACAACAAAATTTTTCCATCTCCAATCCACACTTTTACTGCAGATAGGAGATTCCATTGATTCCTTTTCAAACTGATGCAATTTTGCAGGAGAAAAGGAGGTTCTTGAGACTGAGTTAAAGGATTGAATTGAACTAAATGATTTAGGAGAGGATCTCAGTTTCTAAATTCAATTTCAATTTTTCCTGAAATGTAAGTGTCATGAAAATGAGGGAAAAAGAAACTTACTTTTGGTTGTTCCCTCATATCTAGGACGGAAAGGGACAAACTTTCAGCAAAAATACTAGATTCTGCTATAACAGACTCTATGGATAATTCTGACACAACTGAAGGATCTCTCGGGATATCTAGAATTCGCGAATCAGGAGGGGGTGAAGTGAAGTCTACCAAAGAATTTCTGGACTTGTTCGAAGCGCCATCTGACTTGCTGGAACGAGAGAGACTTCGGAGGTCTATTTCTCTCGGCTTCATGATCGAAGCGACAATATTGTCAATTGATTCACTTGGTGGAGAGAGAAGATCCTGTAAAAAAAAAAGAACAGTTAATCAGACAGTTTTAACAGTCCCATTCGAATGAAGTCAAATGTCATCGCCAATGCGACCTTCAAAAACTAATGAATTTAATATTAAGCAATTGGTGAAACTGCAAAGAAAAGAGCTACACCAACCTATCAGCATTAAATAAGATAAGGAAAATCAAAATTGAGGGGTGGTCTCTAAATAATGTTTCCACTTCATTGATTGCTGCATCAAGTTTCTCTAACAAGCTTGATCATGGTATTCAAATAAAGAAATTAGACTAAATTAATAAAAAAGCAAGATAAAATCCGACTCTTAAGACTTGTGACTAGGTCCTTTGATTATAGCCATTAATGCTAGAGAAGTCAAAAATAACTGCCACTTTGCTGTTACAGTAATTAATAATCTGAAAACTCCTGTGGTGTCCAGCTCTGGGAGGAAATGGCTAGAAATTCGGTGATTGAAACTCAATTCAGCGGAGATTAATGGCTCAAATAGAAGTATATCCTCTGGAAGCTAAGTATTCCATTTCTTCAATCATACAATTGCTTTTTTCTGATTATAATGCTTGTTAAGAAAGAAAGGGTAGAAATTCTACTACAAACTGATGAACACCGAAGCAACGTAAGATTGAGGTACTAAAAAATTGAAGGTAAAAACAATACCAAAAAAAGGCGAGGGGAGATATATGCAGGTCATTCCTTTCTTTTGGCAACTAGCAATTGGCAACAATTCAGTTATTTCTGCTGATCATCTGCTTTAACAATACTGCGCAAACTTGCCATGATACCACCTATCAGTTACTTGTGCTCTTAGTCGCAACCACACACATCATACGACATTTCAAAAACAAATTCCTGGTACAGGTCTTAAATTCCCTGGTTTTCTCACTTTTTTCTTTAGTCCACCTTGTTCTAAATTTTTTCCTAAAATTCTCAGTCACTGGACTCCCTGATATTGCTTTCAGGCTGAGAAGTTGAAGTCAAATGGAGCACAGTCAGAATAAATGTAACAAAATTCTGGTGGATTTACCTCTAGACCAGCCTCATTTTCTTCATCAGATTCTTTGTTTTGGGATGAAACAACGACAACATCATCATCCGAGTCTTCTGAGATGGTGGAGCTTTCCTCCTCAGAGGCACCTCCTCGGATAGCATAACCCAAGCCAACAAGAATATCAACCAGTTCAATGCCTCCAGGGGGGGCGAAGGATAGTGCAAGAAAAGGCGCCCCATCTTTTTCAGGATATTGAAGCTTTACTCGGCATACTTTCTCCACGACATTGGCGTGGACGAAGTCGAGGACGTTTGTCTGCCATCTCCCGTCTTCAGACACTGCTCTCACATTGTGCAAAGCGAGGACGTGGCAGAACGTTGGGACTTCTGTTAAAAACACTCGCTTCCGCAACTCGCTTGCTTTGACATCCTCTACGTTCCCATAGTCGACGAACTGGACTTGATAGGTGCTATCACTCGTCACCTGGGGATGTGATAAAAAATTAGTGACCCAGCTTAGAGTTACCATTGATTGAATAATGAGATAAATTGATATTCATCGATTTAGATTAAATTTATGACTCGTACAACAAAATCACTGGTAGTAACTCCTACTGAAGATATCAACGTTTTTTGATGCATCAATTTAAATTTCCCACTCATAGAAAGAGCATCTTGAGTCAAAAATTTTCTTGAGTTAAATCGCACTTCACACATTACTGAGACCGAGGCTGTGGTATGAAAAATAACAACCTTGATCTCCTAGCTTTGGTTCAGCTATTGCACGTTGTTCATACTTTGAACACAGGTCTATCGATATTTTCCACTTTGAAGTCTTGGTTAAGAATCGATTAGTAAGGTGCTTGCTGCAAACACCCTGATGATCGTGATTTTCCATAGATTTAAATGGCAGATCAATCGAATCATTGCAAGGGACGTCTGCCACTGTCTGTGGGATGAAAAAATCTCAAATTGCTATTAAAAAGTAAGAAATTACCTTAATAATTTTTCCACGATACCAAAGCCCATTTGAGTGATATTGCGCAATGCACAGCTGTCCGGCATACCAAAACATGTCCTGAGGTTGCGGCTTTGAATTTTTGTACTGGACGAGCAGGGCTTGCTCGATCTGCTTCAACGTGTCCTCTCGACTCAGCTCGTGGAAATAGATTAAGTTATTTTCATCCACAAAGGTGGGTATGATATCCAACTCGAGATCATCCAGAGGTGCAGGTGGTTTCCAATCCATCGAGATTTCTTGGGCTGATGCACTTGCATTCTTTTTCTTCTTTTTAACCTGCATAGTTTTCAACTGAAACAAAAAGATTCAGTCAAAGAAATAACAGTCTGGATATAAAACTGGGCTTCCTGGGAAACTAAGATCTCAATAAATGAGGACATCTTAGGTGAAAAATTCAGTTCAAGGTGGCTGTTTCGCAAACAGCGTGCTAGTGTGCTTTATGATCTATCTTTAACAATGAAAAAATCCGATACTAACTTAAGATTGTACCTAATCAACTTGGAGGAAAAGATTGTTCTGACTCATGCTTACACTTTCATTTATTTATTTATTCATTAATTTTTATTTTTTTGTGTGCATATAACAGAAAGTAAGTCAGCATGATTGCTCAACTTTGTGCTGACAGATTTTTAATGCCATATATTAAACGCTAGTTAAACTTCTTGTTGCCTTGCAAGGTCTGTCATCCTGATAAAAGTTTAAGTCTTTATGTGTAATATCGACGATGAAACTGCAGAAATGCATACACCTTGATTGCGAGGTTTAAAAACTTATTTTCTTTTATAAAAGAAGAACAAACTAACATCATGGCTTGAAATTTTCACAGAATATTTTTAAAACGGTGGAAAAAAATCACAAAACTTTTCAAGAAATGATGTTTAGTAGTTTTCCACATAGAAAACGAAGTATGACAGGAAGTCTGCAAACCGAAATATACATTCCTGCAGTTTTGCCATTGATATAGTTTTTTACACCAAAACAAACTAATAAACAGGGTGTCCCAGGTAAACAAGAGAAACCTAAGAGATCAATTCTTTAGACTGAAATAAGACTATTTTGTTCTATGATATTTTTAAAGCGCTCAGCCAATAGGGAGCGCTTTTTTATTTCGACCTGCCTAGGTCTTGTCTGCATTCCGAGGTTGAATTTTCTTTTTGTGCCATCCACCTTTTTATTTTGGCTTTGCATCTTTTACCAAAGTAAATCTTGCTAAACTTTTTCCTGGCTGAGGAATGCACAAACTAATTTTAAATTGTAATAATAAGCCTGAAAAAACAATACATTCTGTGGATGCTTTCGCCTGGGCAAACTGCTGAGAAAATCTAAGAGCCGGTTAAGATAAGTTTTGATTGATTTTGAGAATAGTAAGTACTCGATGAATAGGAAATCATTTTTGAGTGCTTCTAAGGGAAAAAAAGTAAGATTGAAAACCTCCATGGACGATGTCCCAGACTGTCCGTCCTGGTCCTGCAGCCATGACACAACGTATGATCTACTATTGATATTGCTGGAACTTTCGTGCTGCATTTGTTTCAAATCGTGGAGCAAGTCTTCTGCAGGAGCAATGTACTTTTGGAATGTTCGGTCCGGGATTGCCAAGCCTTGCTGGACCACAAACATATTCATACTGACCCACTCTTCAATATCTGGCTCCAATGCACCACCGTAGGTCACGCGCTTCACCCACAGTTCAATCGGCAACGATTTTCTTTCTGTGTCGATTTGGCCTCGTTTGGTGATGAATACAGAAGAATGTTTGTTTAACTCTTCTTGAACCCGCTCAATTGCATAGCTTGCCCATTTTCCACCACCGGCTGCTAGTACACCTACATGAAAGAAAGTGCGTTTAAGATCTCGGCTGAACCCTCCAGAAAACTATTAAAGAAGTCTAGTAAGTCAAATAACAATTTTAACTGTTTCAAGACCAAAAACCGAAACAAGTTTTCTAATTTGTTTATTTTCATCATTATTTGTTTAGGCAAACGTCTTGAAAATTGAAAAAATTTGACAGGTAAAGGTAGATGCAAGTAATTTTAAACTCCCAAGAAAAAGACGAACTAATGTAAGAACGAATTTAATCAGCTTATCTACAACAGAGGTTGCCTGATTGTCCCTTATATGTTATGTTGATGACAGAAAAAAAACAACATTCTGGGATATGGAAAAATTGGCTCTGCGAGCGTTGGTTATTTGGCGTATGCGGTCGAATTGACCAGCATTAAGGGTAGTGTATTAAGAGATACTAACCTGCAAGATGACAGCGAATAGTTCCATCAATGAATCCTTTCAAGAATTTCTCCTTGATCGGCCGCAAGTGTTCTTTCTTCACTTGGCAATCCTTCCCGATATCTTTCATCACAACCAGGAAGTGATCATCGAATACTTCCCGGACTATACTACGGTACCAATGTTTATCCTCTGGATTGAAAGCTACGCAAATGTCACCCTCTTTCCACTTAGCAGATGGGTCAGGACTGCTCGTCGCATAAAACTTGTCTAGTTCCCAATTCAGTTCTTCGATAAATTTGTCTACTTCCTGATTATGCAGGCGAACATAGATCTGACTCGGAGAGGCAGCCGAGATAACTTTGACTTCGATACGGTGCGTTTGGTCACCATCTTCCGATTCTTCTGTGAGTGCTGTTGAGCTTGATGTAACACTTGCAGCGCAACTGATATCCGTTCCTTCCGTAAATGTTGCCTCTTCACCTTCAAATGAAAACAATTTAATTTTACTTTGCAAGAGAAACTCAATCAGTTACTTTATACAGATGTGAATGAAAGACATTGATGGGGCCGAGAAAATATCATAGCGTGATGCATAAGGTTTTATACTGTCTTGAATGAGAATAATTCTAAGGTTCCAAGAAAACATCACATTTGGACTGAAATGAACATAGTTGTTCATTATTCTGCATTATAAAATATGGAATTGGGAGATTGATGAGAAAAATACCTGATAAATTGCAGCGTGCTCAAGTTAAGCGTTTAATTGCTTTGAGAAAAGGATTAAGAAAAAACATCTGAATTGTAAAATTCATCATTGCTGGAGACATCAAAACAGAAAAAATACTTTTTACAATTATTCATAAAAAAAGTATGAATTTTTTTCAATTCCTGATTTTGCAGAGAAGGTACAAAACTTCTTAAACAATTTAAACTTTTAGCTGATGAGAGCTTGGATAGCTCTCATAAACCTGAGAAAAAAACACACTCTGATAAGTCCTGAAATAGTGATCACCACCATTACCTTCTTTTTTCTTTTTCTCAGTGGTCTTTTTCTTGGTTTTTTTCGTCAGTTTAGCCGCCACATCTGATGGTGCATCATTGAGTTTTTCTTGATCCCGCTCTGTGCAAAGACCTTGGAGTGCTGTGAGTTTCTTGGAATTCTGAACTCGGTGGAATGTGACGACAGTAGAGTTGACGCCTGTGCTCACTGCAACGCCCTCTTGAACCAGGTAAGCATTGATGCAGATGTCTGCATCTGGTTTCATCGTAAAGAGAACCACCGATACCTAAAATGAAAGACACTGCAATATTAGCTGTCATTCATTTGATATCTGTTACATAACATGACTATCCTCGAACAACGCAGATTGGTAATGTTGCATAAAAATGATAATTTCTTTGAAATAACACAAACGAAAACTTGCCTGCTCGCAAGTTCCTTCTAATTCAGTCCATTGGTACTTAGTTTGTTTCCGGAAAAATACGTTCAATTGTTATAATCAAGTTGTAATTATCCAAAATCTGAGCGCAACCAGAAGGTCAAGGAACAAAGGAAAGAGTTTTCAAAAAAAGTCTACTTTTGTTTCGGCTACAGCAAAAGTATTGATGTACAGAGAGAAGAACGAATAGGTACAGTCTACAAAATGCAGTCTATTCAGAAAATTTCACTAAGTCAAATTTGAGATGTTTGTAAGATAATCTGAACTTCAACAAAGCGTGGATTATGATTGTCATCTGCTGATTTTCCACCAAAAAAAAAAAAAAAAAAAAAAAAAATTGCCATTATAAGCGATTTATGTTAACTGTATGAACTTTCAACCGATGGCTGCTCAGATATGTGGATCACATAAAGTAGAAAGGAACCAAGTCATATCAATCATTGCCAAATTTCAACAGATGATTTATTTTTTGACAGTAGAACAATAGGATACATTCTTTTGAGAATTTCGGGGGGTTTCCTGCGGTATATGGCAAATTCTTTGAAATTTTCAAATTACACATACAGCCATTCTCCCCCCCCCCCCTTCCAAAAAAAAAATTAAAGGAATGAAATTTGCCAATTGCAGATGTGATTTTGTTCCTTTCTGCTTAACACTGTCAGTTTGAAAATACAAGTCAGGTTTATGTAAGGAGATTCTGAAAAGTAGATGCTGTTTTGGGACCCTTCATTAGGGTATGCAAACTTCATTCCAGTTAACATTTTTCTGTAGACATTTTGGTTGTAGACCAAAGAGGGAGACTTTATTTCGTATCACCTCATTCTACGTAGACCTTTTGTCTATAAATTTGAAAATCAAATGCAAAATCTTGAAGTTCATGAACTTTTGAGTTCTTTTACAACTTTGCCTAAGAATTAAGGGCTTCAGGACTTAACTAGGAAAATAAAAATTGAAGATACTTAAGGACTTGGTACGCTTCCTTACACTCTGTAACAGATGCTCTGTTGGAACAAACATGAATCATAAACAAAAACAAATAGATGATGTAAGTAGAACTTACTTTAGGTTGATTGTCAACAACCTTGATGTCTTGGATAACTAGACGTGCCAGCGTGTATTCAAGCTGTTGTAAAAGCTTGCCTGCTTTTTCAGGCCACTGATCTGACTTCTTCGGGGGCTTGATGTCACACAGACTGCAGTGGATTGCTTGCGTGCTCATTCGCAAGAACTTTGGTAAGAGGGCTCGAACGTCCAAGTAAGTAACTCGCTCTCTATTTCCAAAATCGACATAAAAAACGTCAACGAGCCTCTTGCCTGGAAGATTGGTTATCACTGCTCGGTACCTGAGGTTTGAACATTTTGAGCAATCAATTACTATGAAGCATTATGTAGGGAAATGTTTTATCACTGATTTCAGAGATGGATTTTGATGAAATTTTATGCAACTACACTTATGTTGCTACACAAATCAAAAACTTAATTTGCAAAAACCAAAGAAGTTATTTTAAAAGCATTAGAGAGATCAATTTTTAGTCAGACTGATTTGCAGAGGGCTAAAACATATTTTTAAAAATCATGGATTGACTTTTGACTTTCATGTGTAGTGCTATCATCATACTCCATGAAATTATTTTAAACATAACTGACAATAATGGCGTTAAAAGAGAGTTACCTTAAAAAAGGACCTAGTTAATTTGTAATTTTCTTTTATTATTTTCTATGACAAAAAAAAATAAATAAATAAATAAAGCAATGAACTACTAAACAAGGTGCGAATTTAGACATAATGATTCGGGTTTCCACATCAAAATGTCACGTAGAACATGATTTGCCCATCAAAAATCCCTGAATTTGACTCCTAACCAAGATATTAACGTTTTCCCATGCATAAATTCAAAATTCCCACTCAGAAAAAAAAAATCACCATCTACTTGAATCTAACCATCTAATTGAATTGCACATTGAGCATTACTGTGACAATGTTAACAGTATGAAAATATGATGACCTCAATGTCTGCGCTTCTGCTCAGCTATTGCACATTGTTTATATTTCGAACAACACAGAGTGGGGAAGAAACACTGCTTATCAAGATGCTTGCCAACACTGTTGTAAAGCGTGATTAGATTCTGGTAGACTCTGGTTTTTTTTTTTTTTTTTTTTTTTTTTTTTTTTTTTTTTTGTTTGTTGTTGAGCCAGAAATTCAAATTTTTCGTGACCAACGCAAAATGAGAATATTACTATTTCAGTTGAGAGTTAGTTTCAGTAATTTTTGTTCCATACGAAATTTTGAAGAGGAAACATAAATCAGAAAGCTTAAATTTGTGTCTTGTCTATTGGTATATTCTTCCTTTTTAGAAGGAATGCAATTTTTTTTAAAAGACATCTGAGTACAGTACTTATGGTATTGAAATATTGGCTCCTTATTTACGTTACTTTGATCTACTAATGTTTTCTGGAGCTGTTTAGTGTAAATACATGTCTATTAATTCTTACTTCATTCTCAACAAAGTTTTCTTTTCTTTTCAACTACACCTAAAATATTTAACACTATAAAATGGACTCTTGATGAGAGGAAATAATTTTGTCTACACCAGGAATATTTTATTAAGTTATTGTTTTAGGGTTGGACCTTTTTTTTTATTTGCCTACATCATTAAAAATGCTAAACTTTAGACAAATCTTTCCCTTTTATCCTTATAAAACTGATAAACAATCATTCAAACCTGTACAATTTTATGAATCACAACAAAAATATTGAAAATTTATGAAAGAAGCAAATTTACAAAACGACCTGATCACCAAAAATAGTATTTATTCCCATTTTCATTTTCATTTTTATATTATTGATTTATTACCATTTTTCATCCTCGGAATATTTTGCTGCAACAGACATTCCTACAACTGGGTTGAGGATGTTTCCAGGTTGCCTCGCTGGATCCGAGTATAGCTCGGTCATCTCTGCCATGAGCTCGTGCAGCTGCCGGTAGTGGGTGTCCAGCTCAACGCAGTAGAACTCGCTTGGTGAGACTACATGTGAAATGTGGCCCTCGACTATGTCACCCTTTGCGAATTTTGACTTAGGAATGAGCAACGTTTTTGGAACCTCCTGCTTTTTCTCTGAGGATGGGAGGAATGAGGCTAGTTCCAAGAAGATGAGAGCATCACGCACTGAGACATGGTTTATTTCATGCACACGCACCAAGTCCACTTCAAGACCTTTCTCTGTCACTTCCATCACATGCATCATGACTTCACCTACAGAAAAACGAGAATCTACTAAATTTAAAATGGAAACCAATTCATAGACAAAAACATTAAACTTCACCCAATTTTAGCTAAGTTTGTTCTTCCATGAATTTGCTGAATGATGAAATTGATAAAAATTAGTTCATCATTTTCCTGGTTTCAACCGATTGGATTGCTCCATTTTCTCTTTGACTCCCTTATCTATCAATTTCCATTCGGCCAGCAGGGTATCTACAGACTCAGGGGAGGAAAATTTGTTGACATTTGCAGGTTTTAACCGATTGAGATTCCTTAACTTTTCACATCGACCATTAAAATCATGATAAAATAAAGAAAACAAACCTGAGGCTAAAAGACATTGAATAAAGTGTTTTAGCCGTACCAAATCACATCCAGACTGAAAAAATAAGAAGGTTGATACAGCAGCAGGTTATTCTCCATTCCTCTGCACCTGAGTTTTCAGCTCTTGAATTACTTTTAATGAATTTTTTAGTTATAACCTGGCTCCTATTTGTCACCCTCATCTTTTTGCAAGAATAAACAAAGATTTTTAACTATATTCATAAGTTTTCTGTTGTTAAATCTTATCTGAATTACCGATCTTTTGACAAGCGTTTGGCAATTTTCGCTATGGTACTGTCAGGTAGGTTATTCAAACTCCTATTAAATAAATAAATGAAGGAACTAACATTTCTTTTCCCATGGATGCTCAGATATGTTTTTTTAACAAATATGGGAATTCCCTCTTTTTCTTGAGTGACTCATTCATTCATCATATGTAAGAGATTTTCTATTCTATTCATTGATTTTCAGAATACTTACATTTATCACATAACTCAGTCATTTTCCTTTTTGCCTCAACACACCATGTTCCTTCACGTGGATGACATTCTGACAACGAGCAGCGGATTGCATATGCTGGCTCTTGACTTGATCGTGCGGCATTATCCTGAAGCAGGATATATCCACATAAGCTGTGGTTCCATAGTCGATGTAAAGAACAAACACCTTGCCAGGCTTATCAGGTATGTCCGTCTTCAGTACCAACCCACGGTACCAGTCACCAGACTGGTCTTTGGTATCTTTCTCAAACGTAACCAGGTACAAACCCGATTTATTCAAAGATGCTGGTACCTCAGGATTGGTTGTCATGACGTATCTGCGATATCTTTCTTTGTTTTGCTGCAGTATATCTGACACTCCTTTGCGGTTTATGTAGAACTCAGAGGGAGAGACAATGTGAGCAACGGTTACCATTTCTGCCGAGCCTAAAATAATAAAAACCAATAGATTTCTTAGAGTAAAATATGGATTATCTTTTTCAGTCAAAATTTGCATTTAAAATGCATGGTTCAACTGCTGAATATCCCCTGAAAATATCAAATCACAAATTTCACAGTTTTCCAAACCCCTTCCTTTTTGAAATGCACTCTTAACTTACAGACCACTCATAAAATGCGAAAGGCTCCAGATCAGATTTTTTTAAATTGTCTTCTTTCCTCTCGTAATGCATCTGTATCACAGGTTTACATCCCTCTAAAAAAATTAAATGATGCTCCGGTTAACCCCAATTGGTTTTGAGTGATGGATTTTGGATGAAAAATTGCTACCTCCTGACTGATTTTCATCTCAGATTTTCCAGAAATTGACACTAAGTACCCATACATTTCAGCATTGTATAACGCAGCCCTGGAAACCTTCCCTACCCCTATAGCAATTCCACGACAAAGGATCAGATCTCCCTCTCCCTTTATAGCACTCTGTATTTTATGGACAGCCATTCCATTTTGAAACCTTCCTCATAATTAAGCTATGTTAAATGAACAGCTAATGGGTCAGTTGCGCTGGTCACAGAATCGTGTTTGGATACTTGATTGTAGTAGATTAGCTAGATTAATAAGATCTGTCCAAACAGCAACTGCCTATGTTCAATATTAACAGAGATATTGCGCTTTGAAAAGTCGGGGTTTCGACGTCATTCACCGCGGTAATAACACCCTTAGTTTCATCCTCTTTTCTTCGATTAGTGATGCAGAGGGCGCAACGTGAAACTTCAATGACATTAAACATAAAAAAACTCAAGAAAAAGATGGAATGGCACTTCAAGGATCTTATCAGGAGATAATGGACTCGACAAGAGGAGGTAAGGCGGTCAGTCAGTTCATCACAGTTTATTTATGTTTAATGTTGTTGAAGTTTCCTGTTGCACCCTCTGCATCACTGATTGAACAAAAGAGGGAGAAACCAAGGGTGTCACTACAGCCACGGATGACGTCAAAAACCTGACTTTTCAAGGGGCGATATCTCTGTTGATATGGAGCAGAGGAAGTTGCGCTATTAGGAGAGATCTTATTATTTTTCGCTAATCTACAAGAATCAAGCATCAAAATACGATTTTGTAACCAGTGCAACTGACCCATTATAGCATAAGAATCTTCATATACTTGAAAAAAAAAAAAAAAAATCCAGAATGAAACCATTAAATAGACACCATTGACTAATCTTCCAGCAGAATTTATCTTCTGACTCTGAATCTTCTCCATCTCCATAACTCTGAATAGCATATTGATGACTGGAGTCAAGAAATAAAAATCTTAAAAATTGTAATGTTGTGAGCCTCTGCTCATGTTCATGTGTTGAAGGAAAACCAACCGACAGTCTCTAATGAAGTTTTCGGTAAATTTCTTTCACTTGTTCTAAAAAAAATTATAAAATTGTGAGAAGACATTCTGATTTAGTTTTTCTTAAAAAAAAAAAAAAAAAAAAAAAAAAAAAATGTTTGGAGATTTTTAAACCATGCAATTGAAATGCAATTTTTTTTTTCATTCAGCTAAAACTTTTTTGAGTTTTTTTTCATTTCTTAATACACCCTTAATGAAGACCTGCGGTTCCCTCTCAATTTTCCTGACCTCTCCTGAAAAAATACTAGACTATCCTCTTGAGATTGGAGCAAAAATATTTACTTCTTTCAAGTTATAGGTGGTTCTTCCGAGCGTTTTCAAATATTTGATTGCAACAACATTCCTAATGTTTGTATGAATCTAGTTAATTAAAACTTTGATATTATTCTAAAGCTTTGAAGAACCTTGCATGAACCAAGAGATAATTTACAGCAGTTTAAGAGAACAAACATGAATTCTAGCAGCATCCTCAGAAATTCTTAGAAATTTCTCATTATCATTCATTATTGTGAAATCAGAGATGTCAGTTCCATCTTTAGAAATGCTTAAGAAGAGGTAATAATACCTCAATAAAGTCGAGAAATTGAAATGAAATTTTACACAAGAAATTATTAACTTCTTCGCTAGAGCATTGGAGAGATTAGAAAAATAGCCACGGAGCAGAAGCAGAAAAATTCCCAGTTTTGAACTCCTATCCCGTAGTGAAGTTTGAAAGCGATGGGGCGATGGCCTTTAAGAGCCTGGCGTTTAATTTATACCTGGTGCTAGAGTAGCTAAGGTCGTTGGTAGTATAGGCGATGAGCGACCTGAAGTTGCATTTTCAGTAGTGGATTCAACATTTGCCAAACTTCCTAGACTGTCACTTCCTAGACTGGAGTGTTGTGAGAGGGTGTCATCTTCTTTGGCCCCAGTGGGGATACCTATGATCAGAAATAAGAAAATAACTTACCACACTCAAGATGAAACAGATATTTTGTTCATTTTAAACCACCCCTTGAGGACTGCTTAAATTGCAGTAAAGGTAGGATGGAAACGTTTTAGACAATATTCATGGAACACATTTTTATTTACAGGACCTTTATTTTTAAAATGTAAATAATGCATTCTTGTTTGCAGTTGGGTCTAAATTCTGTATTATTTTATCCTCGCACAAAACCTTTGCGATGGAATTTTGAGAGTATATTTTGAAATTGAAAAGATTTTTTTAAAGGGGGGGAGGGAGGAAGTCCTCATAGACCATCAACAATGCTTTCTTTCATTCTCTTTCAAAAAGTTGCAAAGAAGAGAAAAATTGTCGTAGATTTTACTGCCAAAGGTAAGCAACCCAGAGGCAGCACCTAAATTCATCTGTCCGTTCAAATCCAGAGAATTAGTTGCTGCACAAAAGATCTTAGACCCAAGTTCACTGATAAAATAAAAAACAATTTCACTCCAAGACAAAACAAAGGGACTTCAGTTTCCAAAGAAAAATTTACAGGAGAGTAAGTTTTGTTGAATCTGATGGAAAATTTGCACATATTTTCTGTTTCAAGTAGTTTCAAACAAAATATCTAAAGCTCATTAAGTGAGTCTTTTGAGCCCAGCATGCGATCTGATTTGGAAAACTGAGGTATGCGAATTATTTTGAAGTTTGGCCTTTTATAAATTAAATACTCCGATTCCAGGATAAAAAAAAAAGTATATATTCCCGAAACAAAGTGTTTCTGTAAAATATACGTCATCAACTGAAAAACATAGAAAAATCTAGGGATTCCAGGCGTGGAGCGATTTTCGTCCTTATCACTACCTCTACTTTTCAATTTTGATGCGGTAGCACAAAATATTCCTGAGGCTGATGCCATATTTTTTTCCCCTCTCTTCGTTACGTCGCTTTTGAGAGAGACAAATTTTGGTCAAAATCTTGAAACTAACATCATAAACAGGGGAAAAAATTGGAACAGGTCTCAGAAATTTTTGAATCTTAACACATCAAGAATTCAAAAATGTTTTGCGTGAGAAATTACCACGGCTTCAAGTGCGTTATCCAGCGGGAAAATTATGAAGGAATCGCCATAAATATAGATACAAGTTAATAAAAATAAGTTCTTACCATACTGTTTGGATAAAGATGAGACACTCTCAGAATTCTGGATCAGTTCCTCAACTCGAATGTGATCGGAAACATGTTTATCTGAGACCAGTTTCACTTTGGGAAGAGCAGGACAGCTCAATTTGAAACAACCTTCAAAAGCCTCTTTGAATGTTTCTGACACTTGCTTGTCCGTCAATTTTTCTAGCCTATAAAAATCGAAACGCAAAAATTGAGCTTTTCAGCAAGAAATTTCAAAAAATTGGTACAAGGCCTGACACAAGCTTTACCATTCCTTCACCAGAGCTTAAGAATTTGTTGGCTGTATACATAAAGGAAATTTTTAAAACCACTTGTACCAGTCCAGGGATAATTTTCAGTGGTTGCTACTGCTGCGTTGAGCAAGTTAAACTGATGCTGCTAACTGCTAAGCATGTAAAATGCTTAAAAAATTGGAAAATTTCCAAACAGAAACACATTGGGACTTCGTCATCATCAAGTTGATGAATAAGAGGCTTCGACTAATGTAACTCTCCAGTTTTTCCAATTGAAAGCAGATTGCAAGGAGAGTATTTCGGTATCTTATACCATTGAGATAATATTAACATTCAATGCGTGCTATATACAATCTTAATGCTCAAAGAGAAATCAGTTAAAAGATTTAGTTTACAAAAACAAACTTCAGGTTCTTTCATGGCTTATCTAATTGTAAAGAGATTTTTGGTGGAAAACTAATATTTGAAAATATTTTCCTATGATAGTTACAAGCGACTGAAATTGATTAAAACATTTTACATGGAGAAAAAAATTAAAATGATTGAGAAAAAAAGATGTTTTGTTTTATGTGGGATCTGGTCGATTCCGACCGTTTTTCACTCCAAATTTTGAATTGAAAGTCAATTGTCAAATCCTTGCATATGAGCGATACTTTCTACACAAAATTTTGATATTAAAACAAGTAAATCTGGGCCATACTTTATAGATAGTCTATCCACCTATGGCTGAGTTTAAGAAGTTAGACGCAACTTGAAAAGTTTCTCTGAACATAAAATAATACAATAAAATATAGTGATTATTGAACTCACTTGCAAGGAAGATTATTGTTTTGAATGAATTAAAAATTGTTTTCGTTTTAATGAATGTATCTGTGCCATTTGTAATCCTTAACCTGGGACAGGAAGTTTTGTGTTGCGTACTGCCAATAAATTTTATTTTTGATCCTGCAGCATTAAATGAGATGGTAGTTTTTAGAGGAAAAATACAAACTTACAAAGTATCTAGAATGTTTTGGTCTGGGCTTTGAGTCATCAAATAAAAGTAATCAATTTAAAAATTTACCTGTACGTGGTCTCTTCACTTGGCGCTTCACTGCTGTCCCAACAGACATTTGATGGTACGGTTGTTGCTATTTCATCTAATGCCTTGTTCAATTCAAAAACATTTACAGAGACCCCTTTCTTTGCAACAGCTTCTTTGGCTTCAGTAAGTATAGCCTCAATACTCTGCAAACAAAATTTAATCGATGCATGGGGTTATTATGTGACAATTATCTGCATTAATGGATCATTAGACAGGGAAAGGGGGCGGGGGCATTAACGACAAAAATACTTGGTTCCTCATAGAAAATTGATGCTGAACACGGTGAGCTGACAGAAAATTTCCAAATTCAACTTCCCTAAATACACAGGGAAAATATAAGCATTTTCAATACTTGAAAGGCCGAACTTCCCACTTACCAGAGTACCTGGGTCTCCTTAAGTCAAACCTTTTTTTAAGACACAAGGAGGAGGTCGGAGAGCAATCAGCCCACTGCCGATACCCAGTTTAGGACCTGGCGCATCTTAGCTTTGCTTTTCCTGGCTTACTTAGCCATTCTAGTACTTAAATTAAAACTAGTTAAACTTTTCATTTCAAAGAAGAGTGCTTCCTTTTTTTCTGCAATTTGGGAGACACTGAGTGTCGAGGATGAAAATCTTTGTGAAACCAAGCTTTAGTTATTTCCTAAATGTATGTGTCTCAGTTGAAAGCTGATTTGACCAATATTGGTTTTGGTTTTTACGAAAGTCAAAAGTTGGAATTTGGTGATATTAAAATGCAACGCGATCTGTGAAAATGGACCTTTATTTTCCAGTAATTATAAGTTGATTTATTGGAAAAACTTACGCATAAAGGAAGGAAATATGGAGACAAAAAATGGCAAGAATGACATGCATTAGCGCAAGTTTGACTTTGAGAGCTCAAAAATTGAGGGAGATATGAGGGGCTTGGAGCACGAGAGGCATAAGTGCAGTTTATCTAAAAATTGAGATTTTAAAGATTTCAAGTAAAACTAGTCCCAATGCATATTATGAGAAAAATTTTCTTCCAAATTCCAATTTTTAAGCATCAAAATGTAAGTTTGAACTCTCTTTCCGCCGTAAGGATTCATGTAATTTTTCAACTTCAAACTCGTATTTCTCGAAATGGCAAAAACTGCACTTATGCGCCTTGTCTTTCAAGCCCCTCATATGACGTCTAGAAGTTCCAAGACAAAAATTATGCTCATCAAAGGGCATCAGATCTTAAAATCTATTAGTGCGAAGGTGGATTATAAAACCAACCTTTGCACTTATAGATTTTTCAGTATCCACAGTATTTTAAGTACTTTTTTCTTTTGTGTATCCACACTTATTAATCACTGGAAAATGATTTCACTGGCACTATTCCGATTTTTCGGGTTGCCTGGACAAACAGATAATCAATGTGACAGAATGGGCAAAGAAGTTTGAGACTCACATTTTTGGAGGCGGCTAATTCTTCTTCCAACTGAACATAAGCATTCATTAAATTGTTTCTTTCTTCCCGGAGTTTGTTGAAAAAGTTATTCTCCGCCACCTGGAGAATACCATTGATGCAAGCAAATCGCTCCGTTGCTTCTTTCTCGATCGCTAGCAAGTCTTTGATAGCTCGAGCTTGGAATTTTTTCACACCGGATTCCTTCGACATGCTCTGTAACATACAACACTTAGCAATAAGCAACTTTCAGTAAAAAAGGAGTGAAGAGCCAACCAATTCAAATAAAGGCACTTTCCTTTCCTCTTATTTGTACTTGATTCTGAAAAAAATCCTACAATGAAGTTAGCAAACCTCTTTTGGGCATTTTCAAGAATTAAATATAAGGACAAGACAGTGAAAACATTGTAAAGTACAGAATGTAAAACAAGACAATTTTATGACAAAGAAACAAATCGTTTTATCAACGGGCATCAGCTCTTAAAAATAAAACAATTAAAATCTTACACTTAAAAAAGTGCAGAGGTAGAGAGGGAGAGGAGGGACGGTGGGGATTTAAAAAGAGGAAAAAGAGAGAGAGAAAGAAATGAGTATACGAAACGCAAGGAGAGGAAGAAAGGCAAGAGAGAAATGTAAAGAGGAAGGAGCGGAACACCTATCTGAACAGGTACAATGACGTTACATACGTTGTCTTCAGAAGCAGCCGGAATTATAAGGTCTTAATTGCAAAATTTAGTTCAATTCGGATAAAAAGCCTGGACCCCCCCCCCCCCCCCCCATGAAACTAAAAACTACCAAAATTTTGACGGCAAGGCTTTAAGCTTGACAGGCGAGGTGAGGACTTCGACCCGGGCGGGGGGGGGAGGAGAATGAGGATAAGGGGGCACGGGGAAGCAGAAGGGGGTACGTGGGAGGGGGGGAAGAAGAAGGGGGCTCTGGTGCTGGACAAGCTGAGCAACGCTGCTGCTGATCGTCAGTGGTGTATGGGCCGAGCCCAAGTGCGCAGTGCTTACAGAGGATTAATCGTAGTATGCGCGCGTCCCGTTCAAAGCGTTTGTTATGAAACAGCCACCCCCCGCCTTCGCGGCCGGTCTCGTCCTTCTCCTCTCTGCTATCGTCGGTGAGTCACTCGAAAACGAGAACAAATTCATCCGAAAAGAGTAAATATGTACTTGGGGAAATCATTCAAACAGGACTCCGAGGAGGAGATATCTTTTTAACCCCTATTATACCGATGAAATACCTATCGATGTCTGGTTGCGGCCAGGGTGGCATGAATCGTAAGAAAGAAATGAAAGATTGGGAATTTCAGAGAGATATTTCTTTAAATTTCAGGAGACTGAAATAATTCATGTTTTTCAGGGGCTAGAGAATGCGACCCGCACTCAAACATACAAAAATTGAGGAAAGTCACAATTTTTGCATACTGCGAAACATGAAAAGGAACCGGTATTTTTCAATATCTTTCATAAATTTCTGAAATTTCATGACGAATTCCACGTCAAATTTCAAGATTTCATTTTTCATGAACTTTCGCCACCCTAGTTGCGGCCTCCGTGTGATGCGAGGACGGAAAAAAGGTGATATTTAACCGTGAAAACTACCAAGAATTGCATCTAGGGGTACCAAGTTTACAACGTTGGTTCCGCGGATGGAGGCTGGAGGACTGGGCTGGAGGGACCCACACCTTCATCTCCTTTTTCAAAATTTTGACCCCCTTTCTGCCCACGCGCCGCCACTATTTCATTGCTTCCTCTAGTCGCGTGAAATACTGTCGATCTACTTCTTTATCTTCTGCTTCTGTTGGTGAAATACTGAGAAATGAATCCGACTACTCGGCCAATAGACTGCTGAATCGAGCTCAACAAGAGGGAGCCAAGTTTTTTCGGAAAACGCGGGGTTTTCTGTTGTAGGTAGGGTCTCTAGCACTGCTAGTCTATGAGAAGGTTGGAAAGATGCTCATTACCCATTTTGAAGACTTAATCGTCTTTCCATCGAATTTCATCGGAAGAAAACGCTTGTGGAGATTCTCCCCCGTTGCCCCGGTATCAGAGATTAGTGTAAAAAATGTGATAACGCTGCTATTAAATAAACTCAAAACTGTTGGCGGTGTTGGTGACCGTAGAATCAACAAGACGTTAAACAGCTTTCAAATAAGGATATAAAACGAATTCAACGAGCGGTTTCCAACTAACACGTGGTTCGGGTTAGGTTAGGGGTCAGGTAAAACGAGGGTGAATGATATATGCCAACTGGTAAAAATCCAAAGTTATGATGTAGGAAAGAATAAATTTTCATCGATACTGTAGTCGAAGTTCACGCTTCGTCACCATTCGGCGAGGTGAGACCTTCATCGCACCTTTACTTGAGTTTTTTGAGATTTCAAGTTGTGAGATTTTTCCAAATTCCAGCCTTTTTCATAAAATTCCCTGATTTTCAACTGACTTTATGATATTTTCTGGCAATCCCTGATTTCTAGACTCGTAAGTACCCTGAAGCATTGCCATGATCATTCAATGCTTCCGATGACAATAATTCGATACACATCGCTTTTCTGTGACGCAACACAGTTAGCGCCCATAGAAACGTGAGCGTGGCAACGATGGGACTAGATATTTTTTCGCGAGCATGTTGGCTCCTGCCCACGGAGCACAGTGGAAAAAGCCTTTGGTAAAGGTCGGAAATTACATTTTCAAATAAAACTGCGAATTTCAACGTTCATTTTGTTCCATTCTAAATTTTAAGAAATGCTTCTGGAAGGAACTTTACGAAGGAAACTTGGAACTCTGGAAACTTTACGAGAGAGCCACTTGAGAACTTCTACGTTCCATGCTAAAGTTCATAGTAAGCTATTAAGTTTCCACATCATGTCCAATCTCTCTCATCGATTTGCTCCACTGAGCGGCGATCTTAGGCTCACGAACTTGGGAGCTTTGTGTGCAGTGGTCATTGCAATCATTTTCACCCGATACAGTTACGCGCCAGTTGCGACACTACCGTGAGCTCCGGCTCTTTGCGGCCTCAGAGCGCCACCTTGCGGACTTTTTCAAAAAGCCATTGACAGTGCTTCAAAAATGGGGCCTCTTATGTCCTCTCTCCTCGGGTCTTGAAAATTTCATCGGAATTCGGTTGAAATTTTGGCTTCAGCTAAAATCTGGTTCAGGTGTACTGCCGTGCTAAAGAAGAACGCCGTACGAGCCTTCAGGCGTTGCCAAATTTCCTCTGGCTAATCCCTATTTTCCAGGACAATTTTTGAATATTTTTCCGCCAATTTCTCAGATGGTTTTGTTTGTAATTCGATCTAAAGTGTCTGAAAATTTCGAGGAAAAATTTTCATAATTTCCCTCAAAAATAAAAATTTTATCCAAGGAAATTTGGCAACTGTCGAATGTTCATACGGCGTTCTTCTTCAGCACGGTAGTATGGTCTTACATACTTTAAAGATGCCCATGTGCAAGGTTTCTACGTGCCGTTGAAAAACTATGGACTTCTGACTTTGGTTCTTTCTCTTCTCACTCGGTGCGAGAAAAATTGATACCTACTCCCTTCAATTCGGCCTTGACTGCGCCACTACCGAGGGTAAATATATAAGGGGTGGCGCAAATAGCAGCCCGGAGACTTAAACGCAGCGAGAGAAAAGTTAGCGGACACTAATTGGACGGATTCTTGATAGAGGAAACTGTGTGCATGGGGTTCGCGTGTAATATGGTTCCTTCCGGCATAGATACGTCAAATGGGCCGATTGCGCTGGTCACAGGATCGTGCTATGATGCTTGATTCTGATAGATTAGCCAAAAATGATGAGATCTGTCCAAACGTCAGCTTTCTAAGTTCATTAATAACCGAGATGGTGCGTTTTGAAAAATTTGGTTTGTGACATCATCCACTGCGGCGGTGACACTTTAGGTTTCTTCTTCTTGGGTTCGATCAGTGATGCAGAGGGCGCATTTCCCATAGCCGAAAAAAATTATAAAAAATACTTCAAAATCAGCTCTTCAAGCACTTTTAGATTAAGCAATGAATAGCTAATTTTATTCAGACGCATGCGAAATCGCATCGATTGTTTCATTTTTTCAGTAGTTGCATGGTATGAATTTTGAGATCGCAATGGGTCGAGGAGTCTATGCACTCACTTACATTTTACACAGTTCAACGAATAAAGGTGGTATAGAAGAAATACTCGCATTTAGGCGTTTCGATATAGTATCGAATGCGTGGTTTTCGTTCTAAAGGAAAACGCACGCAGTTATTACGTTGTTTCATTTGTCTAACATTGGTAATGAGTGCATTTTCTGACAACGCTGCGATTTCAAATGGAGCCGAAATGACGAAGATCTATAAAAATACATTCAACGATATTCCAGCCGTTTACACAAAATATCGTCATCGATCATGAAGCAATAGAAAATTAGCGTGCAATTTCTCCATTCATGTGATTTCCATAGCAGGAAAACACCAGGGTCGAGGGGTTTCTTGTTTTCGACGGTGCAGAATGCAGGTGGATGACATGGTAGCTGCATTTGGCGTGATCAGATGGGCGCGGGTCGCGAGCGATACTGGGATTAAGGCCGAGCGCGGAGCCTGGCGCGTGCCTACGACTTGCCTCGGCTCCGACCTGCACACGGTTGCAACAGTATCGGCTCCGGCTCTGACGACTCGATTAGCAAATTAACCGCAGCATCGCCCATCGCCATCGGAGCCGCGGCCGGGCCGCCCTTCAACTTTCAACTTGGACCTGCCGACCTGGCCACAGGAAACCCGGTCATGCGTGTCACGGAATCCTCAACAGACTGACTTAGTAGATACGTCATTTGATATAGTATCGAATCCTTGCTTCAAATGTAAACAAACACAGAATCTTGTTTCTGATTCGCGCACTGGAAAAATAATGAACCAAGTGGTGCTCTTGTGTCAACTTTCGAAGAATTAAAGGCATTTTTTTTTTAATAATAATTTACAGTCCTTGAAAATGAGCTGTTTGTGTGATGTCGCGGAGCAAAGTGCCCTACTCTTGGGCCTCGTAATCCCTTGAATTTTGAGTTTAGTCCAAAGATCTTTTAGGAACTTAAATTAATGACTCAGGTGATGTGCTTGATGCCCATTGTTAAAGAATTAAAGGCATTTGTCAAAATTTACAGTCTTTCAAAATGAGCTTTCCGTGTGATTTTGCTAAAAATGGACAATTTTTAGCGTAGCCCCCCCCCCCCCCAATTTTAGCGTACCCCAGAATCGTTTGACGTGCATAAGGAGACCATAGATATGGTGTTCTGTGCCAATTTTGAATGAAATCGAGCAGATAGATTCTGAGATATAGCTGTACACAGATTTGAGGGACGTCGGTCGGACGGACACACATTTTTTCCAAGTATGGTTATTTTGACTCCTGGGACCTTAAAACGTCCAGAAATGATGAAATTTCAACTTTTTTTTTTCTTCTTCTTGGAGGATGACAATACTTCCTCTCTACCCTAGGGGAGCGAGAAAGTAAAAAGTCGCTTGGATCGTAAAAACTGTCCTTTTCATGAGCATGATGCTTTATGTAAACCTCCCTGAGTTACAATGTAAACCATATGATATATCTCTAAGGAAAGGAGGTGATGAGTCAGAGGCCTGTCATTGAAACCTATGGGAAAGGATCGATTATCTAGGATTATCTATTATTGGATCTGATTCAGCTTCGGAATTAGAGGCCATCTTGTAAACTTTCTAATCTTTAGTTTTTTTAAAATTAAACAGAATGCTGCGCTGATTTCGGCACGAAAAATGATATAGGAACTAAGAGAAAGCCCGGGATCAAACGAATGTTCATATAACTGTATGTTTCATTCGTGATCCTAACAAAATCTCTGTTATTTTTCCCTTCGATGAAACGTGTAACGGTATTGAGAGTTTTTGCACTTGTACGGATGGGCAGCGAGGTCTCAACGGGCGGCAACGCGCGTATCATCGGCTATCGATATTTCCCCATTCGAAGCTATGATAAAGAATCGATTAGTAAGGCGTCAATGCAAACACACTGTTAATCGATCCTATTCCAAAGGTTTAAATGGCAATCGATTCATCGCAAATCGCGACACGCTACTGAGGACGCAACTCGTTCGGATTCCCCGATCACGTCGTGCGTCACTCATGTCCAAGTACGATGACCGCGGGACGCGTGCCCAGCGTTCTGATACCCACTTCGACCTATCGAATTTCGAGTATTTGAATGCGAGTGAACGGACCCCGTCGAATATCGATAGTTCAGATTGTTCGGCGACGGATCGTTCAGTCATGATTTACGGTCGTCGTTAAAAGGTTGCAGCGTTTTTCTGCCGTGCTAAGGAAGAACGTCGTATGAGCCTTCGGACGTTGTCAAATTTCCTCCGATAAAACCGAATATACTAGGAAAATCGCGAATATTATTTTCCAAAATTTTCAGACAATTTTGTACACAACTTAATCTAAAATATCTGAAAATTTCAATGAAAAATATGTACGAATGCTGTCAAAAATTCGTGTTTTATCGAGGGAAATTTGGCAACTCTCGAATGTTCGTACGGCGTTCTTCCTTAACACGGCAGTATTGGGAGTTCGTTCGTCTTCCAGTGTAAGTTTTTCGTTAGAAATTCGTCGAGCAAAAGAGTTGTGTCACACGCGAATTTACACTGCTACATTAGGTACAATGAGTAAAGTTTTTTAAAATGTATTCGCGTTACTCTGTCGTCACCAAATCTAGTTACGTCACGGGTATACGCTGTGCTGTGCTTCGGAGGAGATCAGTGCGTGCAGAGTGACTGACTGTGCAATAACTGTTATTAATACATATACTCGTAGGTTAAAGTCGGATAAACGCAGGAAAAAGCTGACAATGAGTTTAGAATATTAACGCAGACAAGGGGGATCAAGTTTCAATCATGTCATGCACTACGAAGTCATGCAATGCACATACGATTTTTTTCCATTTATTTCCCAGAGTTGAAAAACCTAGTTTTTGCAAAGTTCTCCTTCTCAGCTCGGTACCACTATGGAGGTAATGTTGCCACGTACCTTTCGACATGATAGATATTATTAGGAAATTTTAGAATACTATTGAATTTTACTCGAGATTTACAAAAATTGTCCTTTTCATGATGCTGTGTTCAAGGTCTCTTCAAACCTCCCTTAATCGTAATGTAAATAATGTGGGGCCTCTTAAGGAAAGGAGCAGTTTAAAGAAAGACATGAGATATATGTTTGACTAGCCGCTGTGGCTCGCTTCGCTCGCCTCGCGTCTAGCCGGGGGCTCCGCCCCCTGGACCCCCGGTCACTCGCTTCGCGAGTGACTTACGGCTCGCAAGCGAGCCGTATTCCGTGCCGTAAATGCAAAAAGATGATAAAGTAATGTAATCCAATAAGAACTCTTCTGAATACATGAATACGAGAGGCATTCCTTCCTAAATTAGTTTACCTGTTTTCAGTTCCGTAATGATCTTCCTTGTAAATTTTCAAAAGAAAAACGAAATTACGCGAAATTGCCAAGAAGCATTATGGATAGTTTTCCTGTAAGGGATTTTTCTTCGGGGGGGGGGGGGGGCATTAACTGTGAGTTAAATAAGGCGAAGTCCCTCCGGAATATGACAATGTAAGCCCTGCGCACTTGGTATTGGCCAGGAGGAGTAGCTCACTGGCGTCCTCCAGGACTCCAGCCAACACCACGCCAAAGCTACAGACTTAAACAATCATACGTCGGGTGGCGCCAGTAGTAGAGAAATTTAGGACTTAAGAAAAGAGACAATTTCGAATGTTACATGAAAAAAAGCATCTCATGCATTTGGCCATCATATAAATGGATGTATTTTCAAATGAATTTCGCGCAAAAGTATGAACGAACGGGGTACAAAACGTATTACCTTATAAAAGAAGGATTTTCGGTTACTCGGCACTGACCGGCAAAATACATGTAAATTTGGAGTTACTCCTCCTAGTCGTTAGCTACTCACTCAAGGAACATTCTGCGTAAAAAATTCGAGTGAATTGTTTGAATGTGTAAATTATTAGACTCATTAATTAGTATACGCACTAAAAAGAGACAAACTTCATGCACAGGACGCAACAATCTCGCACATTTGCACCCAGAAAATATGAGTAGAAATTGTGTAGAACGTTTCTGGCGAAAACAGGTGTACAATAGCCTCGCACTGGGTTGGACACTAAAAAACCGAGGATATTCCGTAAAAAAAGAAAGGAAAGAAAGTATGAGTAGAAATTGCTAAATATCCATTCATCGACTGGCGCGGCCGCAAAAGAACGTATCTCGCGAATACAGAGGCAAAATAGTATCACTCAATATCGGACACTCACAAATCGGAACTGTTCCGTGAAAAAAGAAAGAAAAATTGAGCAGATATTGTTAAGTACCCATTGATCAACTAACATAACCGTAAAAGAACGTATCCGACGAAAGCAGATGAGCGATGGGCAACCTCTCAAAAAGTCGCGAGATTTCGAAATCTAATCAGTGTTGCTCTCGAGATGCAGGATGCAGCTAAGTTGGCAGCGTACACGAATAGACTGATTTTCGGAGCAACTCAGAGGAAGCAATTCAAAGGAAGCAATTCAGTCCTGAAAACATTTTGTTTCCTGTTTTTTCCCACGGTTTTCCTTTGCTCTTCGATAAAGGTAGCTGATGTAGGGGTAACGGGAGGGACAAACATAATTCTGCATTGGTAAGGAAGAACACCGTATGAGTCTTCAGACGTTGCCAAATTTCCCCTGGAAAACCACTAAATTTCAGGAAAATTTTTGAAAATTTTGGATACTTTTGTTTTTAATTTGATCTAAAACGTCTGAATATTTCATGGGGAAAATATTCATAATTTTCCTCAAAAATAAACATTTTATCAAAGAAAATTTGGCAACTCCCGAATGTTCATATGTCGTTCTTCCTTAGCACGGCAGAATTGCAAACACTACGCTTTAAAAAAGAGACCATTTTCGGTTTTCTTCAAAGTATTCGGACATAACTCCAATAAAAATACAATGAGAGGATTAGCGCGAGGTTTGGATGTCGCTCCCTGGTCGGAAAATCATGTTTTGACTCGTCTGCCGACAAAATCTCGTCAAAGCGTTCAAGAACAGCTGGGCCTGGACAGTCAGGAGACCAGGCGGCAGCAATAGATCTCAATTCGTCATCCTTTTTTCCCTTCCTGCTCGGCCTAGTGGAGCTCCAAAAAAATTGATGAAATTTCTCTCATCGGGTTCGATTTCAACTTTCTCAGTAAATTTACGCTCTGCTAAAAAAGTATATTACAATGAACTAAATTTCGTCGTGATATGTTGATAAGTAACGGAAATATCGTTCAGCAAGTTATAAATGCAGCAGTTGTGGTATCGATCTTAGTGTACCGTAGAATCATGTATTTTCATTAGTTTGACCACCATTCTGCTCAAAATTTCACCGCGAATCGAAAAATATACACTGTAAAAACAATTTCCGAATGATAGAAAAAATTGCATTTTTATTGTCTTTAAATTTTGAGGGTCAGATTTTGTTTGGCATATGAGACAATAGGGCTGCGATCCCGTAGCGAGCAGTCTCGGGCTCGAGGGTTGTTAGACAAAAGGACGGGAAAACCCATGTCATCGCACCGCTTCGACAGTTTTATGGAACCACGTATCTGGGGCGGCTTCCTTTTATTCAGACAGAGCAGTGCTGAGACTGAGTCCGAGTTTGACCTTCGGCGTTGGGTGAAGGCTGTGTAGTAGTAATATGGAGAGGGGTCTATTTGCATCTCTCAGCGGTTTACACAGATATGGCTGAAAAATTGGAAATTCTCATAGTTTTGCGAGCATCTAGGAGCTAGAAGCTTTCAATCGACCCAAAAATCGTAAAAATCGCCCCGGTAGATCTCTCAAAATAGGCGTTACAACAGGAACATAACCAATTCCCGGGAACTTAAGGCCGGAGGGGGGTGGATTTGGCTTTAAGAGCGTCTCAGGAAGAAGAGTCTGAAAAATTTGGAAGTCTGACAATTTTGCGAGCATCTAGAAGCTAGGAGCTTGCGGTCGACCCAAAAATCGTAAAAATCGCCCCGGTAGATCTCTCAAATTAGGCGTTACAACGGAAACATACCGCAACTCTCGGAAACTTAAGGTCGGAGGGGGGTGGATTTGGCTTTAAAAGCGTCTTAAGCGAAAGAGGCTGAAAAATTTGGAAGTCTGAAAATTTTGCGGACATCGGGACGTCAAGGGCTTTAACCAGAGTCAAGCATCGTCGAAATCGGTCCGGTAGAACTCCAGAAATAAGCGTTACAGTGAAACCCCCAACGATGCTCCGCAGCCCGTGACAAAGACATACAATAATAACTATTTGAACAGCGAGCACCAAGGCTAATTTTCAGTACCACCAAAACGTTTCGGCTGAAAACTCACCCTCCTCAGTTGTATAAAAACAGTAAACATTTAGAAATCTATAAACTTAGTACTTGGATGTACCTTTCAAAGCGAGAAAAATGTTATCTGTTGCTGTCAGCATTTTTCTCGCCTTGAGAGGCACAGCCAAGAACTGAATTTTAGATTTTTAAAATTCGTACTGTTTTTATACTACTGAGGAAGGCTGAATTTTCAGCCGAAACGTTTTGGTGGTATTTATGTAAAAATTAGTCTTGTTACCCGCTGTTTAAATTGGTATTATTTAAAGAACAACTAAAAATACGGTCATTGGCAACATATTTGAAGCTTCAAATCGAGGCCATATTTTTTTTGATGTGACATGAAAGATTTTTCCAAAACCAGGTTATCTCATTTCTCACAAGGTATACCAATTTCTCGCAAGGTATACCAATTTCTCGCAAGGTATACTACACTCGTTTCCTTTGGATACTCGGTCGAATCGAAGACAAAACGAAAAAGCGGACGCAAAGCAAGCTGCGCGGGGCACTGGGCACGCGAGGGAGGGGGAGGCGGCGAGGCTGGCGCTGAAATCCGAAACGCAAGGTAAAACGTGAATTGATAGAGCGCCCGCCTCGAAAACTATTATTTACTTTACGTCCTAGACTTCTAGTCCAGCCTCTGAGAGGGAGGGGGGGGGGGGGGTGCACGCGGTCCGACTTGCGACATCTGAACGAAACTGCCAGATTTCTGCAGGAAAATAGAGGGATTAAGTAACGCGTAAATGCTCGAATTCGAAAGGCTGAACGACTTCAACTGATAGCAGAGCTCATGTTAGGTGGGGTTTATTCCTGACTGCTACGCGGCCCGACCCACACCAGGCGCTCTGAGTCCTTGGGGACATCTCTGTTTGCTCTGATTTTTCATAGAGAAATAAATTTCGGCTTATGTTAAACACTGGAATTACCAGTCTGGGTCATGGAAGTTTCAATCATGAGGACCAAACTGTGATTCAGGTAATCGAACAAACACACAGAGAAAATTTTCGCCGAATTCTCGAGAGGTGTTTTTTTTTTTTGGGGGGGGGGGTAATTTTTGAACATTTGAAATGGATGTTCTTTCATAATTTTTCCTCTCATTACAATAATTACCCTAGGTTGTGAGCCCGTAGCCCACGTTATGTTAAAAAATCAAGAAATGTCCACGCGGTAAACGTGTGATGACCTGTGAGACAGTTTTTAGCATTATATTTTCTTTCCTCCCATCCTACTTTTACACCGTGGTCACGTAACAAAATGAGGCTAATCCGACATTTTCGTGACGAAAGTAGATAATTATCCGAGAGGTATCAATTCCGGATCATGAGACAAGGCGGCTTTTTGGAACTTTTTGCACCTCTGCTTTTAAAGTCGGTCAGCATTGCGTCTCGGGGGATTCTGACGACAACCGATCAATTAACGTCCCTAGGGGTCCGGTTTTCCAAGTTCTATGTAAAAAGTTTTGTTTAGCTTATTATTACTGGATCAAGACTTCTGAGGGGTTAAGAACAAGCGAGTGAAACGAGGAGGATACTTTCCTACCCATGCGTTTGAGTCACTGCAGAGGCGCAGCCGAAGAAGAGCGCTAAGCGAGTGAAACGAGGAGGATACTTTCCTACCCATGCGTTTGAGTCACTGCAGAGGCGCAGCCGAAGAAGAGCGCTATACAAGCGAGTGAAACGAGGAGGATACTTTCCTACCCATGCGTTTGAGTCACTGCAGAGGCGCAGCCGAAGAGGAGCGCTAGCCAGCTGCATAATTGAGTACGGGAAATTCATGTTGCTTCTTGATCATTTAGTACGGCTCGTTTCAAACAACTTCCAAAGCCGTGCTCGAACTTCACCCAAAAACTTCAGGAACTATTCGGAGAGACCGTTTAAAACCACGGTGTCTAGTTTTCTTGGCAAAGCTCATTCCCTGGTTTTCAGGAGCTCATTCCCTGATGAGAAACCAAAGTTTTCTCCCACTTTCCCGGGATTTTCTTGGGGAAAAGAATATAATTTTCCAGAGTTTCAGATATGAATATCGATTTTAATTATCTTACAGCCATTTCTTTGGCTTACATTGAAAATTTTAAGTCAAAAGGTGTCCCTGATGTTATCTGGCCGATGAAAGAGATTCCCGGTTTCTGGAACAGATTCCCTGATTTTCCCGGTAAATTTTCATTCCCTGATGAATCCCGGCTTTTAAAAAAACTAGACACCATGCACTGGAGAAAAAAAAACACATTGGATCTAGAGTCCAGACTCTAAAAAACATCGACAAGAAAAAATACTCTTGATTCAATCAGATTTTTGCTTAAATCAAGAACCAAGCCTCTTAATTTGAGCGGATTTCCTTTTGATTTAAGCTAAAATCTGATTGAATCAGAGTATTTTTTCTTGTCAATGTTTTCAAGAGTCTGGACTCTAGATCCAATGTGTTTTTTTTCCAGTGCATGGTTTAAACTTAGGTAGCGTGTTGGATTTATTGAGGCATTGACAATTTTTCCGCTGTGTGATGGGGCATACTTGGACGGATGACCTGACCCCCGGCACCTGTGTTAGGGCTTGGAGCTTGGGCTGATGACTCAACTGAACTGGATCGGGACCTGGATCGTGCGCGGAATACGTGGCAGACGTTGCGTCGCGCGTCGCCAAGAGGCACGGGGTGGCCGTTCGCGGCGGGAGCATCGCCAACATCGGATGCGACAGCGACGACTTCATTTGTATGCGTGGCCGAGGGGGGCCGCCCGCCGCAATTCGTCGAGTCGTCTTCAGCACCGAAACGCCGCCGCGCCGCCTTAACATCGTTGCCAACATACAGGGTGATCCCGGGTAAAACACCCAGACTGCAGGAGCGTATTCTAGAGCTTAAAATAAGACTTTTTTGTTGCAAATTGAGATTTCAATTTTTTTTTTAGATCATTTATGAATTCAGGGTATGAAAGTATAGGTGAGTACAAATGGACTGCATTTTGCAATTTGGAGCTATAAATTCTGGCTCATTTTGAAAAAAACACTTATGTGCATAGGAAAACTAATGGCACATACGTTGTTTTTAAACCGGGCCGAAATTTATACTTCCAAATGGACCACTAGACAAGGTGCGAATTTAAGCAATCTAATACATGTTTCTTGACCAGAATTTCACGTAGAACACGATTCACGCAACGAAAATTACTGAAACCAACTCCCAATGAAGATATTAACGTTTTTATTTCACATTGGTTACGAGGAATTTGAACTGCCCGCTCCCAAGAAACTCAAAGCTCCACGTGAGTCAAATTGCGCACTAAAACGGTTTCAGCAAGCTTCTCAACTCGAGCAATGTTCATTTCCCGCCATGTATTTTTCAAACTATAAGCAATTTGCTATAGCTGAGCCAAAGCTGTCAAGATTGAGGTTGCCAGATTTTTATATCGCAGAGACTGTCATGATAATGTTTAGCGCTCGATGTGAATTACGTAGAGCATTGAGTTTTCATGAGCGGGTGGTTTGAATTCACGCATCAAGAATCATTGAATATCTTCGTAAGAAGTTAATTTCGGTAATTTTCGTTGTGCGCATCGTGTTCTACGTAAAATTTTAGTTACGGAACATGTATCAGAATGCTGAAATTCGTTCCTTGTCTAGTGGTCCATTGCAAAATGCAGTCCAAATGTTCATGAGATTTGGTCGTGTTGAAATACCGTTCGTTCCGGGCTCAGAGGCCGAAAGTCTCGGGTGCTGGAGCCGTGGCTCCGATTACTCCGGGTGCTGCGCCCGGAACTTTCGGCCTCTAAGCCCGGAACGCGGACGGTATGTCTATAGTAAGTACGGTGTCTATAGTAAGTATCCCATAAGTACAAATTCCACGCGGCCGGAGTTTTTTTCTTCTTCTTCTTTTCTTTTCTTTTTTTTCTTTTCAGTGTACTGCTCATTTCAGTCACACGACAGTATTTTCCCACTTTCTCATGCCGGAAACTCTCAGCTCAATGGTCGATGGTCCATCTGGCGACAAGAGAGAGAGCAGCAGAACTTAACGGTCATGGTTGGAGGGGGAGGGGGGAGGGAAGGGGTGGAGCGTAAACGTCCGAACTCGTCATTGAGCAAGCGGCAGATATTGACGACGAGCCGCCGCACTATGGTCCGAATAGCCGGTTTAAGCGGCAATAAATCGAAAAAGTGAAGTTTGGAAAAAGTTAGATTTTAAGAGGTAGATCGATAGTACATACTGTAGAGAAGACTCCTGTAAAATTTCACTTCGATTAAAGCACTAATAAAGATGTGACAAGCCTGGGAAGTGCGGCGCGCGGAGCACTTTATGAGTGCGATTCCAGTTACCGAGCGGCAGTGCTGTGTTTAAGGGCTTGTTTTCGTCGTTTCACCGTACCTGAAAGTGTTTGGGCACTTGATTCACAAAATACAAGATAAGTTTAAAATGTTTTATGCTGAAACTATTCTTTTTTATCATATCTAATGCTCTAGATTAACCCTTAGACATAGTCAGTTTTATCAATAAAATCGCAGAAGTAGGACCCAAAAAATATACTTAGCACCTCTGAGCACCTCGTAATTTTACTCGGAAGTTATTGTCATGACTCTAGACTATCTTTTAGTCTAGTGGCAGAACCATAGTCCACCATAGCCTCAAGTTATTTCTCATGAAAAATGACGTTTTCGCGTTTCTTATCACTTACTACAATTAGCTATCATATGCCATTGACGATGACTTTTATCATGTTCCATTGTCATATTCTAGCAAATCGAATGCATTAGAGCCTAAATCTGCCCAGGCAGAATAATACGAGTTGATGGGGTTGATCGGGACCAATTGAAACTTTGTGCTCAAGAACAGCAAAGAATCGCCTCGAGAGGCTACTTTGAGGCCCCGTAAAAGTTTTTTTTTTGACGTTTTAAGTGTTTCAAACATATAATCTATCAGTGTAGATATATGTTAGCATAAGTTTAGCTTGGCAGACGAAAACAAGTCTAAACGGTTGATCGGTGGGACTTGAAAGTAAGGCTCCCGAGCAATGAAATTGTCTTAGGAAGCCACTTTGAGGTCCCGTAAACGTTTTTTTTTTTACGTTTACCCATGTTTCAAACAAATAATCTATCAAAATGGATATATTTAAGCTTAAGTTTCGCTTGGCAGACGAAAACAAGTTCAAACGGCTGATCGGTGGGACTTGAAAGTAGGCCTCTGGAGCCATGAAACGTAGAAGTATTATCCTGAGCTGTCTTTTTCAAGTTCCCTTGATAGTAGTGTTTGACGAGGCTCTACTTTTAGCTTCTTATAGTCCATCCAATGTAAAATTAATTTTTAAACTTATAAAAAAAAAAAAAAAAATTCTACCGAGAATCGAACCCGGGACATCAAGAAGATGAGTGAGACGCGATGCCAATTGCTCCACCGCTTCAACTCGGATTATGACCTCAATTTAAGGTTTGTGAACAAATTATTACCACAGTTATATAAAGTATAAAAATGTTAAAAATGGATTTTTCCTGAAGAATATTAGCATTTTTGCACTCAGCGACCCTAAAAACCCCTGAAAACTCATGTTGCGAGGTTTAAACATACGTATCTGATTTAATGCCGCTTAAACCGGCTATTCGGACCATAGTGCGCCGACTCACGTCATGGCAGCGACGTCAAACGTCATCGACCCCGAGTCGCGGCCGAAGCTCAACTTGCGAGCTGCTTGACGATCAACGGTTACGTCCATTCGTCCATCGCACCGCACGCTCATTTCCGGCGTTTGGCTCTTACCCGTGAGCTCCCGAGTCATCCACTGTGACGTCATTCTTGAAATTTCCCGCCGGGCGGGATCCCATTGAAAGAATGTAATTTTTCTAGCTTTGACGGATACTTTGTAAGTCGCTTCAATCTTATGCTGTCCGTTCGGAGCCTACAGCTAACAGTAGACCAGAGGCGGATCTAGAAATTTGGCAACACCGGATTCCCTCGATTTAAACCTATGTTGATTAATCGATTCTTGTTGGAGCACCTGGCCCCTCCGAGAATCGATATATTTCCATAGGTTTAAATGGAGAAAAACAATGTTGCCAATTTGGTGGATCTGCCAATGCTGTAGACATTCTTTCATTAGTCTTTATCATTAAAGGAAACAGGCACATCCGTGGCTCTGGACTTTTTAAATCATTTTGAAAAAAAGGAAGAAAGAAGAATAAAAACGTTACGACCATTGTTTCGCATTTAATCATTTGACAAAAACCAAAGGAGAATCCTTGTTTTAATATGTGTTGAACATAGTACATTCTTATCCCAAAATGGTATCATGTGCCAATATTCCGCAGTTATCACGGCCCCTCTTTTTCTTTGCTTTCATAAAACCTATTTACGTTCATTCAGTTCGTTCTTCTGGGGTTTGCAAAGAAATCCTCGACTAAGTTGAGAACGGGGCAGAATTTGCGTGATCTATCACGTTGTATACTTACACCGGTTGAACTTTAAGGATAAAGACAACTTGCAGAGCATAAACATCGTTTTCAACAACTAGTAGCGGCACTAAAACGTCCGAGTTTATTAGTGTGACAAAATTGGATCAAGGCGAGACAAAACGGTTTGTGTGCGGCTAAGGTGACAATATCATACAGCAGTCTTCCAGTGATGACTCATACACGACGAAATGAGCGCCGAGCGACGGATGCTTAATGGTCCAGTTACACGATCAAATTGAGCCATCAAATTGAAGCTCTGATTGGTGGAGAAAGACTTGAGGTGAGGATGCGACCAATGAGAGGCCCAATTTGATCGTGTAACTGGACCTTGAAAATGAGATTTGAGTGTCGGCAAACTCAATAGGGGGAAAATCCGTGAATTTTACAGAATACCCTAACGCAAAATTTCAATAATCGGCCCCGCTAACCTGATAATGTAAATTCTCCGAGAGCTCGCGGTCAATCATGTATTCCAGCTAGGTCTGTATAGGGGACGATGTAGGTGAAGATCAGTGGCGTGGCGTGCTTCGCGATGTATCGATTGTTATGCCATTTAAACCTATGGCCCTGGATAGACAATCAAATCCCCGAACCAATTCCGATCAAAGTAGCATCAAGTATGATCAAAGTGTCGGAAGTCATCAGTCTTAAACTCATTAATTTGCTTCATTTAAAAATGAAAACTTGGCAGAAATGTTTCCTGAGGCAGGAAATTATGAATGGTGGCACTCCATTCTGATCTTACTTGAACAAATAAATGCGGCCCGTCAAAATTTGATGGTAGATGGTGACCATCAGTCATCAGCATGTCTACTTTGGTCGGAATTGGTTCGGAATTTGATCGTTTATCCATGGCTTAAGGTAAATAATCGATTATTAAGGTGTCCGCTGCCGCTGCGAACACCCTGTTAATCGATCCTTTTCTATAGGTTTAAATGGCAGATCAATCGATATACCGCGAAGCACGCCACGACACTGGTGGAGATTAGTGTTGATCCTCGAAAATGACTACAGAAAACATGATTGTCGGGTCTACGGGACGTTTTGTCTCTCCGCAGGATCCCATTTTCATCTTGGACAAGAATCGCGAACCGCGCGAGACGTGGAGTCTCCGGTTTCAATTCGCTGAGCCCCCCATTCGACGGGTGAGGTGTAAAAAGCGAGGGGGCGGGGGCGACGTTCAAATGGAAAGGGAAGAAGGGGGTGGGGGCGGGGCGCGGGAATGGGCGATGCGGCATACCGTCAACGACGTATTCAATTACTCGTTTATTACGCGTGCTTTGTTATCACACGTATCGCGGCCCGAGTGTTGTCGTTCAATACCGAAAAATCGCAATAATCGTGCTATTCAGCCCTTTTCACGGAAAAAAATTAAATTACTGATTTAAAAATTCAATTGCTAAAAAAAGTGACTGCAATATTTCAACGTAGATTATACAAAAAAAAAAATACTGGGTACTTTAACCACTATTCACTATTGTAAGCTAATTTAACCACGAGTAAGAACCAAAGTGGTTAAAGTAGCATTTTTTGGGTAAAATCTGCATTGAAACATTGCAGTCACTT
Organism: Bemisia tabaci; assembly: GCF_918797505.1. Lineage (NCBI taxonomy): Eukaryota > Metazoa > Arthropoda > Insecta > Hemiptera > Aleyrodidae > Bemisia > Bemisia tabaci. The sequence goes on from NC_092795.1 coordinate 33,254,357, forward strand.
TTTTTTAGCAATCGAATTGTTAAATCAGAATTTCCTGATGTTTTCGTTTTTTTCCTGAGAGATGACGTGATATTTTCTATTTTTGACAAACGGTAACCACCGTGTTGAGCCCATTCACTTGTTCGCGATTTTTTCGCACACGGCGGCATGGCAGCGGGGGACAGATTGACGGTCGGAGCGGGCTGTCAAGTCACAGAGGGCCCCCCCCCCCATGATGGGGAGGGGGGGGTTGATCACTGGCGGTGGGCGCGCGCCGCTGAAAAGCAGCGGGGTCCGTTGCGGTGTCGCGGCGCAAGCTTGACTTTTGAACTTTAGTGGACGGGCACACGGTGACCACCAAAGCGCGCGACACACCGCCATGTTTGATTCAGGGACTCGTCTCCTGCTGGGACCGAAACAGGGCGAGAAGTTTTTTACTTTCTCGCTACCCTAGGGTAGAGGAAGTATTGTCATCCTACAAGGGGGGGGGGGGAGTTGAAATTTCATCATTTCTAGACGTTTTAAGGTCCCAGGAGACAAAATAACCATACTTGAGTGCGTCCGTCTGTCCGGCGTCCCCCAAATCTGTGTACAGCGATATCTCAGAATCCATCTGTTCGATTTCATTCAAAATTTGCAGAGAACACCATATCTATGGTCTCCTTATGCACTTGGAACGATTTTGGGGTACGCTAAAATTTGGGGGGGGGGGGGCTAGGGGCCAAGGTCCATTTTTAGCGAAATCACACGGTAAAAAGCTCATTCATTCGTGCCACGAAACGAAAATTTCCAGCCTTGATCCCTATGTAGTTTCAGAGCTGAATGTGGAAAAAATCAGAGAGTTCATCCCGTCACAATCCCAGGAATTTACTTCGTACTATGGAGAAAATTCACTAGAATTTGCAATAAAATCCGCACAGCCGTTTTCATGTAAAAAATTAAAATTCCTAATTAAATTTAGCAATGGCTAATGTGGCTTGGTTCCTTTCTGTTTAACGCTGTCCATTTACTTCTAGATTCATTTTCATAAAAATTTCTGGACGACGAGTAACTTTGTTGGGTTAGAGGAAAAAATTCAAAGCACCGGAGCGAAAGCCCCTGACTTTTCTGGGTTGGTCAAAATTCCCCATACACGTACATATAAGTCGCTTTACAGCACTCCCTCGCGCTCTACGACTCCTAACCTCCACTGTTCTCTTTCAAACCACAAATCTTGGGGGATTGAGCACCTTAACATTTCCGCTTCAATCCCTTCCCTCCAACCTTTCATTGGGCGCCCTCTGCGTCTTCTCCCAGGAGGAACCCAGTCAAGGACCTTCTTCGGCAACCTGTCTCCTGCCATTCTATGGACATGACCATACCAAATGAGTTGTTTAGTCATAATGTCATGCACGATGGTCTGTTTGGCATCCATGATCTCCCGTACCGTCTCATTCCTGACGCAATCCTTTCTGGAAAAAAAAAATCCCGCAAAATTCCCCGACTTTCCAAAAAGTCACCGTGGGTGAGTTGACTGGACTTGAGAGACACCCTGTCGCTGGAGACAATGTTAAGAACACGGTCACACACACGTGAAGCGAGTGGAGTAAAACGGCAAAGCCGCACGTGTGGTGTATGGTGGCTCGTGCGGGCATTCCGATATACGTGCGCCACTTGGGCGTCGGCGTCGGCAGCGTCGCGACGCCCAGGGCTCCCAGCTCGGCGCTCACCCCCTGGGGCCTGGGCCAGCCTCGAACTTCTGCCACATCGTACGTAACTTACGGCCAAATTAACTCAGAACTCCAGCCAAAGACAAAAACCAAGACTCACGGTTTGTCAAGTTCATATACGAACCAAATTTTGGTTCGGATCTGCGGCAGAATCTAAAATTTTCGTCCAATAAGATTTAAGTATGGATTAGAAAAAAATTGGTTCTGTGAACTGGAAACTTTCGATTCGCAGGGTGTCTATTAAAACAAGTTGGCCAGAAATCAGTACTTATACAGTACTCTTTCAGTACATTCCCAAGAAATTCAGTAACTTCTAGACGGACAAATTCAGTACTTTTTCAGTACCTCAATAGACGAAATTCAACAAAATTTCAAAAATTTGAATTTCTACCTCCAATTACAACAAAAATGACAAAAAGATGAAAAAATTCCGGACGCCTTTGCGGAGTACCGCACTTTTTTCGTACTTCCGGACCGCCCTTAAAAAATCCGTACTATTTCCGGACTTATATAGACACTATGGAGTGCTTCCAAGAACTATACATTAGATGTGATGAGCAAGACATCGAGGTAGGAATTATAGTGAAGGCCTAAAAAAAGACATTTTGGTTAAATATCGAACAAAAACCAGGTATTTGAATTGTTTTAAAGTTAGAGAAATAATTTGTTTTTCTTTTTTCTTCCGCACGCCTTTTTTCCTCTCTGCAGAAAACTCTCGATTCATTGGAAACCAAAAATGAGGATGATTATACCCTGTCCTTCCGATTAAGGCAATCCCGCGCTCGAGCACAGCCGCAGATTCCACGTGCAACTATTTTAACTCCTGTGTCGTTAAAGTAGTATCACAGTATTTGAAGGGTTTTTTTACCCGGTGCAACAGAACCTCCTTTTACACGGTCCGTCGGAAGCAAAGTGATTATCATTGGCATGTCATTATATTAATGCATTATGCGACACGGAAAAAATTCGAGTGTTGGGTTTATCGATCACTATTATATATTTCTTCTTCATCGATCGAAATTACTTACACATGATGCAGTAATGTTCATGTGTTGATCAGTAATCATTGGACAAGTGCTATTTAGTTCGTTCCACTCATCTATGTGTTTCATCAAACGATGAAAAGCGCTAATTATTTCTATTTAGAATTCTTCGCTAGATTCTTAGAGTTCTTAGAAATTCGTTTTTAAGGGAAACGTTGCAACTTTGCGTTGAAGGCGGCCCAGACTGCCAAAATGCTCGGCGCGAGCTGGTTACTATCGTGACCTTACATCAAGCTAGTCAATTAAAAAAGAGAGAGAGACAGGCAGGGAGAAAAGCTTGACGGCTTAGATGTTCGCAACTTCGTTACACTTATTAATCTTGCCTGTTTTCTAGTCGCACAGCCGTGGCATATCCAATGCAGTTCGGTCGTTACTTTAATTAAAAATAACGATTGGGCGCTGCCAAATGCGCCGCGAAAAATAAACAAACCGCGCTTGATCCAACAGGAGGATTCGACAGCAGAACGCCAATGACGCCAAAACGCCAATGCTGCACCCTCCAAAAAAACTGTTGCTGGATTTTACAGCGTGCTTAGTTTCTATAGTGTTTGACGAATCTGTCGAATTTATTGGTATTAGGGCCAGTTCTATCACCTCTGTTCAAAACTTTGAAGGGTGCTTTGCGCATATCACATTTCGATGTCCAACACTGGAAAAAAAAAAAAAAAAAAAAAAAAAAAAAAAAAAACACACATTGGCTCTAGAGTCCAGACTCTTGAATACATTGACAAGAAAAAGGACTCTTAATTCAATCAGATTTGAGCTTAAATCAAAAGGAAATCCGCTCAAATAAAGAGGCTCGGTTCTTGATTAAAGGTTAAATCTGATTGAATCAAGAGTATTTTTTCTTGTCGATGTTTTTAAGAGTCTGGACTCTAGATCCAATGTGTTTTTTTTCCAGTGAATGGTGCTAATGCTTTAAACATACAACAATCAGTTCGCTGGTCCCTATTGTTTTGCAGCTGACAAACGTTCAACGAGGTTACTGTTAACGCTCTTTTGAGTTTAATCGAACGAATAGAGAAGTAAAACACACCGAAACGCACTAATGATTGCTAATTAAAAAACGAACATTTACCCAAAAATGTGACAGTTTTTAATTCGTGAATGGTACATCCAACCATCGAATATTTGCAATGGTGCATGTATGTTATTACATGTCAATCGTAGTCACTAAACTTCCGACGCGACAGACCGCGGAAAGGAAAATTCAAACGTACCGCACGGAAAAATTAAATTGCTGATTCAGCAATTTTGTAGTTAAAAAAAGTGTCTGCCATGTTTCAATGTAGATTTTACAAAAAAGAATGCTACTTTTACCACCCCCGTGGTTAAATTAGCTTTTCACTATTGTAAAATGTACATTCGAAACACTGCAACCACTTTTTTCAACAATTGAATTGTTACATCAGCGATCCAATTTTTCCGTGCGGGTAAAAATCGCCTTCAATAACTGAGATACTGCTTTAACGACACAGGAGTTAAAATAGTTGCATGCAGAATCTGAGTTTTAACTCAGGTTGGTGCGTTACACGTTGGAGGATTCGGAGGACGCTAGGAACCCTGATAAGAATCGGCAACTACGGTGCGAATAAAATTACACTACTACACACCTCTACGGGGTCGGGAGGTGGTATGAGTGCGTTCACTAGTTTAAAATTAATTGTCTGGATCTTGATCGGGGCGGCCGGCAGGGCTCCGAGCAGTGCTGCCACCGGTTCATTCCCCGATTTTCTTCTGCCCCCGGCAGCATAAAATTGCGGCAGAGCGAACAAATTTTTCTCCGATTTGACTCTGAGATCCGACAACCCTGCTCCTGGGAGGTGAAGGTCTTCCAATAGAGACATTAATTTTACAGCTTTCCTCGGGTTGGTTTGGCTTCATTTTTTTTCGAGCTCGGCACGAGGTCGAAGGGCATGGTTCATGCTGGCCAGAAAACCAAAAAATCAAGGACATTCAACACTTTTAAAATTATCTCTACATTTTATTTTTATTTTTTAAGGTAGAATTTGTGTGAATTGTTAAGTATGATGATGGGTCACTGAACAATTCCAGAAATTAAACATCAAAATGCGTGTTCTCCCCTTAAGATTTGACGTGGAAGACGGTAGGAAAATTAATCTGTTGCACACATCAAGAGATAATCGGTCAAATAAGTACACTCGCTAAAGTTAAAATCGCAAAAAAAATCAATTGAACCACATCAGAAATGCTAAAATTCACTCTAGAACGCAGAATTTGCCAACTCCTCCAATGAACGTTCTACATGCTGACAAAGAGAGAGTAACATATTTATCGTTTTATATTGGAGTTTACCTGCAGTAATTCATTGATCAATCGTCTGTGTCAACACACGAGAGAGAAACTGGTACACATGCAGTCTAGGGCGGGAAAACAAACTGACCTTTCGGCTTTTACGTGATAGGTCATTCCATCTTCCAGCCATGGGCTGCTTCAGACTAGACCGTTCGGTGCATTTGCGTCTGACGACGCGAGGCGAGAAAGGACCACTTGACTCGTCACTTAACTCGTCGACTGAAGAACAACGATCAACATTAGGTTCAGATTAAGACAGTGGACAGTGGGCTAAACTAGAGTATGCACTTGTACAGGGACAGTATGGACATATGGAGATTGGGTTTGATCACTTGATTAGGCCGTGAAGCTCTTGGGACCCAAAAGGGCAGCCGATAAATGATAAAGGAACTCACCTTATCCAGAGCTAAATACAATCACAATTGTTACTACCTGACGTTTCAAATATTATTATCAAAAAACACATTAAATTTCGTTTTTTTGCGTGCATTTCCTCAGTCTTTCGGTGAGTTGTTCATTAGTGTACATTTTTGGCCACTTTGGTTTGACATATAAATAGGAAAATTGGCAGCGACAATTTGCAGGCGTTTTTCTTCGTGGGAAGATGGAGTGCCTCCTTGGGCCCTTAGACCTCAATGTTACAACAAGTCAATACTCTCCTTATCCAGGCACTCTAAGAAAAACCATCAATTTTCAACTTGAATACGAGAAATTGGCCGTGCCAAACTTTTTTCAAGTGAATAAAGTTAATTATACGGATTGAGGATTGCTGAGCGAAGCTGATGTTACACGAGAACTGCAACCGATAAGATATGAACATATACAGTGGTTAGTATTAGAGCCAACCATAGCATTAGTGTCTCTTGAAATCGAAATCGTATCGTGTCTTTAATGAGTCGTTAATTGGTTACACGATTTGTTTATGTATGATGAATTAATACAATTATCTACAGAATTTGGACATAGGGTATGTTCGGCTGTTTCGGCAACGTGTCCTGTCGAATACCCCGGTGGGCAATCGCCAAAATTTGGGCAAATTGTTGGCTGAACTGAACCACGGATCCACTTCCATTGAAGCGACTGCATCGTGCTTTAATTTTAAAGAGTCTGGACGGTTTGAGACTCGAGTCGTGATTGCTTCCGATATGAGAACTGTTTATTTCCTGTATCCGAATCGGACAAAGCGTGCTGCGCTCTAATTTTGACGCGTTGTAGTAGGAATCGCGACTGCCAAGGTTGTGTGGCGGGCTCTGCGGAGAGTTGACTGGAAGGGAATGATTTTTGTCGGTCACCCCATCATTCTTATCTGCCGTGCCAAGGAAAAACGCCGTATAAGCCTTTAAGCGTTACAAAACTTCCCTTAATGAAATAAAAGTTAGTAGGAAAATTTGTGGATATTTTACTTTCACTTTTTACGAGAATTTTGTTCGCAGTTTATTCTTAAGTACCTGAAAATTTTCAAGGAAAAGTTCTCATACATTTCCTCAAAAATAAATATATTTTATCCCCAGAAATCTGGCAACATTCGAATGTTCATCATCGACTTTTTCATCAGCACGACAGCACTGGTCCTGCGATCTAATGGAAAAAGTTCTGTGGCTCAATGTAAGCGGCAAGAAATAGAGAAAAAGAAGGTTTGAAAAAAGTACGATTTTAAGGATTTTTTTAAGACTGCCGGCAATGGGTCACTTGTACTAGTCACAGAATTGTCTTTTGATGCTTCATTCTTGAAGCTCAGCTAAAGCTAAAAATGATAAGATTTGTCCAAAAGTCAACTTTATACGTTGAACATTAACCGAGATATCGTCCTTCGAAAACTCAGGTTATTGACGTCATCCACCGCGGCAGTACATACATTACATGTTATGCACAACCTCGGTTGATGACATCATACATCCAGTTTTTCAGGGCGCGATATGTCGGTTAATATTCAACTTAGAAATTTGCTGTTGGGACGGACCTTATTATTTTTAGCTCGTCTACAAGACTAAAGCATCAGAATACGATTCTGTGACCAGCGCAACTGTGCCATTACTCAACTCCGCAATTCCTAAAACCTCTAAAAATTGATTTCGCATGATTTGCACATTGAATTCTTCATAAATGCCACTCAAATCTGGCTTTAGAAGGATTCTATAACCAGCGCAACTGACCCATTTCTGAACTCGGCAACCCCTGAAACCTCTAAAAATTGATTTCGCATGATTTGCGAATTGACTTCTGCATGAATGCCGCTCAAATCTGACTTTCGAAGGATAGTGCGGGACAGCAAGGACGGATTGTTTCCGTGTTGCGGGATAACGGGACCGGCTGTCGGCCGGGGCCGGGGCTGATCCAATTAACGTGACAAAAAAGGTTGCGCGGCTCCCTGCGGTGGCGCACGCTGCACGGTGGGACGGTGGCGGACCCCGAGCTCGAGCAGATTGTCAAGGACTACTACGATATCGCTTCCACTCCAGGCACTCGCCACAGTCTCGCGTCTTCCAAGTCGCCAGATTCGCCGCTCCACTTGGTTGCCAAAAATTCAGGGAAATTCATTGCGTTTCCAGGATGTCTGGCAATTTAAAAAAAAAATTCCTGACATTTCCCTCACAAAAACACCAAAAAACCGGGGGGAAATTCAAAATTTTCTGACAGAGGAAAAACTAATTCCCAGACATTTTAGACAAAAATGAAACAAATCCTTAATTTTTCGACCTATTTGAACTGATTTGATATAAGTGAGAATTTTTTTCATTATTTAGGATTACTAGAGGGCTCCGCCCCCTGGCCGCTCCGCGGCCCAACCCCCTCGTAGATTCTGTCAATTCATGATGAAAATATCACACAATTTTTTTTAATTCCCATTATTCTTGTAATTTTTATTAATACTGCTGAAGTTCTGTTAGATACTTATTCATTCAAAACATCATCATCAATTTAGCTACAAACTTACTTCAATTAAGTTTGGAATTTATAGATAAGGTGAATAATCTGTTTGAAACGGTTTATATGGGATAAAACATGATGGATGGAAAGTAAACATGATGGCCTTTTTTGTGTGTACGTCCGTGTCATTCCGCATTCTCATTGGTCTTTCATTAACCAATCAGAAAACGTCATTGAAAATCCCCGGGAAATTTAAGTGTATTCTTCCGTAAATCATTCGATATTAATGATAGGTAGACACGGATAAAAATGGGATGTATTTCTTCTAATTAACCAGGATAAAATGGAGGAATATTACCTATACAGGATAGTCCTGGAAAAACGGGATGTACCTCTATTAATAAACTGGGATGAAGGGAAGGATATCGATCTTCGTGTATCGCTCTTCGATATATCGTTTGATTTAAAGGAGTATTGATTGGGATAAAAGGTGATTTCTTCTCATTAACCAGTATAAAAGGTAGTAATATTACCTATACAGGATAGTCTTGGAAATAATGGGATGTACCTTTATTAATAAACCGGGATGAAGGGAAGGATATCGATCTTCGTGTATCGCTCTTCGATATATCGTTTGTTCTAAAGCAGTATTGACTGGGATAAACGGGATTTCTTCATAATAACCGGGATAAAAGGGAGGAATTTTACCTGTACAGGATAGTCATGGATAAAACGGGATGTAACTATGTTAAGAAACCGGGATAACAGGAAGGATATCGATCTTCGATACATCGTTTGTTCTAAAGCAGTATTGACTGGGATAAAACGGGATTTCTTCATAGTGACCGGGATAATATGCAGTAATTTTACCTATACAGGATAGTCATGAATAAAACGGGATGTAACTATGTCGAGAAACCGGGATAACAGGAAGGATATCGATCTTCGATACATCGTTTGTTCTAAAGCAGTTTTGACTGGGATAAAACGGGATTTCTTCATAATAACCGGGATAAAAGGGAGGAATTTTACCTATACAGGATAGTCATGGATAAAACGGGATGTAACAATGTTAAGAAACCGGGTTAACAGGTCGGGCTTCTCCGATTTTATCCCGGTCGTGATTTAGGGATTTTATCGTCAAAAAATGGGAAAATTGGGGAGAGGAACGGGCAGCCTCGCCGTATTGTGATTATCGATACATGCGATTATCAGTTTGATGTGTTTTTTGTGTTTGTTGTGTGTTTAGTGTCACAAAAAACACATCAAATGCATCATGAAACACAGCAAACACATCCAACACATCATGAAACACAATCAAACATCAAACACATCAAACACATCATGAAACACAGCAAGCACATCATGAAACACATAAAACACATCAAACACGTCAAACACATCATGAAACACAATCAAACACATCAAACACAGCAAACACATCATGAAAAACAGCAAACACATCATGAAACACAATCAAACACAACAAACACACCATGAAACACAATCAAACAAATCAAACACATCAAACTGACAATCGCATGTATCGATAATCGCAATGACAATTTTACCTAAACAGGATAGTCATGGATAATCCCGTTGTATCCCAGTCAATACTGCTTTAGAAGAAACGATGTATCGAAGATCGATACACAAAGATCGATATCCTTCCTGTTATCCCGGTTTCTTTATGTAGGTACATCCCGTTTGTTCCAAGACTATCCTGTAGAGGTAATATTCCTACCTTTTATACTGGTTAATGAGAAGAAATCACCTTTTACACCAGTCAATACTCCTTTAAATGAAACGATATATCGAATATCGATAAAACACATCAAACACATCAAACTGAGAATGCTGCGGTTGCTTAGCAACCGCGGACCCGTTCCTCTCCTCAATTTTCCCATTTTTTGACGATAAAATCCCTAAATCACGACCGGGATAAAATCGGAGTAGCCCGACCTGTTAACCCGGTTTCTTAACATTGTTACATCCCGTTTTATCCATGACTATCCTGTATAGATAAAATTCCTCCCTTTTATCCCGGTTATTATGAAGAAATCCCGTTTTATCCCAGTCAAAACTGCTTTAGAACAAACGATGTATCGAAGATCGATATCCTTCCTGTTATCCCGGTTTCTCGACATAGTTACATCCCGTTTTATTCATGACTATCCTGTATAGGTAAAATTACTGCATATTATCCCGGTCACTATGAAGAAATCCCGTTTTATCCCAGTCAATACTGCTTTAGAACAAACGATGTATCGAAGATCGATATCCTTCCTGTTATCCCGGTTTCTTAACATAGTTACATCCCGTTTTATCCATGACTATCCTGTATAGGTAAAATTCCTCTCTTTTATCCCGGTTATTATGAAGAAATCCCGTTTTATCCCAGTCAATACTGCTTTAGAACAAATGATGTATCGAAGATCGATACACAAAGATCGATATCCTTCCTGTTATCCCGGTTTATGAATAAAGGTACATCCCGTTATTTCCAAGACTATCCTGTATAGGTAATATTACTACCTTTTATACTGGTTAATGAGAAGAAATCACCTTTTATCCCAGTCAATATTCCTTTTAATCAAACGATATATCGAAGAGCGATACATAAAGATCGATATCCTTCCCTTCATCCCAGTTTATTAATAGAGGTACATCCCGTTTTTCCAGGACTATCCTGTATAGGTAATATTCCTCCATTTTATCCTGGTTAATTAGAAGAAATACATCCTATTTTTATCCGTGTCTACCTATCATTAATATCGAATGATTTACGGAAGAATACCTTTAAATTTCCCGGGGATTTTCAATGACGTTTTCTGATTGGTTAATGAAAGACCAATGAGAATGCGAAATGACACGGACGTACACACAAAAAAGGCCTTATTTTTTTTTACTATAGTAAGATAAGATATTGTAATAAATAGAGCGGAATATTATGACGCCTAAACTTATGCGAGATATTTTTGCCTCATTTTGAAAATTTAAAACACAGAAACCCTGGTTTCTGCATGGTGCGCTGAAGTCTTTAGGGCATTAGTGCAAATGAACAGCGACAAAAAAACTCGGTCGTATCCCTAGAGATTGGGGGGAGGGGGGGGGGGGGGGTTATTGACAGTGTAGACCTATCGACGACGGTGAGATTGCAAAAACACGTATCTCGTTTGGTGACGCTATGGACTGCCTGTCTCGATTGATTTATAGCAGGAAAAACGCAAAACGTCACTGGTTGGACTCCCTTAACTTTCGTTCTCTCTGTGAAATATATCCTGTGAAAATTTTAAGCGATGGTGCTGGTTCGTCATCTTTGAAAAAATTCAAAAGAAAGCGAATATTTTGAAACACCGAGAACAAGATGAGCATTTCCACAGTCTCATTGTCCATCCGTCATACTCGAGGCGAAGAAAATCGCAGCTCTGACAATGCTCATAGAAAATTTCAGGTTCCACCTACTATACTAGAAGCGTGGTTACGATGTTTCAATGGTGGTAACAATTCTGTAGTTCTCGTGACATTGCTAAATTGTTACCAGAACAGAACTATGTGCGACCGTAAAATTAACAATACAACCACGGCTAGAAAGACGGTGGGATCTGGAATCCACTATGAGCATCGTTAGAGCAACGATTTTTTCCCTCCAAATTCCAAAGGGACACACTTTTTTTTTCGAAAAAGGAGGGAGGACCAAAAGTGAACAATTCTAGAACATCGCCGAAAATAATCTCATGGAAGACAAATCAAATCCAAATCGTGAAGTGAGACACCTTACTTCTCCAGGCGCGACGACGACGATGCGTTCACATGATACTGCATGCAACTATTCGAGCTCTACGGATGTCTGTGTTGCATACCGCATAATTGAAGGCGCCCTGGTTTCCAACGTTCTCCCGGCCGCATATTCCCAAACCCCGCGTGGATTTTGAAAAATCTAGCCTGTCCTCAAAATCGTTAGCCGCTGCCTTCTGAGCCCTGCCGCGGTCGGCATGGGCCTCTTCAGCAAGTGGCCTTGGGCACTGCGGCCATCCTCTCTCCTTTCTCCTTTCTCCCGTCTCGCGTCTCGCCGCGCCGTCTGATTGTCTCTTCAACCCTTCGGAATGAATGGGGGTGACCTCGCGGTCCACTCTTTTTGTTTTCCGGAAAATATCTTCTTCCTCCTCAAAACAAGCCCTTCGCAGAGTTGTCACATGTTGAGTGCATTTTGAAATGCACCATTGACTTGTTCATGAAAAACCGTGATTATTCGATCCACTTGGGACGATTTTTTCAGGTCAGAGTCAAGTCATACCCTGTCTCTTCCGAGATGGATTTCAAATACCAAACATCGATGATATTGATGCAGGCGGCATGTTGCCTCCTAATTTTTCAGTGTCCCAGGGATGTTCGTGCCGAACAGCACGTGTTGTTACTCGGGATATTTGTCCAACCGATATGGACAACGGAAACGGGGAAAATTCGCTTCACGAGGTGCTCGCGGAAGTTTTCGGGGAAAGCCATTTTGAAATTGTCGAAAGTTGTGTCTTGGGGTTTTAATAGCTCTCCTATTGATTCGGGTGAGACACCAAGTGCATATTCATCCTCGCAAATGCAGAGACTTTTTTTTATAACTTTTCTTCACCACCAGGTTTACTGTTTATCCTTTCAAGCAAGGTGATAGGTTCTGCGCAGAACTATATAAGTAAAAGGAAGGAAATAATTGAAAAAAGAAAAAAAAAATTACTTGAATTTTTCGTCAAGAATACTGCTCTTGTATCAAGAATAAGGTCACTGGAATAAGGCCGAATCCTGCTTGATATGAGCGGCAGCGGCTTTTTTCTCAAAGTAGGTACCCATTTTGCAGCTTAAGCCAAGAGAAATCTCCTCCTAGCGGCAAATTCAAGAATATTAATTCTTACGTAATCATTTTTTTCCAGTACAAAAGCTCCGCAAATTCCACTAATCAAAGAGGCTTGTGAGATGCATATGCATTGCGCTGCTCTAAAAATGTTCCGAGAGTTTTCCATCAAAAATGTTTTTTACAAAGAACAAAACGGTAGGCATAGCCAATAGACAAGTTTATTGATCATGCGATCAACGAAGGTGACGTCATGACTCTGCATTGCGAAATTTTCGGCATTAAAAAATATTTCCACTGCACGTAATTTAGGCATTTTTCGGTGAAAGGGCGTATGAGACGTCCATTTCTGCTAAGATTGTGCAACGTAGTTCTCTATCCGACTGTTTTGCTGTTTATTTTTCGTTGAATCTGCTCAGAGTTTTTCCTGGCGATTTAAATGACATAAATCGACTGTGAATGAATTTCATTTGCCGCGAACGGTAAGAAAACTGCGCAATCGCAACAGCATGGCAAGCTCCATTCGCCCTTTTACCGAAAAAGTCCTCAAATTCTGCTGTTTCAAAAGATTCAACTGAATAAATAAATATTACATCGATTAATTCGTGGCCAAAACTGCAGAGAAGAAATCAGAGGAAGGGCATGAAGGTTGGACGGAGATGAGAGACTACCTGAGCCGAGCCAGTGCGCATGAGTCTCGGACCAGCACAAGGGGCTTCGGTTGGGGTCTAAACTGGATTTCAAAATCCACGCGGGGTTTGGGAATATGCCTCCCGGCCACTGTGAAAAACACGGCTCGGGCGCTGTTTCAAGACACTGCAGTTTAAAAGCGTTACTTTAATACCGAAGAACAATTGAAACGAGCACTCTGCCACTTTAAATTGTATTTTTTCGAGGGAAAATAAATTCCTTCATGCCCGGAGTTGAAGGGGATTCGTTACGTTTCATTATTTTTAGATGACCTTCCTATTTTGAAACTTAAGGCACAAAAAACATTACTAGGATGCGTTGCTGAGAGTCGGCTATTGTATGGTGAGAGCTGATAGCTGCATGTTTGTAGAGGACGTTTTATGATCTTTATTCTCCACTAATTCGTTAGAAAATCAACCGATTGAAAATTCATGTTTGAAATTTTTACGAAACACAGGTAGAGACTTGACGAAAAATCAGTGAAAATTGAAGAAAAATAAGATGTCCATTAAAAATCCTGGGATGCATTTTCCTTACCATGGAAAACTTCTTTGAAATTTCCTTTTTGACAAATATTCCCTGATTAGACCGGAAATGTTTCGCTGCCTCATAAACCCCAGTAATCTTCGATTCATACAAGTCCTCGAAACCGTGCTTTAAAACACTCTGTTTCTGGTTCCTTCACAGATCAGACAACAAAGCGCGCGGAGAGCCTGGTGAGGGGGGAGGGGGGGGGGGGGGGGGGGCGAGCGAGAGGCAGGAAATAATGAGCTTTTCAAGGAACGGCCTTGCTCGGAATCGCCGTCAACACCGCGGAGCCCACACGGGTTTCGCACCGTCGCAAAAGCGCCCATGTTCGCGGGATCGCCGCGAGGAGTCGCGCTGTTCCTCATTCGCCGATGATCTCCTCTCGGATGGAGCGATGGGGCATCGGATCTGTATCACGGCGAGTGTGTCTGTGCATCACCCTCGAGGGTCATGGATCACGACCGCGCTCGCCGCGCCGAGCCGCACAGGAAGACACAGACACCGCTCGAGAGGTTGAAACAGGAGTCAATGGCGACGAGGGAGCGAGCTCGAGGAAAACTGATATGACCTCGTCGGCATTGAAGAGTTACGTTGTGCAGATCCGTTTTAGACGTTCTGTCAAGAGTTTTTAATACTACTTGGGGCTGAATTTTGTTGGTCCTTCCACCGCACTGGAAAAAAAAAACACATTGGATCTAGAGTCCAGACTTTTGAAAACATTGACAGGAAAAAATACTCTTGATTCAATCAGATTTTTGCTTAAATCAAAAGGAAATCCGCTCAAATTAAGAGGCTTGATTCTTGATTTAACCAAAAATCCGATTGGACCAAGAGTATTTTTTCTTGGCGATGTTTTAAGAGTCTGGACTCTAGATTCAATGTGTTTTTTTCCCAGTGCGTTCTTAAAGCATCCAGCCCATCTATAAACTGGGGCCTTCAAACTGGCACTAATAGGCTATTTCTGTCGAAATTTATTAAAAATTTCAAAATCTGATCTTTGGTATATCCCGAACTCATCGGTTACCTCCAAAGATTTCCAGGCCGACGCTCTACGAAAGGCAACAGTCAACAATTCCATCGATGAGCCTCTTTGAAGCCCCTAGTTTGTATGTGGGCAGGACGTTAGAAATTTTGCTTTGAAGGGCATGGAAAAGCACTCAGAGTGCGTGAAAGGATACGGAGTTTCATGGCTAAAATCCTTGAATTTTTGTGGATCCTTAAGAAATTCCTTATTTTTTAGACGAAGCCTTGATTCATTCGGAATTTTCTCTCAATTTCTTCTAGTATTCACGCGAACAGTATGTTTTCCTTCGAGATTTTACAGTTCATTAGTGAATGAATAGCGATGAAAAGTTGTCTTGGACATTGCTATTTGAAACCATTCGTCTTGATCAGATACTATCCAGCACAAAGTCATTCAAAAAATTGTCTGTGCCCAAAAATCCATCATTTCAAGAAAAACGGATGACATGAAAGTTGAGCCACAATTATATTCCAGGCCATCATTGCTACTTGAAACCATTTCTTTTGATCAGATACTATCCAGCACAAGGTCATTCAAAAAATTGTCTGTGCCCAAAAATCCATCATATCTAGAAAAACTGATGACATGAAAGTTAAGTCTTCGTTGCTACTTAGAACCATCAGTCTTGATCAGATACTATCCAGCACAATGTCATTCAGTAAATTGTCTGTGCCCAAAAATCCATCATTTCAAGAAAAACGGATGACATGAAAATTGAGCCACAATTATATTCCAGGCCATCATTGCTACTTGAAACCATTTCTTTTGATCAGATACTATCCAGCACAAGGTCATTCAAAAAATTGTCTGTGCCCAAAAATCCATCATTTCTAGAAAAACTGATGACATGAAAGTTTATACACAATTATATTACAGGTCATCCGATCCACTGAATGGGATTTTACATTCTTGATATCCTATTCCCTGATTAGTCTTTATTTAGATAGGCAAATCAGAGATAATTTCTATTTTAAGTATAGACTATCCTTTAAAGTTTCAATGGTCGAACAGTGAAGAGCACTGTTGAACTGTCTTAGACACTGAAACTAGCAATACTTGTCTTGATCAGATACTATCCCGCACAAGGTCACTCTACGAATAGTCCGTGCCCAAAATCTATCCATCATTTCAAGTAAAAACAATGAAATCGAGACAAAAATAAGATTTTACAAGTCCTCGGATTTATTATCTGGCATCTTGAATTATCTTCTTGGATTCAATTTCCTAAAAGGGTACTAATTTTGGGAGAAAAAGTCCAGATTGGAATAAAGGATTTCCTCTCTCTTTCTCTCAGATTGTCCCTTAGAAAATCAGATTTTTTGCCGAAGATAGAGGTTCCGTTAATTTTTCAATAATAAAGGCAATTCTGCGGTGCCGAATAAACGCAGGCGCTCAAATCTATACACAAAATAAAGGTGTGGAAAGAGAAACAGGCCTCGTTTTCAACACCAATTCCCTTATATTTTCGTCTCCTTATGAATCCCAGGATAAATCGGGCTTCTTTTGCCCTCGACACCATAAGCTAGAGATACATCGATATAGTTATGCTAAAGAGAACTGTGTACGAATGCATGAAATAAAAAGGAACTAAGAAACATGGAAATCTTATGGATGTAGTTCTCTATGATTTCATTCTTTTGCACGCGGTTCCATATAAAGACGTCCAAATCAGAAAAAATATATTTTAGAGACCCTTTACTAACAATCATTAAACAGGATATACGACAGGGTTAATGATAACGAGCCTTGTAATAGGGTGAAGCAAAAGTTAATTGGAAGTGCGATGCTACTTTTTGGCTAATGATGGTTGATGAGTAATTTGTTGAGCATAAAATTAAAAGAAATTCGCCGAATGATGACTGCTGAATGTCATGATTGCAAATGGCCTGGTTACACGCTCAAATTTCCGTCAAATTTCGATCAAAATGATGACCAAGATGGCGGTCGAGAGTTATCTAGATTGATGAGTAAAATTAATTAAAACAGCGTGTTGATTGAAATAAGCATGAAATAAGCACGGTTGTGTGGAAATCAGATGAAGGATGAGCCCCACAGTTCCATCATCTACCATCAAATTTTTGCAGGCCGCAGAAATTTGATGGTAGATGGTGCGCACCAGTCACCATTTGATCGAAAATTGATGGGAATTTGAGCGTGTAACCAGCACATTAATCAATTGCTCGACTTTTCGGTCATCAGTCATCGGTAAGCTTCGAATTCCGAAAGTAACTTATTTACACTAGAGGGAAGATAGCTGTGCGGGGTTTTTAAAATATACTGTCGCTGGTTCAAGAATAAAAGAAAAGAAGGAAAGTGGCAACTCACGAGTCAGAGGAGCTTGGAATATATTGAAGCGAACGCTTGAACAATGAACATACCTGTCAACAAAAAAGAAACGGACACATTAATACCAATCAAAGGGAGAGTACAGTTAGCGATTTTAATTCTATGCATTGAGGCGGGTCAGTTGCATACGGCATTGAATTGTGTAAGGGCTGGTAGGTGAGGCAAATTAAAACAAAACTTTAAAACAGGTCGGTTGTAAAATTTTCGCCTTTTCTTGGCGACCCCCTGGTGCTTAAATACAGTCTCAGACGCATAACTCAAGTGTACCGGTGCCAATCCTAATGCCATGTTCCATTCCCATTTCGACCCTAATGACAATATATTCGTGTCGACTGAAAATGCCCGATTATCCGAAAAAGACCTCAACCGTGCATGCAAGTAGGGTTGGACGGCGATACGGGCGTAAAGACCGCCTCCCAAACTACCGTGCTGCTAAGTGGTATAAGGAAGAACGTCGTAAGTTCATTTGGCTGTTGCCAAATTCAATGTTATAAAATACGAACTTCCCCCAAAACATGTACAACTCTCAACATTAAATCTTTAAATTTTTTTTTATTTTTATTTGTTTCATTTTGTTTTAAATTTATTTTAGCGCTCGTCAGCATTTCGAGGGAAAAAATTCATGCCTTTTCTCAAAATAGACAATTTTACTCGAGGTTGTGAAATTCATAACATTTTAAACTCCAACTTCAAATTCCAAATTCTAGGGTTGTCCCTTAATTACCCGTGGTTTTACCAAAATAAACCTCTGACCATGAGTAAAACTGGGAGGTGGCCGAGGCGGGCTGCCTCCCCCGCAAACTGCTTGGCCCTCCCAAGAGATGCGAGGAATTTTGATTAGTAACTGCGTAAGATATCTTTCCTTTTTGAAATCGTAATTCGGTAAACCCGGAACGAACAGCGAACAACTCAAAATTTCTCCTGAGACGACTCAATTTTTCAAAATTTTCTCTGGAAAGCCTCCCGAACCGCCTTCAAGGCTGAGAAAATCCGGCAACCCTCCACGGATTTCCCTCCACGGGGTGTCTTTCGGTGCCCCTACGACCTCCTTGGATGAGGTCCCACAAAAAGTTCCTAGTTCTGTTCATGTCTGACTAAACTAGCCAAACTGTTTTAACTTACCAATGTCTACAAAAAGGAAGAAAATGAAAATACTAATTAATAAATATGGAATTTAGTATGGGTTTCGTGCGGCCACTTTTACAAAAAAGTATGACCGCACAGCGAAAACAAAAAGAATTAATCCTTTCTTTTTTTAAATTATTTCCTAAAACTTCCCAAACTTTAGCGACCCTTTACTAAAGAAAATTTGGCAACTTTCTTAAGCTCTTAAGACGTTCTACTGGCCGAAGACTCGAGCAGCGCACGTGTAACAAAGGCGACCGAAAGTGTCAGATCATAAAGCACCACCGAGAGGGCGATAAATCCGCCCGGACATTATTGGCCACGAGGTTGCCAAATTCCCTTAAAAAACGACGAACTTCCCATCGAGTGAGGCGATTCCCACGACGGCCCGACAACCTCGCCGCGGAGTAACCCTACCCACACGCCGAGTCGACACCCAACATCAAACTCAAAAAGGAGCAGCGGGGCCTCACGCTGGGCGTGCGAAAAGGGGGCAGTAATGACGAGCGGTATGGCGAACCCTGAACCCGGCGAACAGAAGCCAAATCGCCGTACACGCGCGCTCCTGGTCACGGGTCACCGAATCGGTGCATGGAGCATGCGTGGTCAAGGGTCATCGGGTCCCGTGTTGGGGTCAAGTCTACGGACCTGCGTCCTGATCCTGAGCCACCTCGTCTTTTTGTCGGCTAAAAACGCTGGTTCCATTTGTATCCGTCGCGAAGGAAAAAGTAGGATTGCCATAATTTATTTATCTTCTAATCCCTTGACTTTCCCTGATTTGTTTTTGACTATTTTTGGGTTTCCCTGATTCTAAAATTTTCTGATTCCCTGATTTTCCCCTGAACTTCGAACAACATGTGATTGCTTATCTACTACCTCGGATAAGTAGTAGTTATATTCTTCTTTTTTCTCTCTCTATTTGATCCGAGCTTGTTTTTCGTCTGCATCACTGATATTACGCGTAATAGTGTTTCACATAAGCTGGCTCTGCATCGAGTGATCTCTCTCGCGATGAAACGAGTACGAGCGGTCAACCTTCCTCCGCATATAATTTTACGAGTCTCATTGTGTTCGAGCTTCAAGTTCATGCTCATGCTCCGAGCTTTGACAAGTCTCTTGTGTCACCAGACGCCTCCCTCTCCGAATGTGCGCGTTACGCACCGAAGATCTTACACAAGCCTGGCTCCTCTAAAAGACATTGAAACATTGCATTCTCCACTACTGGACCAACGGGAGGAAAGGTGTCTTCTTTTTCGAGAAATTTCTAGGGTTTTTTTTTTCTTCTGCTTGGCTCAACTCGATTAAAAGAGTGACTCAGGTAGTAAGATGACCTATCATTTTTCCTGGAGAAATATTTACGTAAAAAAAAGGAAAAAAGAATACTGAAAAAAGCTGCTTAAATATTTATGCTCTCAACTTTCTGACAGTACGTTGATTCCATTTTTCAATCAACCAATTGCTGAAAGATCGCAAATGCAAATGATTAATGCTACCACTAGAACTTTCCCACCATCTTTTACAGGGCAGGATTGCATGAACTGTGCTGCTCGCTGATTGGCTACGCCATTTTTCCATTCATGGACAAACTCCGCTCCTACTTTGGAGCCATGATAACTAAAAAGATGACGACAGGATTCTAAATGTTACAAGAGTTTTTTAGTTTCCAACTTCTGATATAATACCTGAACAAAAAGTGGCCAAGAATTTCTTTTTCTTTCTTTCAGGAATATAATTTATTTCTTCCTCGCCGATACAAATTCTCTGAATAGGGTTTGCTTACATAGTCATTAAGAGCCGTGCCGTAGCTGGAAACCGAAAACTGATGGACCAATCAGAGAGCGACAAGACTTTGCAAAACTCTCCCAGTATAGGTATTCAAGATTTGCCGAGTCATTTTCCTCCGGCAGTATTGTTTTTGTCAAAATAAAAAAATAAAACGTTAGAAAACCATTATTTCAGCTCTTTAATATGCTATATCGTGTTTAACGAACAGTGAGAGGTATTTTGCCGCTGGAAAAAACGGGTTTTTTTCGCATTCACGTCCAACGAGATGTTCTTTTCGAGACCGAACTGTCTCCGAGTATCACGCAATCGAGGATTCCCGTATCTGGGGTCGGATCTGAAGAAGCTGCCAAAATCGGAAGCCCGCGCGTTCGGAGATGACTGACACCGCGAATTCAATTACTTCGCGCATTGAGAACGATGCGATCAAACTGGGCTGCGATGAGTCGAGTCGCCAAGGCCGCGGAGAAGATGACGAAACCCGAAAACGAATCTCTTCTCCGTCTCCGGCCGCGACGCGACAATAGCCGTATTCGATAACGGTTCGATGTATCGTTTGGTTCAAAACAGTAGAACATAACCTCAAACCAAATTTTAAGGATTTAAGTTGGAAAAGCTGAAAATGAGAGATTTCCTGAGAATTTCACTTGGCATTGGTATTTGGTACTCAAAAGAATAAAAAATCTGTTACAAAAGATCCGTTCTCTCAGATTTATGAATTTACTTTTGAGGCTATGTTTATGTTTTGAACCAATCGATATCGATACAATCTCACCCGCTTGATGTATCGAATACGATCTATGGCTCGAGCGAACTCGCTGGACGATGCCCCGCGCTACTCAAAAGGCGGCCCACCTCGTCTGCATATCATTTCCGCCCACTTCCTACATCGTCCTCCGGGAATTTCAGCGTGGGCCCGCCAACAAAAGCGCCTGCATTGAAGACGACTTTGAAGAATCCGCGCGCGATGCTCCCGTTTGTTATCTCATGCTAGATAAAAGAGGTGGGGGGGGGGGGGGTGTTCCTTGACAGCTACGCGGTCCAGCCTTTCATGGGCGTTCCGCAGTATCAGAGGCCCCGCGCTAATCGAATAATGTAATCGAGTTAGGCGAATGTTATATTCGGAGGTCAACGCTATTTTTCGACTGACGGTATTGATGGACAACTTTTTGAGCCGAAATCAGATAAAATTCGGCTAATAATGAGTGAAGAAGGTCAGAGTGAGTACTTTGAGAGGCGAGTATTTGGAAATTAAGTTGTAGGCTACACTGAAAAAAAAGTTACGGGATATATAGATATAAACTATCCGTTCTGGGCTCAGAAGCCGAAAGTTTCGGCTGCTGGAACCGTAGCTTCGACTGTTCCGGGTGCTTAACCCAGAACGCGGACGGTATGTCTATATAGCCCGTAAGTATGGCTTCCCGGCTGGAGTTTTTTTTTTTCAGTGTAGAGTCATTCCCAGAGGTATAGATAGTCCCAGTACAAAAAATCTTACTTTTTGTCTACAGTTGGCTGAAGGCTCCTTGACTGGAGTATAAGCCATAACGTCCTCAACAGAAGAAGAATAATGAGAGAAGAAGAAAATTTGGTTAGAATTACAAAACAAATTATTCAATTCTTCTGTCATGAATTATCGTTCGACAAATGTGAGCGTTGACTTTCGAAAAAAATTGTCTCTGCCTGCCCGAGAATTTGTGAAAATAACGTTAACTCAGCATTGTGGTTATGTGAACTGGAGTTCTAATGAGTGTTTTTTGGTGTTTGTTTCCAGGTGGATTGGAAGAGAGTCCTCGGGCGAAGAGGCCGCGGGCCCCCTCGGTGGATGAGCTGAGTCGGGACCCGGACCAGCACCTGGAGAGCAGCTCGGACGCCCCCGAGGAACGGGACCGGCCCAAGGGCGGCCCCGGCTCCCCCACCGTCCCGCCGGCCTTCCTCAGCCCCTCCGTCCTCGAGTACCTCGAACTAGGAAAATCCATCCCAGGTAAGGCCCCTCCTACTTCTTATTGCCACCGACACGACTCTTACATGGTTGCTCACACATTGGCGGATTCAGAAAACTGGCAACATTTTTTCCCCTCCCATTTGAACCTATGGAAATGTATCGATTTTTGGAGGGGTCAGGTGCTCCGACAAGAATCGATTATTCAACATAGGTTTAAATGGAGGGAACCCAATGTTGCCGATTTGCTGGATCCGCCAATGTGCATACACATCATTCTCGAGGCGAAATTTCTCAAGAAATCCTTCAAGACAGCATTCCTGATGATTGTGACATTTCAGGTTCCAAAGGGTGCTCCTTAAACTTGAGCAATAATATTTTAGGCCCCGCAGTGGGGTTGGACTGCACCTACGGTACCGGTAGCGTCTCCTTAACCCTGATGGTGGCGCCGAGAATCCCTGGGGGGTTGGGCTGCGCGGTGGTTAGGTTAGGTTCTTTACATAAAAAACGTGTAAGCCTCGGATGATCCTCAAAATTTGACTATCTGTCTGGGTTACTTATACAAAAGTTGGCAATTTACTGAAGTCGCGAGGTGTCCTTGAGGGTTGGGCCGCTCGGGAGTCCGGGCAGGGGCGGGGGGCGCCCTGCTGGTAACTATTAATTCACCCCGTTTCAAAGTTGGCGGGTCGTCATAACGTGGCAACGACGGCCTCGACCGGCAAGCGGCAACCTACTTCTAGCAGCTCAGCCGGGAGTCACACCATCACAGCCTCAATTCTACGGGGCTCACGCACTCACACGCGGGCACTCCGACCGCGCTGCTCTATTTCCTTTCACTTCCATCCCAGATCCCCCCCCCCCCCGCCTCGCTGGATCCCCGTCTACGTCGTGCGCCCGATAACCCCCCCCCCCCCTTCAAGCCCGTACCGCCGATATAATTGTGACACCGAAAAACATAATTTTACATTTTATTTATTTTTCCATGGGGTTTAGTCGTCACGGAGAGGACCCCGGAGACTTAAACGAAGAAGAAGAAACGTAGGAGTAATGATGGTTATGCATTTCGCAGGGAAGGAGTATAAACCTCTCTGATGATTACGTGTATTTCGCAAGGAAAAATACTTAAGTTTATCTAGAATGCCAAATTTTTCGCTGCAGGGCTGCAGGCAACGAAGTATTCAGTTAAGGGAACTGAACTTTGGTTTAGAGGGCTGATAACCTTCCTGCTGACTTTATGAATTCCGGGAGATTCGGGTACGGTGTAATGATACAGTATGCCTAAAAAGTTGTCCGAACCAGGGTTTATTTGAAGTTACCCAACCATTGCTCAATAACCAACGAGAGAACAGGCCCACACTTAAAAGATAAAATCTTGAAATAAGAAGTTTTCGTCGCTGCTAAGATACCAGTAGAGGGTCTTCATTCGCCTCGGTCTGGATTGGAATTATCTTCGGGAAGAAGGAGTAAGTCCAAGGTGAGGGATAGGATTGTTACAGTCCCTCCCTAAAAATAGTGTTGTTTGACAGCTTGGCTGATATTTTCCGATTTGTCATGTTTCAGGTCGGCCGGGGACGGACTACCCGATTCTGTCGGTGGTGCCTTACACGGACTTCTACTGCGACGACCAGCTCTACCCGGGGTTCTTCGCCGACACGGAGACGCGGTGCCAAGCGTGGCACTACTGCGACATTGACGGACGCCAGGCCTCCTTCCTCTGCCCCAACGGCACCCAGTTCAGCCAAGCCGTCTTCGTCTGCGACTGGTGGTTCAACGTCCGCTGCGAGCTCAGCAAGCAGCTTTACGCCATCAACGACCGGCTCTACCGACAGCCCAAACTCAGCCCCACCCGCCCCCACCGCACCATCACTAAACAGCTCCTTCAGGACATCTTCACTTGAGCGACGCACCGGCTGCATAACCATCCAGGAGCTTCCAGCAAGCATCTTCATCTGATCACTACGCCGGCTGTGAAACCATTCGGAAGCTCTTAGTGGCATCTTGGCCTAAACGCCACACCGGCTGCGCAACCACCCAGGATGAGCTTTCGGTGGAGTCTCCAGCTGAACGCCAGGCTGGCTGCATAACTATCCGGGAGCTTTTACTGATGACCGATTGACCAAGGCTGTGAATAGCCGGGAGCTTTCAGTGGCTACTTCACCTGAATGCCACACAACCTACATGCCATCCGAAAGCTCTCAGAGACATCTTCATTCTAACGCTGCATTCGCTGCTTGGTCAAGATTTTGCACGATTTACGTCAACTTTTGAAGTCGAGGGAAAATCGTTCCCAAATACTTTAAATTCTCACCCTCTTGGGTGCTTCATAAAATTTAGGTATTAAACTCTACTGCGCGTAAATCAACAGGCTCGAAATTGTGAAAAAAATCCGTCATTGATAGAATAAATAATCAAATCACTGGATTATCGCAACGCAAGTCGCATAAAAACTTACTGAAAACGATAAGAAAAAACCCTGTAATTTGGTATATACCAGACAAATTATTCGATTCTAAGCTTCCATGACAATTTAGCAGCTGTGAAATGACAAAGAACACAACACGAGGTGCTTTATTTTTGAATCGAGTGACATAATCAAACAGGTTAATAATATCTACAAATCCTCTTTAAAAAATTTCATTCATCGGTTGCTATACCTTCTGATTGCGGCGTTAACACATTTGACTCTATAAACTGTGAAATGCTTATCAACCAAACTTGATCTCAGTAGCTTTAACTATGTTATTTATCTGCGCCATCAAATGACAGCTTTGCTGTTTAACTGTAAGATAGTGTTTATACCGACATTTAATTTGAAATCAATAGGGGAATGTAACACCGAAAGGAGAACAGTAAAACTACTGTAGCTCTATAAAATGATATTCCATTGACTTTCCATTGTGAGACCATTTTTAGAGAGCGAGCTAGGCATGGAGTTAGACGAAAATGGAATGGTTTTAAATACCGTCGAATGTAATCACCAGTGCAATCAATGACAATGGAACTCTATTAATTATTACACTATCAGGTTTAAATTTTATGAGATTTGGTAAAAAATAATACTAGGAGGAAGCTTTTAATGTGACTGACAAAGAAGCTTCGTAATTTGCTCTCAAGAATTGAAAAAAATATGGTGGAATTATTTATTTACTTATTTATTATCTTTATTATTTCCATCACTCTAAAGTAATGTCATCCCTTCCCTATCTCTTCTCAAATTTTTGTCATATTTTATAAATATGAGCAAATGTAAAGCATCTAAAGTGTACAAGAACATTGTAAACCTTCTTTGAAAAAACAGAAAAAAATACAATACGATAGTTCTGCAATAAATATTTAAGATGATATGTGCCGTGATTCAACTGAGCTTCCTTCAACCTTCCTTTGGAATATGCCCGAGGGCGACTTCATTTGGATAAATCCAGAATCGGGATACACACAGCATGACCTTTTCGGCTTTTCACTGTGCGCTCTTATCTAGAAGCGGCTTAAAGGTATTAACGAGTTGAGTATGAAACTACACGCTGTGAAAGAGGCGATATAAATACTCCAAAAACTTAAGGTTTACATTTGTAATGCTATTGGAAGCGAGCTCTACTTTTCTACCCATGCGTTTAAGTCACCGAGATTGCGCTGGAATCATCAATAGAGTCGACGCCGACGCGCGATTTTTCGCGCCTCGAAATTATTCGAATAGAATTAGGTATCTTTAAACTCTGAGGTACAAATTTAAAAATCGGGGCCTGTGATGATAATTGAATGAACTCAGCGCTTAATTTTCCATATTTAGTTTTCCTGGAGAGAAGGGGACTTGTTTTGGCGTTTCAGTAGCATAATCACCATGGGAGCACGTGTCCTTGCTAAGAGTACCCATCTACAAATAAATAATAAAACCTTCTTGTTAGTTTCTTGCTTTTAGTTAAATTCAACATAATTGAAAAGTCTATAATTTAGTGGTTTAGAACGAGTATATTCACTTTTGGTTAATTTGATTCTTCAAAGTCAAGTCAACACGGATCTCCAAACTGATAACATAATGACTTATCCTGGAAGAGAGAGCGTAGAAATGCCAGGTTTTAAACATAACTTTCAACCAAAATTCTTTCATTGAATTAATATTTTTCATTCCCTAATAAATCCGGTATTTCCTAGTTTTTCCACTTTCTGGACAACACTGATAAGAGTTATTTTACACATAGAAAAAACAAAAACGCGGCATCATCGAAACTTTCGCGAAATTCTACGTTGAATCGCGAGTCTTCCGCTCTTGTTCCTCGATGGCACGAAAGTTCCTCATTGCAGAAAGACCTGCGTCATCATGTTGATGTCATCTTCATCTGGGCCCGGGATGAGTTGCCGAAGGATGAGATCCTAGGTCTGATGGCTGGCGCCGATAACCCGCGAGTTATACAATCGCCTCTATCCGTTTCACGAGCCTTTAGCCGATCAAAGCGCTGACATTCGATGCGAGACTATTGTTCGACCATCTTCGGCTCATTCCGCCCGACACTTCTTATTACACGCCGCTGTCGTCCGAATTGAGATAACTCGTTGACGACCTAATCGAACGCCACGCCGCGCGCGCCGCACAATGGATCGAGGCAATTGGAGAGGTCGGACATGAAATTTTTGACTAAAACTGCAAATTTTGATGTTTATTTCGTCATATTTTAAATTTCAAGGGGTGGTTTTAGAAGAAAATTTCACGAGAAAACCAATGGAACCACTTTTAGAACCTCAAAGTTTTATATAAACGGAGTTACAAGCGTTTAAAGTTTCCGAATTTTGTCCGACCTCTTCAATTGACTCGATCCACCGTGCGCCGCGCAATGTCAAAAGAGTTGAGTGTTGATTGCGTGCGCAGGAGAGAATGCATTGTGATTACACGAATCAGGCGAACCCATTCAAACCCCGAATTTTGAATTTGGCACTCGCGGAGTATGATTTCCGAGTGCTTTGGAAATGGACAACTGCGAGTGGACAAAGCGACGAAGAATGATTGGAACGTTGCTGGTAAGCGATACTAACAATAAAAAATAAAAAGAGGACATTCAAAAACTGAGACGCGACATCAGGTGTTCCTAAGATTAGGCGTTGGGTGCAGAAAGAGTATTTCTTGGTTGCGGTGTTTCAGAGTCTCCACTGCTAATTTGTATTTTAAAGAGGAAATTATTCGGGGAATTTTCTGGAATTCTTAGTTTACAGCATTGTAAGATCATAATGAAAAATCAGTAGACGTTTTAACGGATTCCATGCATTTGCTTCAATAAAAGTGGATGAAACGTTAACGAAAATTCTGAGACGCCGCAAACAAGAAATGCACTTTTCTGCATCCAGAGATTCGATTGTGCATATTCCTCACTCTAAAAGAGCTTAAACTCCTCTAGTTTAGGACCTAGCCAAAACCAGAATCAGTCCAACTGTATTTCACGTTGAGTATATTCCTCTCACGTTTTAATCGTCTTTAACAGAAAAGTAAATAATTTGACGTCTTGAAACTATGTGTAATTCCCGGAATTATGAAAAATATAATCACGAAATTTCAACTTAGAATGTTACTTACTGTTAGTTTCCTGTTGAACAAATAAAATACGAGAGGATATTGGGTGAAGTCTGATGTGGTTAGGCTCATTCTGGTTCATCAAACCGTCCATTGGACGAGAAACATATCAATAAGTTTCTCGTCTTTAAAAATCAATTGATTTTTAAAACACGAGACAAAACTCGTTGTTTGATCAATTTTCATTACCAAAATATCGACCACTGGAAAAAAAAAGTCGCTTGGATCTAGAGTCCAGACTCTTGAAAAAATGGACAAGAAAAAATACTCTTGATGCAATCGGATTTTTGCTTAAATCAAGAGCCAAGCCTCTTAATTCAAGCGGATTTCCTTTTGATTCAAGCAAAAATCCGATTGAATCAAGAGTATTTTTTCTTGTCAATGTTTTCAAGAGTCTGGACTCTAGATCCAAGCGACTTTTTTTTCCCAAGTGACTAATTGAGAGCTCTTCGTCAAAAAATACAAAACTTGGTAAATCACCAAAAGACTGACTGCCTGAGCATTCGCACAATACCTTATTGGACTGGTGGCCTTCGATAAATATTGCGAGGGTAAAAAAATACATCTTAAATCGGTGCAGAACCGATCGTTCCGATAGCTCTGACGCAAAAGCGTGGAGCCGATTCGAGGATGACCTCCATCCGTTGTCAAGGCGCTGATCACTTTACAGTAGCCTTCAGTTTTAGCACTTGACACTTTGTATAAGTTTGACTCTTGATCGAAATTATAGAAATCATTTCCCAGGAAACGATAAAAAATAATAAAAATTAATGAGAATTCAACCAGGTATCAGACTGGCGAGGACAAATACATTTCGGCGTCTCGCTGATGCATCAAAGCATTCCAGACAACAACTGAACGATCGATGTGAAAACTGAGCAAGTCCATTAATTGATGAGCCTTGAAGAAAAGCATTCTTATGGATCTAGAGACTCATAAAACAAGACATGTTAAATTTCAGCAAATTCCGGGTCAATTGGACGTATTTCTATCAAACGGAACTATTTGCATTATGACGTCAGTCCTGAGACCCATAAGAGTATGTGCTTGTGCATATCAGGGCTCACGTCATAATGCACATAGTTCCGTTTGATAGAAATACGTCCAATTATTCGAGTGACCTCAAGAGAAACTAGAAACAGAAAAGAGAGACAACATATATGAATTTTTCTATGTGATGAGAAAATATCACGCACATAATTTCAGATGAGAACAGCGCGTTCTCTGGGACTAAACCCAAAATAACAGAACTCTTTCAGTATCTTTTGCAATTTGTTCGACGAATGAAGTAACAACCCAAACAGGGCGCCCCACCGAGAAACGCCTGTTTCAAAGCTTTGTGGAAAATACATCGAAATGAGTCACTAGAATATGTTTTTACGCGAATTATTTCTGTTCAAGTGTGCGGCTGCATACGTATTAATACTCCTTTCACAAACTGCGCGAATGGAAATGCATTAATCAAGACGAATTTGCAAGACGACGAATTCTGTTTTTATTGTTTTGGCATTGGTCATTTGAGAGAAATGAGAGACTAAAGGCCTTTGGAGCGTATAGAAAAAGGCGCGAAGAGTCATAAAAAACATAATGAGCGAGCATTCACTAATTGTAAATGCACTTTTATGATGGTTTTACGATCTAAATTTTTTCCCCTGATTTTTTTCGTGAGACATAAAATGGTATTTGCTCACGGGAAGGAAAAAAAACTTGCGCCACAATTTGACGATTTATTCGTCGCATGCATAGGAGCACAAATTAGCATCCAATTAGCTGTCGTTGGTTGCGAAATAAAGGCTTGATTGAGTATTTCCAACACTAAGGCCCGTGAAGAATATTTTTGAAAAAAATCAATCTCACTTTCTCCGATATTTTTCGACGAAAGAATTTAATTTCCTGATTTACAATTAGTTCCAAAAACGTACATCTGTCGTAGGCAAATAGTCAAATCATAGGCATTTCATCGAGTGCCTCGGCAGGTAGTCAAATTTTGATGGTTTACAAAGGCATGTATGTTTTTGACGAGGAACTATTAAGTTTCCATTGTTTTGAAAGTAAAAATTCATCAAAACTACCAGCTTATCTTGTATTTTGCCCTCCAAATGCTCTCCATTTTTATTTTTCAGAATTTTAAAAAGTCGGTATTGTAAGACATGCTGAAAATCCCGAGAGGAAAGCTCGTTTGAGGACTAGATTTAATTTATTTACAATTGTATGATGCCGATTTCTACATAAATTCCTTATCAACTTGAGAGAATAATTATTTTGTCTAAAATTAGCAAAAGAATCAGAAACTCAATCCAAGTAAGATTATTTGACTATTCGCCAAGGCATTTAACAAAATGCCTGATTTGACTAATTGCCTGCGACACATCAATAGATATCATCTTCATATTAAAAGGTGATTAAAGGCTTAATATTTGCTCAAAGTTTATTTTCTTTACACTTGAATCCGTAATTCGTCTAGTGGTCCATTTCGGGATGAACCAATCTACTTCTGAAGGGTTATGGTGAGTGGAAATGGGGATTTCAAAGAAGATGCGAGACGCCTATGGAGTCTCATAATGAGCCTTTAATAGTCCCTACGTTATGTGATCGATTCCAGGGTGTCTACTAAAACAGGCTGACCAAAAATCAGTACTTTTACACTACTTTTTCAGTACATTCCCATGAAATTCAGTACCTCCTCAACTGAAAAATTCAGTACTTTTTCAGTACCACCAATTATTGACGAAATTAAAAAAATGACAAAAATTTGAATTTCGCTCAAACTGAGACAAAATGACAAAAAAAATTAGAAAAATTCCGGACCTTCTTGCGGAATTTACGCACTTTTTCAGTACTTCCGGACCGCCCTTAAAAAATGTGTACTATCTCCGGACTTTCCGGAAATTCCAGACTTGTAGACACCCTGGATTCTTTGTTTTAACGGTGTTGGGCGACCCAGGGCAGGAATATTTTCAAGAGCACTGGAAAAAAAGAAACACATTAGACCTATAGTCCAGACTCTTGAAAACATTGACAAGAAAAAATACTCTTGATTCAATCAGATTTTTCCTTAAATCAAAAGGAAATCCGCTCTAATTTAGAGGCTTGGTTCTTGATTTAAGCAAAAATCTGATTGAATCAAGAGTATTTTTTCTTGTCGATGTTTTTAAGAGTCTGGACTCTAGATCCAATGTGTTTTTTTTTCCAGTGAGCGAAACTTTGGCAGTGGCGGTGGCTGCTCCGAATTCGTGCTGAGACCTCGTGCCTTGACGTTATCTGGCATCTGTCGGGGGTGGAAAAAGTCGTCGGGAACGGCGGGTTCGGCGGTTTGTGCCGGGCTGAGTTGTGCGTGGCGCGGTGGCGTCGGGAGTAATTAGCTCTAATTAGCCGGACTTTGACAGCTATTAATAAATGTCAAACGATCGGATCGTGCCCCGCGACGGCTCCTTATTCGGCGCAACGCCCGCTCAAAGTTGCGCACCGGATTACAATGTTTACCGCAGTGTTGCCACCGCCAAAGCGCGGAGAGGCTTCGCAAAAATTCTCGTTTCCTGAACGAGGAAACAACATTGAAAAAAAATTTTCT
Organism: Bemisia tabaci; assembly: GCF_918797505.1. Lineage (NCBI taxonomy): Eukaryota > Metazoa > Arthropoda > Insecta > Hemiptera > Aleyrodidae > Bemisia > Bemisia tabaci. The sequence continues at coordinate 33,285,677 of NC_092795.1, forward strand.
TGAGATATTATCGAGACTTTAAGCGGCGATTCTTTCCGGACTTTTTTTTCTGGGGGGGGGGGGGCGGCTTGAATCCGTGCGAATTTAACTCAGAGTCACTTTTTTGAGTTTAAGAAAAGTTGTATTGTTATTGTTTTTTTTAAATTAAACTTAGTGATACCAAAACGACGCTTCTTTAACTCAAAAGAGCTGACTTTAAGTTAAATTCGCGTGGATTTAACTGAAAACAAAAATACCAAATTTTGTCAACAAGAGACGACGTTTGAAGTCAAAATATTATCACATGAGAACTTTTTTTCAGTGAAAGTTATTCCAAAGTTTCAAAATTGACAAAATCACCTTAGTTTTTTACTGGAGTATGATTGTGCAGTTTCTTACCAAAATCTTGTCGCGGGCTGGTTATTGAAATTGACAGACAAAACGCTAGACAAAGAAGATAGAGGAAGGATGGAGCGATCGTATTAGATGAAACGGGTGGAAACTACAGGGGAAAATGATGGACTTACTGTAGGGTACCTCGTGGTTTGCCGTTCGTTCGTCAATTACTCACCTCCCTTCACTCCCACAAATAGAATCGCTCCATTTTCTGTTTGTCCATCGCTTTGTCTTTTAATTTCAATAATAATCAGCCCACTGAATCGTTTCTCACCAAATATTGCTGATTTTTGCGTGTGATCAGGAAAAAAATGTGACAAATCTGTTTGGAATGGACTACATTTTGCGATGTGGTATATTGGATGGTTTTCTTCTTTCTTCAAAAAATAAAGCACAATCGGAGATTTTTAATAGGATGGAATTTTCACATTTTTCTACTATAGCCATCGAAATGAACGAAATGAACGCAATCACGTGTTAAGAATTCTAGAAATTCTCATTTCCTAGTAATTTCCCGATTTTGCTTGATTTTTGGCGGCAAATACCCGATGAAAACCCGGGATTTTCTCTCTCTCTGCCAGATTAAGGATTCTACAGAAAAATAAGTGGTTCACTTTCCCGAGTTTAATACAGGTTTATTGACCCCCACCCCCCTTTTTTTAATTATTGGAATCATTCTGACGCGCCACCAATTTTAAAAATAAATTTGGCAGTATTGCTTTGAAAATTCTACTTTTCCCCAAAACAGCCACCCCTCGCTGCACAGCACACTAACTGAACGTATATATGCTGAAAGGAACTATGTGCATAGAGATTGCGTGTAACACAGCTCCTTTCAGCATAAATACGTCCCACTGAATTTGGCCTGTATAATCATACCTCGACGGCGCGAGATTTGGCAACGTTGGAAAACTTTAGCTGGTTGGCATATGGGGCAGCCGCGGTTGGCTCCGTTGGCAGGTACGTAACAATCTTTTATAAATCGACGGTAAAAGGTAAAAGTTGGATCTTTATGAGCCTCAGACGCGGGTCGAGTTTCGTTCCGACGGGATCGAATTCGGAGAGAGCGATAAAATTCTATGAAGAATCGAGGATAGCCGACGACGCACGCCGAGAATAAATGAAGCACGAAACGTTAAAACACGGTAAGATGCGTTTCCTCATCCAAGTTGTGGCGAAACACGGTGGACGTGCTGGAAAACCCCAGACGAAGCTCTTACGAGTGCACTGTAAAAACGGATATAGATTTGACTCGGACAGTCAGCACTGAGAGAAAATTAGGATTAAAAGTACCATATAATAAGTGGTGTTCCATATTGATCCTCCACTCAGTTTCGGATCCAGAGTGAGTCGGAGTGGGGACACCTCCAGAGCAAGGGGGTGCAGGGGGCCTCCGCCTGAAAATTTAAGAAAAGTGGCCCCTCCTAGATTGAATTTAAGCAGTTTTAGCATTCAATTTGTGCAGTATTTTGAAGTTGAAAATTGACGAATAATACCTCCTTTAGAGTAATTTAATTTTAGTGCGTGGACTACTTATTACGGTACTGAGGTACATCATTATAGTAAAATAAACTTTGGTTATATAATTCTATCTTGAAACATTTCAGTAAATTTTTAGGAGCACTTTTCTCTCTCTCCCTTTTCCTAAATTTTTCCCTTTTTTCAGCCCGAGGGGGGGGGGGGGGGGGGGGGGGGATTCTATGGTACTTAGTAACCGTCGGTTTAGTGAACTTTGGTTATATGGTTCTATCTTGAAACATTTCAGTAAATTTTTAGGAGCACTTTCTTCTCTCTCTCTCTTCTTCTCAATTTCCTCCTGCTTACAGCCCGAGAGGGGGAGGAGGAGGGTATGGCATGCCATCATGGACTCTTCCTGGATCCGCCACTTTACCTCCATTTAAGTCAAACATAAATAATAATCTATTTCCGGTGAAACATACTGCATCGATTCTTTCACAAGTATCATGCTTATAAATGTACGAGGCGGACCGTTGCCAAATTGCAGGGATTGCCAACGGCAGAATCTCAGAGCCGTAATAATTACGGTTCACTGATTGTTAGATGGACTGTTTACATACCAGGTTCAAGGCCTAGGATTAAGCACTTTGAGAAGGAAAGAGGCGTTGAAAAGTTGCCACGAGCGCACCGGTAATCGACCGATGACCATTGACTATTCGGATGCTATCTCGTAGATTAGCGCGGGAATTTCGAAAAAAACAGTAGGATTGTAATTTTTAAAGTCGGAAATTAAAAAAATTTAAGTTGAGTGAAACATTAATTTTTTTTTTTGTTGAAAAACATTAGTTGAACAGAATGCCACTAATTTATTAAAGAGCTGATGACCTAACCTAACCTAACCTAACCTAACCTAACCTAACCTAACCTAACCGAACCTAACCGCTAAGTCAGTAAAAGTCGCTGATTTAGCTAACTATTTTCAATATTAAATTAATTGTTGTAAAAATGAGTTTTGACCTAACCGCTAAGTCAGTAAAAGTCGCTGATTGAGCTAACTATTTTCAATATTAAATTAATTGTTGTAAAAATGAGTTTTGTGACTTATTTGGACGAAGAATCATGATTGGGGGATTTTACAGATTGGAAAAAAAAAAAAAAAAATTCCAATGTCGGGAACCGAACTCGGCATCCTCACTGTGGTAGGCGAGTGCTCTACCCATTGAGCCATCCGAACGGTTGCTTAAGTGTCGGAAATAAGTAGTATATAAGGGTAGCGTTATTGTTGTTGAAAAGAAGATGCATCGTTGACCGGTGACCGACGCGGATGGTTGCTGGGGATTCTGCAACTTTTCATGCCTCTTTCCTTCTCAAGAGTAAACACCGGGTTTTAGAAGCCATGAATTCGACCTCTGAGTCTAAACTCTCTAAATTGATGTAAAAGAACTACTGCGAGAATAAATTATTGCGGCGTAATTGGTCAAAATCCTAGTTTCAGCTCACGACAAAACTCTCAAAAGAGTAGAGTTCATGAGTAGTGGTGCTGGCATTATGTACGAGATGGTCTACCTATGTTATTACTTGAATTTTCTATGCAGAGATAGGGATGAAAACGTACGTGCTCGTTTCCTAAAGAAAAATACTAAAATTGACTCCTAATTAAAATATTTAACTTTTTTGAGGCGTAAATTCAAACTTCCTACTCATGAGAGAAAAAAAATCTGGGTAAGTCAAATCGCGCGATACACGTTATTGAAACAATCGCTTCGGCATAAAAAAATGGCAACCTATATCTCGGTTCACGTAACTACCTCTTTTAAAACACAAGGCGTGAAACACTGATCGATTTGGAGGCCTAACAAATTTGTTGTAGTGCACAATTTGATTCAAGTAGACTATACTTATTCTTGGGAGCGGAAAATTAAAAAATCCCGTAACCAATGCAAACTAAAAATTTAATATCTTAGTCTGGAGTTGATTTCAGTAATATTTGTTGTTCAAATCGAGCTGTGAGTGACATTTTGGTGAGGAAACATGTATTAGAATGCTTAAACTCGCACGGTGTCTAGCGTTCCAATTTTAATTTTTCTTTGACTTCTGGTTCAATTTACTCCTTTGCCCTGATTTTTTTCCCAATGTTCTCAGACACATTCATTCACTCGAACTTTTTCTCGCTTGTTGGATTTTTCCTACAGAGGGCCATTCCTTTTAAAGATTAGTTTTACTGTTACCCGACACCAGTGTAATTATCGTTAAGAATGTCCGAATACGGAAGACTTTTGGAGTTCAAATATATGCATACTGTTCTAGAAACAGTGCTTTCAAAGGAGGAATGTTGTACGAGAATCCCTGACCGAGACTTTCATACGATTCAAGACTACTGACTCGACAAAGAGTGGTGCAAAACCAAATTCCGAGAAATTCTTTCGGCACTTGTTAACGTTCACGTTCCATCTGATCAGTAAGCCAGCGAGTAGCGCCACAGCAATCGAGTCACATAGATGATCCGTTTCAGAGCGCCTTGCAGAGTCGGCATACGCAACTAATCGTGCACTGAATAAATGCTGGTTGCATCTCTTCATGACTGCGGGCGCCAACTTCTACGATAACTTTCCGAATCGTGTATAGGACACGCTATCCGAGTTTGCCTTCCCTCCCAAGCGACCGCGAACTGTTGAGTATTCCTGAATTTTTCCATTCCGTCCGAGTTGCTTTGATTTTGCGGGGCTCATGCCCGAGATTTCCTGTGACTTCCACTTTCTGCACTTCCTGTTGAAGGACTAGATTTTTTCCTGTGGTTTAGATCGAAAATTCAGATTTTTTCCCTCTTTCCTATAAATGGATGGTAAGGATTTCACACCACAACACAAGACATAATTCGTTTTGTTTCATCAGGATTTTTGTACACACTAGAAAAAAAAAAAAAAAAACACATTGGATCTAGAGTCCAGACTCTTGAAAACATAGTCAAGAAAGAATACTCTTGATTCAATCAGATTTAAGCTTAAATCAAAAGGAAATCCGCTCAAATTAAGAGGCTTGGTTCTTGATTTAAGCTTAAATCTGATTGAATCAAGAGTATTTTTTCTTGTCGATGTTTTTAAGAGTCTGGACTCTAGATCCAATGTGTTTTTTTTTCCAGTGCACAGTGAAAACACAAAACATTTTCAATTCCACCTCATAAGAGAGGAGTCAGCGTGTTACGCTGGAAATTTGAAAAAAAAAAAAAAAAACGTGTTACAAACTACGCAAAATGCGCAATGAGGAATTCAAAATTGTGTCATGTGACAATCGTGATTTTTGTGCCATTTTACCTTAGAGAGGTCTATTAACACGGATGTATCTCTTGCGTGCAACAGACCAATTTCAGAAGAAATCTTCTGTGGGAAATATTCAACTGAAGTTCTTTTCGATTAAATCAGAAATTCTTGATACATATGTTTCCCTGGCGTTGAGCCTGGTAAGCGGTAAGCCGAAAAAACAGCAGTTGGAGTTAGTCGTGGAAAATGAATAATAATATGTTCGGACCCGTGCACCACGTGGTGGTTCGCGACTCTCACGAAAAACCAAGCAAGGCGCTGGGGCTGGGGCGTTATTACAACGAAGATAAGCGTTATGAAAAAGGAGGGAACGGCGGCCGGATCGCGTGAATTCGTGAAATAGATCACGCGCACTACCAGCGGCCCTACGTCCCTTCACGCCAAAATAAGACATCGCCCGTCCGGCACGTCTGGTTCCCGAGCCGCGTCACGTCACATACGACGCCGTGCTAAGGAATAACGCCGTATGAACATTCCAGAGTTGCCAAATTTTCTTCAATAAAATGTTTATTTTTGAGGAAAGATCTAAATATTTTTCCTTAAAATTTTCGGGGACTTTAGGTGAAATTGCGAGCAAAATTATCTGAAAAATTGTAAGGAAAATATTCATAAGTTTACCATGAAATTCGTGTTTCATCAAAGGAAATTTGGCAACACCTAAGGGTTCATACGGCGTTTTACCTTAGCACGGCAGTACGCTGCATGATACCACCGGACTTGGTGGATCGGAGACAAATAGAGACCCTCAGCCAGTATTCCAGCAATGACAGGTAACAGAGACACTACATTTTGGAGACTCCACATCGCTGTCTCTTACGTTAAGTTAAAGACACACGAATTATGTTCGACGTCAACTTCATGGTCTTCGCGTATGGGTCGTTGGTAAGTTAGTTATGGTCGAAAGTCAACGTTCAGATTCACGTAATGATGATCAAAGACAAGAAACCCTAGGTAAGGCAAGGGTGGAAGCTTTTACTTTAGGAACTTCAACGTTCAACTGCTCACTTACCTACTGGATGGAAAACAACGTGTTGAGAGTTTCGTTTTGGAAACAAACCGAAGTTCGGGGAGCTTGTTCGGCTCATAATGTTACACGAAGATCATCATTCACCTGGCAGGCAAGATGACTGTTGCTTCCTTATAGTTGTCCATAAGCAAGTGTTGAGTCCCCGAGAGTAAAAGCTTCCACCGGTCGCCAAAAGGCCAGTAAAGGGTCTCTTTGTCTCTGATGATGAAAATTAATATGATTGCACAGTTTTTAGACAGGGCAATGGAGATTGCCGTGTTTGGAACTAGGGGCCTCATTTTGAGACGGCAAATACCTACACCATTTCTCTCTGCTCCTACCGACTCCTCAATCTCAATCAAAACAAAATGAAACAAATTCACGATCCGCAGGAGTTAGCACAACGGGCTTGGAAACTAGGTCAAACCCGGATTTTCTGTCGATCTATCCATACCATGCCGCTTCATATTGAATCGAGGGAAAAACCTCCTGAGTGCTCTCAACATGACCCTCGATTCGTCTTGGGAAGCTTACTCACCGCAGCTCACGTCGATACGGGTTCAAAGTTTTTGCTTTCCCATTGGGTTTTTTTGGTACGGCATGATCCTCGAACGGCCCTCGAGGAACAAACGGACGAAAGCGTGCGACTTCGATCGACACAGTGCACTTGTTTTACGACAAAACCCATGTTTACATGCCCCCTTCCCTCCCTTTGTTCAGCCTCCCCCCCCCCCACTTCTCGAACTGAAAGTCGTGGGCCGAATATCCGATCAGACTGGGGCTGTCTTGCAGTGGGCCTGTTCTCACGACCGGACGTATCTTATCGATCTATCGAACGGCTGAGAGAATAATCACCGTTCACGCCACAATGGCTCTATACTTTCGAGAACGATTCGATATTCGGTCGATCAGTGGATGATTTCTGGATTTTCGACATTTTTGCAAGAACCTCCGAAAGTTATTCTCCGCTGTTGGACAGCAGGTGGAAGTTTACAGAATTTGATGGGGAGTTGCGTTGAAATAACTCCATAAGCACGTATGGAGTGAACTTCGTAAATGCTTTTAACTTTCTATTCGCGAATTTCACTTGGTACGTACTTGCGGTGCTGTTTTAAGGGATTTTCCGACGGAATTGCTCATGCTAATATCTGACGCTTTTCTGCACCATGTTGCCCTTAGGAATTTCCGTAAAACGTCGGAAATCCAAAAATTATCAATGCATTGGTCGACTGTCAAATCGTTTTCTAAATCACTATGATATACCTAACATGAAAGCACGGCCTGATCGAATATCGATGGTTGTTCCCCTTTTTTTTGTTTCTGCGTCCATAGGAAAATTTTCAGAAGACCTGATAAGCTCAAGAGGAAAAGCTTTTCAGAGTATCCATGGAATGAGAATGAGATGAAGAAAATATTAGCAAAACATTCTTATATATGCTTCCCTCTGTAAATAAGGTACAGAAAGTTGTCGTGCAACCAACCCCTACCCACCCACCCCCCTATATTGTAATGCAATTGTTTCCAGCATCCAAGGGATAAACATATTCATAGTGCTGGGAATATCGATGTTCGATCTTGACGGCATTTTCCGTAGAAAACCCTCGTAGAAAATCGATCTAAGAAAGACTTTCAGACTCGTGCTGTCATTTCATACCGACCGCACAGCAGCGACCATAATAACAGTGATATGAAATTAATATCGGACCCAAGTGCAGCCCCGGAGGACAGTATTGACGGCGCAACTTTGCGGTGGTGGGTGGGAGAAGGGAAGGGGGGCTTTCCCGTGGCAGGAATTGTCACGACTAGAAAATGGGACAACTCAATGGAACTTGCCATGCTGTTGAACGACTCCCATTGCTCTACCACTAAGGTGTTTTGAAACGGCAGAACTTTCGATTTTTCTACGCAACTATCATACGGAGTTGATAGGCATGACAGTTTGAGATTGAGGAGTCGGTAGGAGCAGAGAGATATGGTGTAGGTATTTGCCGTTGCAAAATGAGGCCCCTGGTTCCAAACCCGGCAATCTCCATTGCCCTGTCTAAAAATTGTGCAATCATATTAATTTTCTGTGAGGAAGAATCAAAACGTCCAGCTGTTTTTAAAATTTCCCAAATTTTCACGCTTAGTAAGCGGTCGTAAATGGCGAACTTTTTCGGCCAGAGGAAATAATTTCAAGATCCTGAAGCAAAATTCCCCGACATTTCAGAGTTGGGCGAAATTCCCTCCCTTTTCAACCTTCCCCCCCCCCATTTTTTACCTTTTTTCCTAACCTTTTTTACGACCCTCTTCCAGATTTTCCAAAAAAGACAACTCCGTAATATTCCCTGCTTCGATTACATCTGACACCCTAAAAAAAGTCCCGAGAGAATCAACGCAGATCACACCATAATATCCTGATCGCTAAAAAAGAACCAACGGCAGCGAAAACTTACATACATCGATGATCCATCATTTACACCTATGAAAAAGGATCGATATAAAGGATGTTCGCAATGAACACCTTAATAATCGATTCTGTATACCACAGCCTCAAATGGGGGATATATCGATGATCGATCATTCAAACCTTGCCACTGATCGTCTCCCTCGGTCCCAACCAAGATAAACGCTTTAAAAGTTTCAGTGGCGTGGCGTGCTTTGCGATACATCGATTGATCCACCATTTAAACCTACGGAAAAGGATCTATCTATAAACAGCGTGTCGCGACGGACACACTGGAAAAAGAAACACATTGGATCTGGAGTCCAGACTCTTGAAAACATTGACAAGAAAAAATACTCTTGATTCAATCAGATTTAAATTAATTTGAAAATTAGTTTCTCGGGCCCACGAGACCGGGGTCCGTCGAGAGGTGGAATGGCTAACGACAGCGCACTCTGCAGTTTATCGATGAAAAAAAGTGGTACTACCGTGCTCTTCCTTTCCTAAACGTGCGTTTGAGTCTCCTGCCTTCACTGTCTGGCCAGGGACGAGTTCTGTACTGCAGTGCTAAGGAACACTGGAAAAAAAAAACACATTAGATCGAGAGTCCAGACTCTTGAAAACATTGACAAGAAAAAATACTCTTGATTCAATCGGATTTTTGCTTGAATCAAAACGAAATCCGCTTAAATTAAGAGGCTTGGTTCTTGATATAAGCAAAAATCCGATTGAATCAAAAGTATTTTTTCTTGTCGATGTTTATAAGAGTCTGGACCCTAGATCCAATGTGTTTTTTTCCCAGTGAAGCCTCGCCACTGATCGTCTCCCTCGGTCCCAACCAAGATAAACGCTTTAAAAGTTTCAGTGGCGTGGTGTGCTTTGCGATACATCGATTGATCCACCATCTAAACCTATGGAAAAGGATCTTTAAACAGCGTGTCGCGACGGACACCTTAAAATCGATTCTTGACCACAGCTTCAAATGGGGATAAATCGATGATCGATCAATCGCGCCTCGCTACTTACGATCTCCCTCGGCTCGATCAGGCAACAACTCCGCGTCGTGAGCCGCGTGTCGACCACATGTCGAGATCCGCCGACGTTTACGACTCGGCTCACACGGGGCCACCGTTGGCTAAAACCGCGCAACTCCCGTGTAAAGGGAACGGAGATCAGCGGTTTATACGCAGCGTGGAACGGCACCGTATCGCGGCGCCCCCAACAGAAGCCGTCCATCCTCCACACTCACCCGTGTTTATGCTCCGGCGACATGATAAAACAATGCCCCCGACGCATTTCATTAATCGGCTCGAATATTCATGGCTACCGTCCTGCATATTTCACCGAGTATAAAAATGGGCATAAAAAGTTTATATACCGTTCCCTGGCTCCCGTTTTGGGGGCGAAGCGCTACGCACGCTTTTGCTTCGGTGAGCGTTGGAACGATCGAGCACTGGAAAAAAAAAAAAAAAAACACATTGGATCTAGAGTCCAGACTCTTGAAAACATTGACAAGAGAAAGGACTCTTGATTCAATCAGATTTAAGCTTACATCAAAAGGAAATCCTCTTAAATTAAGAGGCTTGGTTCTTGATTTAAGCTTAAGTCTGATTGAATCAAGAGTATTTTTCTTGTCGATGTTTTTAAGAGTCTGGACTCTAGATCCAATGTGTTTTTTTTTTTTTTTTTTTTTTCAAGTGAGTTGCTAGCGTTAACAAGAAAGAAAATTATCTTATGCTGTTATGCAAATTTTCTTGACAGTTGTGAGAATGACACTACCAGGTGCGAGATTCTTATTTCAAATATATTAAAAATATTTATAGCATTCGTCAAAAAAAAAGAAGAAAAAAAAGAAGAAAAAATTATCGGAGGATAATTGGCAACAATGGAATGTCTTCCTGGCGTTTTTCCTCAGCACGGCAGTAAAATGCAGCATAACAGAACAGAGCGACAAGTTTACTTGGATTGAAGGGGAATTTAAGGGAAAATCGAATTTTTTCTCAAAGAATTTGTGAGAAATTGAGAGAAAATCTCACATTTTTATCCGGATTCGCGTTCAAAAATCACGGAAATAAGAGGGGAGATACGCTGTTACAAGAACTCTAGACACCTTACCGTCACCTTTCGGCCAAAGTATCACAAGCTCCATGTGAAGTTTCAAAATTTTCGCCGCCATTTTATTTTTTACAGAGAAATTATAGTTGATTCTGTTAGAAAAATTCCCTGAATTTTATTGGCAGCACAAAGAAGATCCAGTGATTTTTTCCGATCGCTTCGTTAAACAATATTTCTGTAAAAAAAAAAAAAAAAAAAAAAAAAAAAAAAAAAAAAAAAAGGCGGAAATATTTGAACGTCGCATGGCGCCTGCTATACTTCGGCCGGAAGGTGACGATGTATAAAAGTTCGAATTCTGGAAAAATAAAAACGAAAAATTTCGTCGCATCGAGCTATTCAAAAAGTGTCTATTAAGTTCCTGAGAGGGCTCGGGATCTGGAACCGTGCCGATCGGTTCGAGATAAAACCCCTCTCGAAAATCCTTGCTCCATTTCGCAAAGGTATCTCGGATCTGGAGTCGCAGGTTTGGCAAACTCGAATCGGGCGGTTTTGCGGTTGGCGCTGGACAAGGACCAGGGATCCAGTGTCAAGTTTCATTGTCTTGTCGCCAGCGTGGCTTCGGCTTCGGCTCGGGTGCGCGCATGCGCAGTGACAGCCGTCGGTGGTCGGTGGCGATGGCTATCTCGGCGATAAGTCTCGTTGCATATTTGCACATGCACCGTCCAACGAAAGAGAGCCGAGACGTGGGCCATGAAAATGGAGTATTCATCCCAGACGGAGGGATCTTGTTCGGACGCGAGTTGGGTTTCGTTCGAGTCGTGGCTACTTGCTGGCTAATTCGCCATTCAATGCCCCGCCAATCTGGGAGCCTGATCTTGCACCGTGAAAATTAGTTTCTCGGGCCCACGAGACCGGGGCCCGTCGAGAAGTGGAATGGCTAACGACAGCGCACTCTGCAGTTTACACTGTTAAAAATTATTCTGGCCTGAGTGGCCTGAGTGAAATATTGTGGAGCTATCCTGCCTGGAGCATCGAGTGACAAAATTTTGCGGTGAGTTAGATAGCTCGCTCTGGCATGGGAAGCTCCTTGTAGCATGCTACAAGGAGCTTCCCATGCCAGAGCGAGCTATCTAACTCACCGCAAAATTTTGTCACTCGATGCTCCAGGCAGGATAGCTCCAGGAAAGACAGCTATATGCTCGGGACAGATACTTTCCACTCAGATTTTTGATACTTAAGAAGAAACAGAGCTATAATTTTCTGCGCATCATCAACGCGCATTGGCCGTTACAATCTCATTCTGGAATTCACGACTGCGACGGCGTCAGTCTCCAGCCAGTGGCTTTTGCGTGAACAGTGATTAGTTGCGACTCGTGAAGGTGTACAGCAAATTAAATATTGTTTGAAGGCTTTCCAGGATAATACCCCATGGATCCCATACCAAAGTGTTCGCTGAGTTCCTAACACGACGGAAAATAAAAATTCGTCCTAGTAGAATAGCCTACCTCCAGGAATTTTGAAAACGCCGGTAAGGGCAGCAGTTTTATGAAACTAGGTTTAAGAGGAAAAATACATATTTCGTACCATTATACTGCAAAATTGTATCTCTTTCTCTTTTATCGCTTCATTCCTTATCGCTTGTTGATTTGCATGTGCATGGTAGTTTATTTAGATTATTCCCTATTTAAAACCATCATGTTGCTCCCATTAATGTATTATTTGCTTTTAGTTGTACTTCCTTGTCAAGTATCTGTAGTTTCCTTGGTGAAGGTTCGTTATGCGTCTGGAGATGGCACTGTATGCCGAAAAACCTCAGGTGTATTGAATAAAATTTTGCAGTATAATTCTACGAAATTGTCATTTATTCTTTTTAGCTCGTATGATACTTTTGGGCATCAAAGCCTGATTATACGGGTATGGCGTGGCGTCCAGTAAAGTTAGAATTCTGTTATCGTGTATATTTGTTTTTTAAGCTTACACTGAATTTATGTTCACAAAATACTTAATATCTACAAAACTTTTCTTTGTCTAAAAGCGTTTTCGAAATTACTGGAGACAGCTGTTCAGCTATGACAAATATTGATTTTCCGTAGCGTGTTTGCAACTCAAAAAACACTTTGGCTCCGAATTTGTGGGATATTGGCCCGAAAGTTCCTCAAACATGATTTGATTTGCAGTACAACTTCACATCTTTTCAAAAAAAAAAAGAACATACATTGCAGTTACAGGTGGAAGGGAAAGGCAGAAGAGGGAGGGAGGAGGGAGGGAGGAGAGGAGGGAGGAGAGGGAGGGGAGGAGAGGGAGGGGAGGAGAGGGAGGGGAGGAGAGGGGGGAACGGATCGGGGTATGAGACGGATGCCAGGGGTAAGGGGAGGGCAGTCGCCAGCGACGCAGCCCGTCCTTATGCCTGAGTTACTTTAGCTCAGCATTTCCGTACTTACGTCGGAGATTTTCAACTCCGTGGAAATTGGCCCTGAGCGATGAGTGACTTCCGAGCGACTTCCTTATATAGGTCGTGCTCTGAGCTAATTTTTTTTAACAGTGTATCAAAGGAAAAAAGGTGTACTACCGTGCTCTTCCTTTCCTAAACGTGCGTTTGAGTCTCATGCCTTCACTGACTGGCCAGGGACGAGTTCTGTACTGCCGAACTAAGGAAGAACGCCTAAGAGTTGCCAATTTTCCCTTGGAAAAACGTGTATTTTTTATGGCATTCATGCACATTTTTCTTTGAAATTTTCAGATATTTTACATTAAATCTCGTACCAAACTGTCTGCAAATTTTGGGGAAAATATTCACAATTTTTAAAGTAAATTCGGTTTTTATCGACAGAAACTTGGCAACGTCTGAAGGCTCATACGGCGTTCTTCTTTAGCACGGCAGTGTAGGGCGATGTATTCTGGTGAGCGCTGCGGACAGTGCACTGGAAAAAAAAAAACACATTGGATCTAGAGTCCAGACTCTTGAAAACATTGACAAGAAAAATACTCTTGATTCAATCAGATTTAAGCTTAAATCAAAAGGAAATCCGCTCAAATTAAGAGGCTTGGTTCTTGATTTAAGCTTAAATCTGATTGAATCAAGAGTATTTTTTCTTGTCGATGTTTTTAAGAGTCTGGACTCTAGATCAAATGTGGTTTTTTTTTCCAGTGCGAGAATCCCTCGGCGAGAATATTCGTTGCCGTAGACACGATACGACGTTCTGAGCGTGTTCCCTACACTATAAAATCCAGCGAAACGCGAAGGCGAGCGAGTGATGGTCCGGTGACCCCGTCCCCATGCCGGGTATAATTGCAAGCTCCGACTTGAAGCTTCCGCGGGAACTAATGCGTGGAAATCAATTGTGACGCAAGCCACGAGGAAGTCGGCCCGGGGATCCCCCTGAGATTACCCGAAAACAATCGACCGAACCGACATTTTCGGGGCTAATTGATCGTTCCGACGCAACGGCCCGGAGAGAAGTACACGCGGAATTCAAAAACTAGTAAGCGCCACCTGGTGTTGCTGCGATTATGCATGGGTTTCATTACACTGGAAAAAAAAAACACATTGGATCTAGAGTCCAGACTCTTAAAAACATCGACAAAAAAAAAATACTCTTGATTCAGTCAGATTTAAGCTTAAATCAAGAGCCAAGCCTCTTAATTTGAGCGGATTTCCTTTTGATTTAAGCTTAAATCTGATTGAATCAAGAGCCCTTTTTCTTGTCGATGTTTTCAAGAGTCTGGACTCTAGATCCAATATGTTTTTTTCCCAATGAAACATACGATACATTACAGGGCTCCCCGCTTGCGAATATTGATTTTCGGAGGCAAATGCACAATTTTTTCTTCAAATCGCTCTCACCAAACTCTGTTCACGACGAGGCTGGCTAAAAGTCCGACTTGGAAGCTCGCAAGTTACACGGCGGCAACAATAGCGGAATTAGGCTAGCGCTCGTGCAAATCCCGATTCCTGCTGTCGAGCGGAGAATTGGAGATGCGAATCGGATTAGGCGATTAGGCGGTGAGCAATTAGGAGTTGGCAGCGGCCACGACACCCGCCACGCGCCTGCGCCACCGAGCCACGTCAAGCCGCGCTTACACGGGCAGAACACGACGACGAGTTATAGCCGCGCGTGATCGAAGATTTCAAATGGACAGCATCCTAATAGAAAGAGATAGAGTATGTTCGTAAAAGAGCGTTCTTCCGCAAAAATTAGAGAAGGAATGCAAAAACTGAGTCAAACACGAGCATCAACGACGAGTTGTAACAACTGTAATGATGAATCAACCTGGATAATTCTAATTCAAAGGTTGGGAAACCGGGAGACAATATGCAAAATGGGGTAATAAATGATGGAAAAGTTAACAGAAAACAGGAGAAAAAATTTCCACGATCCTTCGATCCTAAAATTGCAGGCTCGCGGTGTAAACTGGTTGAATATTGTGTACACAGTGGGCGGTAGGTCTGACACCGAGAAATTACGAATATTCAACGATTGAAGCGCGGTGGTACACGCGCAATGCGTGAAGTATTCCTCCAGTCTTGTAGGCGCTAATATTCGCCGCGTGCCGACTGACTGACTGCACTGCGTTAAGCGCAATGCGTGAAGTATTTCCCCAGTCTTGTAGGCGCTACGGCTTAGCACAACTTCGCAAAATCCTCGTTCACTGAAAGGACCCTCCCCTTCGATCCATCCGTCGCCCTCTCCAAAAGTGAAGTTGGGCCAGTAATTGAAGCAAAACCCGTAATGAAGGCGGCTGTGTTATCGATAAATTTTTTTTTTTTTTTTTTTTTTTTTTTTATTCTTCAAGTACATGTTACAACCACCTACTAGGTGTAAATTAACTTTTTTTACAAATAAGGTAACTTAGAAATTGACTACGTCTAATTTTTGTTTTTAGCTTTAACTTCCATAACCCATACTCACATGAAATCCAGACTACACTCATACTTCTTAACTGTTACATAGATTAAAAGAAAATAAAGAAATCAAAATAATAAAAATAAATGAGCATGATAAAGAACCTTAATTAAGTAAAAAGTGAGTTACAATTGCTTTCATGCGTTTTCCATGTCGGCAGTTGCAGCTCTAATAACTAGATTATGAGAGATCTACTTTGTTGTAATTACATGAGAAATGGTTATTTTTTTTTTTTTTTTTTTTTTTTTTTTTTAAGTTAGACGCCAAAGGCCAAGTCGCGAGGCTTGATCCTCTTTAGCCTCCTTACCGGGTCGTCTATGGTGAGGTCCCTGGCTAGGGGATTAGAGTGAATTTCATTATCGATAAATAAAAAAATATTCCTGACGTTTTCCGACCCCTTTCGGCAGAAAAGACCCGCCGCTCGAAAACTTCGATTTCTGGTAGATAAATGAGATCCTATTGATCTTTCGTGAAGTTCACTGGAAAAAAAAAACACATTGGATCTAGAGTCCAGACTCTTAAAAACATCGACGAGAAAAAATACTCTTGATTCAATCAGATTTCAGCTTAAATCAAGAACCAAGTCTCTTAATTAGAGCGGATTTCCTTTTGATTTAAGCTTAAATCTGCTTGACTCAAGAGTCCTTTTTCTTGTCAATGTTTTCAAGAGTCTGGACTCTAGATCCAATGTGTTTTTTCCCCCAGTGTTCAACAAATAATAAGGGCTAGTTGTGAGGGTCCTACGCGAGGTCGCATGCAGCACTAATAAATACTCACGGATTTTTACATTGGCTCTTACGGGAGTTTAGGGTCCCGTAAAACTCATCCCTGCTTCTACCGCGCGGTTGATTGCATGCGACCGATTCCGTTTGACGCGATGCCCGTGGAACCGTGGCCTCTGACGTCACACGGCTCACGATCTCGAGGGCCAGCTCAAAAGGGACGGACACCGTGACGTCCAAGGTCGCGAAGGCTCTTGTCGTCGTTCCTTTGGAGAAAGAGCGTATACACTTCCTAAGTTGAGCTCGATTCTAGGTATAAACTCAAGATTTCGAACGTTCACGAGAAAATGAAGTTGCGTCCTTACGTCAAAGGAGTGACGCTGTGTGCGACCCCGTGGAATCTCGTCGCACGATTTTAACGCACTCTCGGGAGGAGCAAGGGAGTGTGACGAAACCGGTGCGGACCGAAAGGGGTCAAGACAATGGACAACGACCTCCAGGCAGGGATTAGAAAAATGCGGCATGATAAATAATGTTCGAAGAGCTTGGGAAATGCAGACAATTGCAGCCTTTTACATCAACATTTCTAAATTCTTACGCAGGTTTTTTTTCTTTTAAATTTTTTTAGCTGTCCAGTTATATTATGAGAGGTTTTCACGTATCGATAGATCTCGTGACAGGGTGTCCAGTTTATTTTTCATTTTGGGAAATCCCGATTTTTCGTGATTTTCGACTGCAAAATCCTGATTTCATAATTTTTCCAAATCCTGATTTTTGTAAAATTGAATTTTGGCGAATGCAACTTCACAAAAATAGCTCGGAAAAAAAAAAAAAAAAAAAAAAAAAAAAAAAATCCGGTCGGGCGGCCAACTTTTCTCAAATCCTGATTTTACGACCGACTTTTCCTCAAATTCTGATGAAATCGGAATTAAATCCTGATTGCCCTCGAATCTTGATAGAATCGGGAAAATTCCGACGATAGACACCCTGCATGAACAGTGGCGCGGCGTGTTGTGTTTTACGATACATCGATTGATCTTCCATTTAAACCTATGGAGAGGGATCGATAATCAAATCTATCATTCATGCTTCGCCACTGCTCGTGGGTGACAGGGATATGCTGAGTGACTGTGGATTAGATGAAATGATCGATAGTGTTGATTATTCGTTTCGAAAAGCCTGGGGGTGGGGTGAGGGGTTGAAGAATTTTTTCCAAAGCCGTTTACTCTCACAACTCTAGACTTTTCCCTACAGTACAGGGACGTACAGCTTGGGAATGCTACTTACAATAACTTTTCCCGACGATACGCAGCACGGTGAATTTTGTAAGGTTGGGTGAAAAAAACCAAGATTTTGAGGAGGTTTCGACGGTGGTGAAGGGTCTCTTTTTGCCTCCGGTTGCCACACGCCAGGAGCCGCGTGGGAGTGATGTTTACTTGCAACCCCGCACGACAACCGTATGTTACCCTACCGGCCAAAATCACCTATCTACAACTGCCAGCCATCAAGTTTAGGCGTTTTACGGTGGTGCGTTCGGGCTTGCGAATTTGAATTTCATGACGAGGCCCTTTCGACCCGGCCCGGTTGAATAACTTGTTCCTAAAACCGAACATGTCCACTTCTAAATTGAGCCCTAGATCCCTAGTATCCTTCCGTAGCTCAGGACTCATCTAAAAAATGGACATGTTGCTTTTGAGAATCCACTCGTTCGTATATCGACGATCGGGGATTATAGCCCGCCTGATTGCGCTGCAAATGGGGGGGGGGGGGGGGGGCAACAAGCGGGCGTCTTTACGAGCGCAACGCCGCTGCGGCCGGCTACATGGGCAACAATCAAGGAGCGATACTAGAATTACCAGCCGAGCAGGTGTCACTGCAATAATAATTACGATGATGCGATCGACGAAATGATATGCACCTGGTAATAACTCAGGCGACGGCTCCTTTGTTCCCGCGCTGTTGTCTAGTTTGGGCGTTAGGTCGAGAGCCAATGGCAAGTGATTTACCTATATTTCATTTGGATATAATATTGCAAAACCACAGATTGTAGTGAGTAGATGAATCCGCACATGCACAACGGTAGGACACTAGGATCTAAAAGCATGATACAACTTTTTTAACTCCCATGTGGCTGAAATTGTATCGCCACAGAAATGAAGGAGAATTATGAATTTCCCTCGTTTCCTCACTAATCGGGTCTTGAAAGTTTAAAAATGCAACTTAGAAAGTGGGAATGAAACTCCGTAAAGTTTGCGTTTTTAATTAATTCAAAATAAATTGTATAGGATCCAATTAATTGGTCTCGTCCTTGGTCAGTTTTGCGACCTAGTCAACTTAAAAATAGAATTATTTTGAGGAGTTCAGTGAAGTTGAAAATTGCAAAATATAAATTATTCCTATGATGAAAAATTAGGAATTTGTTGAGTTTCATCGATTTTTTGCCAATGATTGAGGTACACAAACCCCTATAAGTAATTAGAAATGGAGGGGGGGGGGCTGAAGAATGAACGTTATATTACGAATCAAGTTAAGATCTCAAAGAATAAGGGAGTAGATAAAACAACTGTCGCTTATAAAACAATAATTTTTGTACGAATTTTAATTTATTTTCCAACACTGGGAAGGGGCAAAGTTACAATCTCAAAGAATAAGGGGGTAGATAAAACAACTGTTGCTTATAGAACGATAATATTTGTACGAATTTTAATTTATTTTCCAACATTGGGAAGGGGCGTCGCCGTTGCAGCGCGGAGCTTTGGCCTCATGCTAAAACTGCATTGAGACCATGATTGGGGACGAGGAAAGTTTTACGATGCGGCCCCAACCTTGAACACGGGGCGTCAATTATGCTGGCAACGGTGCGGCTTTGTTGATCGTTGAGTGTTGACCAACGACAATTTAGATCTCCCGATACGGCACGCGCTGGACATTAGCAACACTCGTGTCAATCACCGAAACGTAAGCTTTTTTTTGCCGTGGTCGACTTAGGAATGAAGTGATCGGATCCAAAAGTTAAAGAGAGGCGAGGGAATGGGTCGAAGCTTCAAATAGACCAACTCAGGGCGGAATAATTGACACAGCGGCTATGTCTGTATTTGGATCGGAATAATCATTTTCTGGAGAAAAAAGCGAGGGCGCAGGCCGCATAGGGATAAAAAAGACTCCTTTTTGCGGCCAGGAACTGCTGGCATTGCAATGCTCCCTAAAATTAAACGACTTCTTATGTCTTCCTGGAAAAACCAGAACATTTGGACGAGCCCATCTTTACGTAAAAATGTAAATATTGAATACGTGACGTAGGACATACGCACTGGAAGCACTCGTTAATCTGTTTTCAGTTAGTTACCGTGAACAAAGGCGGAGAACATTTTTTCGACATCGCAGTGCAAGAAGTTTATTTCGGAGAAATGCGGTCCAGATGTTATTTAAAATAGGACGACAATAACCAGACATCAGGATCAGCCAGCTGCCTAATTTCCTCTAATGTTTAAATTTTTCTTATTTGTACAAAAATACCGAGCGACATTTCGCCCTAAAATTATGTGGGTACATTCCTTACGCGCAATATCACAGGAAACGGGAAGGCGTTATTAATTTCGTAATAATATTGGTTTATTTTTTCTTCACTAAGAAAACAGGGTGTCTAGTTTTTGTTCATTTGGGGAAGTCCTGATGAAATCCTGATTTTTCCTGATTTTTGACTGCTAAATCCTGATTTCATAATTTTTCCAAATCCTGATCAAATCCTGATTTTTGGCGGAGTAACTTTAACTTTACAAAATAGCTCGAAAAAAAAAAAATCGATCAGACGGCCGACTGTTCTCAAGTCCTGAATTTAACGACCGATTTTCTCAGTCCTATCCATGAATAAAATCCTGATTGACTTAATCCTGATAGAATCGGGAAAATCCTGACTGCTAGACACCCTGGAAAATGGAACTTGTTGGGATATTAGGCAACGATAACTACGGTGAGGCTGATTCTGGTTCGACCCGTATGGTTAGTATTAACTTGCGATTCGCTGGAAATAAAAAAAAACCAGCGCATTCTAGATGGGAGGTGCTTCGAAAAGTATTAGGCTAAACATTTGTTTTAAGATGACCAGTGAATTACAAAATCGTTTCGAGCTGTGCCTCATTTCGATTGACCGACCTACTGACCCCAGATAGTGATCGGCGTCTCTTCCCCGACGCGGCACCCTGGCGGGAGCGCCGAGAGACCGCTGCGCAAAAAATGGCACCGAATTTGCGATGGCAGAAAAACAGACATCAATCTTGGATTCTTGAAACGCAAGTGATAATTCGCCCGAGTAGGCAGGCGAGTCCGATCGCCCACGCTGAATGCAGAACGGCCGCGGAAAAAAAGATGCATATAGATTAAGAATTATGGGGTTCTCGCCATACCGGGGCTCACAACTTGGAATTCTCGGTCAGAAATCCATATGCTACCCCTCCCACTCCCTTGAAAAAAGAGAGAAATTCTTCCTAATGCAATGAGGCGGGGCTGGAGATATGAGTATACCGAACCGAACATTCGGACTCAATTTTGCAACAAGATACTACTAGCATTGCGATGTTTGCTATGGTTGAGCAACTCTTTCGTCTACAATGAATTAGTTGCGATCAGATCAATGAGTCAAATTCACTATATAATTACCTTACCAATAACTTTTTTCTTCAAATGCACGCATACAAACTGATTAGGGCTGCAAAAGTCTTTCTTTTTGCGAGAAGTTACACAGTATTAGCAGCATTACAATGCTGTTCGTTCATTGATGCGATTGCAAAATGAAGCCCATTTGCACCAAGTTAAACAGAAAAGCACCAGACCTTATCTTGGAACCGGAAAAATGAGGTTGGAAGTTTTGTTCTTCCATAAAGCTTTAAAGTCGAGTTTTGAAAAACGAAAGTGAACATTCGTGAGGACAGAGAAAGGATGGGCTAACAAGATTCTTCACTGCCGTTTTGAAGTACTGACTTCAAAACGGTAGACGCAGCGTGAGACGAGACCCGTTATTAAAAGTGCGCAACATTCGCAGAAAAACTGCAATACATCACTGCATGAGACACATCTGAAACGGTCAGTTGAGATGCTAACAATGAGTAATGAACCGAATAAAGGTTGGTCCTTCAAGCTATTGCCGGCTTTCCGGTAAAATTTACGCGTTACAAGGTGAGCAGCAAATGTATACGCATAATTGGAATGCATCTTGCAATAAGGAACCACTATTTATGGTTTATCCACAAAATCAACTATCTGCATAAAAAGACTGATGGCCCAAATGTTATTTCTGATAGAGGTCAGAAATGGCAGTCCCCATTGATATTTAGATCCTCAGAACTGCAACAAAGTTGCTGAGCTAATCAGTGAGCTGATTGTTCAAATTGATAGACAAAGCAATAGATAGGAAATACGAAGGGAATATATAAAGGGATCCTGTTGGTGGAGGCGGATGGTTTCATTGAAAAACGGAGGAAAATAATATAGACTAACTAACAGCAACCCATCGCCTATGATGGGTCTATCATTTTCCCCCTGTGTCTTTGACAACCACCGGCTTCACCCAATTAAGTCGCTCCATTCTCTCATTCTCTATCGCTTTGTCGGTCAATTTCAAAATTCAGCCCGTAGTTAGGCAGTATTTCGCAGGAGGGGACCGACTGAAGTTTTTTTTAAAAAAAAAATTCGAGCCGAGGAGAAAATTGTGAAGCTCACCCGAGTAGCACCATATTTTTTCCTGACGAACAAGCAAAATCCGCGACTTACCGAAAACGAAACTTCAATCCATTTTCCGTCGCTATAAAGACACCTAACTCGGTTCACTTTCTCCGAATACACTTCGGCGCGGTGGTGTTCTTCCTTTGCATCGACACAGTGTACCTAAAAAGAGCCGGAAATTTCCGGCAAAGCAGGGTGTCTACTAAAACAAGCTGCCAAAAAATCAGTACTTTTACAGTACTTTATCAGTATAGATTCCCGAGAAATTCAGTACCTCCTCAACGGAAAAATTCAGTACTTTTTGAGTACCTCCATTTATCACAAAATTAGAAAAATGTCAAAAATTTGAAGTTCTCTCTTAAATTGCGACAAAAATGAAAAATTCCGGACCTACAAGCGGAATTTCCGCACATTTTCAGTGCTTCCTGACCGCGCTCTCAAAAGCAGTACTATTTCCGGACTTTCCGGAAATTCCGAACTTGTAGACACCCTGCAAAAACTATACAGTCGAACTTTGGCAACCGGAGACCTTTCCTCGCAAGAAGGTGCTCACTGCTCATCCACGACAACTCCATCCCGGCAACACTCAAAACACAGAGGGACTCCGAACTAACAAGTTGATAAATCGGTCGGACACCTTCGTCTCCGTAATGGCTTCGCGTTGGGCCTTTCCTGGTCGCCAATTGGACCGCATTTCAAAACCGCGCCCGGTCCGGAGCACTGATACAGTTGAAATTAGCGAGAGACATATGGTCTCGTCTTCGCGAAAAATTGCGCTCCGGTCGGGGCCGGTTTCGCCACGGCTCGAAAAAGCTCGCAGATGTCGCGTGAGATAACAGAAGCGTCCATCATGGCGTCACCGTTTATTCGGCTCTTTGACCGCCCCGTTGACTTATAAAATGGACTCGGTTATGCCGAAAGAGATCCTGTGTACATTGGCATGTTCGTAAAAGCATGTATTTGTATGGGGGAATCGATGACGATCGTGTCGTTTCTCGAATAAACCGAAAAAGCTGGTCCTCTCGGCTCGGCGCGGAGTACTTCAATCGTAACGCTCATTAGGCCGCTAAGTGCATGCTGATGCAATTTCTTGCTTACATGCCAAAAAAAAAAAAAAAAAAAAAAAAAAAAAAAAAAAAAAAAAAAAAAAAAACAGGTGCTGGGGAATCCGATACCATACCAAAAACTGGGACTTCAGCAAACAAATTCATTACTTGGATACTTTTCGCATTTTTAACTGTTGAAAAATCCTACCATTTTTCCCAAGGAAAACGAATGCGGAAGAGCACGCCAAACAAGAGATTCCGTTTGAATATACCATAAACGTTACCTAATGATGAGTGAATCCAATAGCTTGAGTTTAAATCTTATTTGGCCTTATTTTGGCATTACAGCGTTGTTTCTTTTCAAGTTTCAATTTTTAACCACTAGAGAATGGCAATAATTTGATGTTCCTCGGTTAAAGAACATTTTAGTTGACCCCTTTATATTTTAGGAGTCACATCATCAAGTGATTATAATGTGCTTAAGAAAATATCTGAAGTTGTTTTTTAAACCGAGGAACTTCAAAACATGAGCGGTTTTCGATGGTAAAAACTGTAAACTTTGCTTCGCTTTATTGCAAAAACGAGCTTTAAAGGTGAAGTAAAACTTCCTCGGAAGGATAAACGAAACCTTAACGATTGAGGTTCCGTTACGCCTACATTTTAAGGAAATCTTCGGAGCTCCCCAAAAAGCGTCACTTTTTTGATAAGCTCTCTCTGACTTCTGAGTGAAGGAGGGTAAGGAACATAGTAGAAACTCATCCACAAATTAAAATGATGATGTGCAAAAATCGGTTAATGCAAAAACCATAGAAGTCCCAATCGATGGCAAGTTATAAAACTGTATTGGACATTTACTCACTCTTAAAAATGAAGCTACCATATTTGATGAGGATTTTAACAAAACGCCTTTTTTTTTGCCCTGCGTTCAAGTCTCTCACGTATTGCGAACATTTTTCGAAGGACGAGTCGCTAGAAATCCTTTCAGCTCTTTGAGGAAACCGAGAAATTCTGAACAAATTTCAGGTTTTCAGAAGTGTATGAAAACGGAACGTATCTCATTTTCTCATTTGATCCACTTAAAAGAGCCTATCTACTAAGTGGATGAATTTGACTTAGGGCCGTTTGTAAGATCTCTAGTCAACCTCTGGTCACCAAACCAGTGGTCAGACTCTGACCAGCAGTCAATCTGCTAATCAGTCTAACTACTGGTTTACATCTCTCTAATCATTGGCTGTCTTCATTTAAAGTCTTCTATTTTATCACACTCTTTTGGGCCTGATCTGCTGTCTTAATGTCCTCATGTTTTTTCTGCTGTAGAATCTTAAATTTGTCTTAATATCCCTGCCAATTTATTGTCATTTTCGCATGTAATTTTCATTTTGTATACTCTTTGTAAACTCTTTTGTAGAATAAAAAAAAAAAAAAAAAAAAAAAAAAAAAAAAAACTACTGGTTTGCGAGAAAGAACAAAGGCTGACCGGGACTTGACCTGAGGAAAACCGCGAGTCATACACACCTACCCCTGGTAAAGGTCTGGTCAGCTACCACTTTGACAAGCACCTGACCTGCGGGCTGATTATTGAGATTGATAAGACAAAGTGATAGACAAAGAAGACATAGGGACTTAGGGAGTTTGGAGCTATCCTATTGGTTAAAATGGGTGAGTCCTATAGACTGAGGGAGAAAATGATGGACTAACTATCGGGTCTCTCGTGGGTTGCCGTTAGTTAGTCTATTACCTACCTCCCTTGTCCATTGCAACCACCCGCTTCCACCAGTAGGATCCCTCCGTACCCCTTTTGTCTTCTTTGTCTATGGCTTTGTCTATCAATTTCAATAATCGGGCCGCTGAGGTCTTACAATCGGCCCCTAGAAATTGTATGTAAGATATCCACTGACGGGATGGAGACGAGATCAGCAACAACCGGAGAGAGGCTGTCGTGGCCTGCCCCGCATGAGTGCCGCGGGCGGGCAAGACACTGCCCTACGAGCGAGCGCGAGTGGGGGCGACGTGTTCAAATGCCGGAAAGGGAACTTTTCCGGGCGCTGTTCGGACTCGGGTACCGGCGGTTCCGGTCCGGGTCCGGCCACCGCCGTTGTCGAAGTCCCGCTTATTTGTGTCCGTTCTCAGCATCTCCGCTCGTCCGGGAGGAATCTTGTCCTGCAATCCGACGACAGAGCTCGCCTCTCGTGGTGGCGGGGGCGGTCCCCGTAGTGCCACTATACGCAGCGCCCGCTCGCCGGTCGCCGCTCAGCAGCTAGAGAGTGAAACCGGACCGAGTATTACTGTCCTATGTTGTCTTCTTTCGTCTAGAGTACCTGCTATGTACAGGGAGAGTACGGACAAGTCGGTCATTATGAGGTTGGATCATGGAGCTTTAAGGGCCCAAAAGGGCCGCCTGAATTCTGAAGAAGAAGAAGAAGAAGAAGATGCAGTATAAATTTAAGTTACCCTGAGTGATTCATTACTACAATTTTTATGACCCATCGTTTGTACAGCACGCGCATTTGACTTCGTTTTTGCATGAATTTTCTCATTTTTGCCGAAGAAAGCTCATCTTTAAACATTCTTGGCCATTTTGGTTTGATTCACGAATCTGATGATTGGCAGTGACATTTTTTGTGTTATAAGGTTGGCTGTTCTTTTGGGCCCTAAAGGTCATTGTTCCGGCATGTCCACACTCTCCTTACGTCTATAGGTATGTACTCTACTTTGGTCTTAAAATTTGCCAACTCAGCGGGTTAACTCGTGCTATGAAAAACTTCATTGAGCTGTGGCTATTTACTGTGCTAGGCCATTTTTTGAGACTAAAAATAATGAAAAGTAAACTCGCATTTCTATACGCAACTTTCATCAGTAACTCTAAGTTTCTTTCAGTAACTCACTTTTTTTAGTGTCAAATCGGCAACGCTGGAGGCGGCCGACGGTCGCGGCCGGTCTCGTGAACTTGAGGTGGTTGAACGTGAACGTGCGCGCGACTCTACGACCGGTGCCATTCCGCTCGTTCCGGAAGCCCAAGAAGGGTCCTGCAACCGGTGAAAGGGGGTGGAGGCGGGGGAACAGGGGAAGGGGGGGGGGGCAAAGTTGGCTCGGATTCGGTGCGGCCACGGTGAGTATTAATCATTTACGTGGGTAATGAGAAGGTTGTTTGGCTTGGATAGGTTCCCGAGTTGAACTTGCCCAGTCTCCGTTCCTGTCGCGAGCACACCGAAGAAAGTTCGCTCACCGTTACCAGGCTCCAAAATGACGTCATTAAGAATGACGCTAGGCGTCACGGTAGCTTCTCTGGAGAATGGGCCACGTGACAGGGTTAGCACTTAAATATCGCAGAGCCTGGGTCCTTATCAAAGAACAGGGGCTCATAGGGGTCTTTTAGGGCCCTCCTATACAATTTGAAACACTCAAAGAACTTCCAACGAGGCAAATTTTACTTTTCACGCACAATAACCCGACTCAATTAAGAGCTAGCATCGGATATCAATGGTGGTATTAGATTTCCCCCTGTTTTGCTTTACACTGGACACACAAAAAAACACATTGGATTTAGAGTCCAGACTCTTGAAAATATTGACAAGAAAAAGGACTCTTGACTCGATCAGATTTAAGCTTGAATCAAGAACCAAGCCTCTTAATTTGAGCGGATTTCCTTCTGATTTAAGCTTAAATCTGATTGAATCAAGAGTCCTTTTTCTTGTCAATGTTTTCAAGAGTCTGGATTCTAGATCCAATGTGGTTTTTTTTTAGTGTAAAATAGCAAAAAACAATGCACTTTTTTTAGTTGTTTACTGCAATTGAATCCATGTCGAGAAAAAAGGCTTTAAAATCAGGTTTAAATTAAGAGAGGCACAACTCAATGACTTCGACTCGCAACTCGTGGTCAGCGACCAGCCCAGCTGCGCATCGTAATTTGCATCGGTGAAGATGGCTTTCTGGTGGAGATCGCGTGGTTGGCAGTGCTTTTGCGGACAACGAAGTGTTCTAAGAGAAATCATGGGGATTAAATCATATGCTCGAGCGTTTAGCGACCGCCAGTCCGGTGGGTGACTGGTTTTTTTTATCGACGATCAATCGCCGACAGTTCCTAGTTTCACGATCTCGGACTATCGTGGAATTGAACCCCCTAGCCAACGGGTCACTATTGTGCATTGAGTATGCAACATATCAAGAACACGGCGAAAAAAGTTCGGTTCATATTGCACCTCGAAGTTTTCCGTTTCAGGTAACCGAAGATTTCGAAAACAGAGACCGAGTTTCGGTTCAAATGTTCGAAAACTTCAGTATTTCATACACTGGAAAAAAAACACATTGGATCTAGAGTCCAGACTCTGAAAAACATCGACAAGAAAAAATACTCTTGATTCAATCGGATTTATGGTTAAATCAAGAGCCAAGCCTCTTAATTTGAGCGGATTTCCTTTTGATTTAAGTTTAAATCTGATTGAATCAAGGGTATTTTTTCTTGTCGATGTTTTCAAGAGTCTGGACTCTGGATCCAATGTCTTTTTTTTTCCAGTGTACGAACCGAAGTTCCGTATCTCTAACAAACTTTTTTAATCAGCGTAGACTATACGGAGATTTAATCGCACTAAAATGCGATTAGAATACCAAAAAGATTAAAAATCTACTACTCTGCGCTCAATTTGCTTCGGTTGTATTTAGCATTTTTCCCCGCATGTGCGTGCAGGCAGGCACTTTTTACTCCTGTGCCGATAACCAGTTCGTGGAGGTAGAAATGTAAGAGCCTTTGACCTAAATTGACAAACTATTGTAGGTGTGCATATTGCGAATGTATTGTCCAAGTTCCTCACGTTTGATTTTAATTGTTTATCTGCAATTGAAACGATAAAAAACCGATTGAAATCATACGTGATAAAGTTGGTAACAGCTTTTGAGACTGTTCTTTCATTTAAAATTAAAGTTTCCAGTTTCAATAGAGAGGACGTACTTACAACCTAGAGTCAATATTCAGTCAGAGAGTGGCAATTTGAGGAGTTGAGCTTCATTACAAAGGGTCGGTAACATAGTCTCAGAAATAGGGAAATGTGGCGTATTTTTGGCACTCGACGAATCGACGATTCAATATTGGTGACCTTTCCGTTCGGTGCGATAAAACTCTCTTCACTTTGAATGGAAAATTATCAGGTGTCTGGAATTCGATGAATTCCATGTTCAAAAGGGAAACCATTGAGTGAACTGATTACAATGATACCATTTGCGTTCATAAATTGAACAATTATTGAAGGAGGTATGATAAAATGATCTCATCTGCTAAAATTCATGTGTATACATGAGAAATGCCGCCAGATGACGTCACTAGGCGATGCATTTTCTCACTTTCACAATTTCCCATTCAGAAATTTGTTTTTACAAAATACTGCGAAATCAGCTTTTCAAGCACTTCCAGATTAAGTAATAAAAAATTTGCGTGCAAATTCTCCATTAGATGTATGCCTTGTGTGCAACAGACTCTCAGAATTACATCAACGGTCTCCGACCTTTGCGCAGCTAATTTAACGAACTGTCGCGCCTCCGTCGGTGACGAAAGGCATTTTCGTGAGAAAAATTCAAGATGCAAATGCAGTAAAATTGGCAGCGGAGACGTGGACACGGCGCTGAAATGAAGCTGTTTTACAGCTCACGACCGAGGACGACGAGTAAAAAAAGGCTGGGGCTCGCCGGTGTGTTTTGAGCCGGGTTACACGTCTCGTTAGCCGTTTCAAAAGCGAAAAATGCGAGCCCGTAAAAAGTCGCCGTAATAAATCTCCGGCGACGGGACTTTTTTCCGCAGCGGGCTCTTCCAGATGAATCGGTCATTCGTCTCACTCCAATAACTCGCCCAACGACGCGGCCCAGGTCGACCGTGCAGGTGTTATGAGCCGGAATAAATTCTACATGAATTATTATCGTTAACTGATTTCGAACATTATGTCTGCGTTCATTGAAATTTCGATTTCTCTGATATTTACATAGCAGACAGTTCGTTTTTCATATTCGTAACCATTGTGTGTGAGGACAGGAGCCCAATGGGGTGCGTAAAAAAATTGAATTTGAAAATGTCACTGTCCCCGGGCGGCGCACAGTGGATCGAGTCAATTAGAGAGGTCGGGCATGAATTATTTTACTAAAATTGCAAATTTCTACTTTTATTTCGTCTAATTTTAAACTTTGAGGGGTGCTCCTGGAGGAAAATTTCATGAGGAAACCAACTTTTAGAACCTCAAAGTTCTGTATGAACAGAGTTAGGAGCTTTTAAAGTTTCCAGATTTTTTCCGACCTCTCCCGTTGACTCGATCTATTGTGCGGCAGGGCAATCAGTTTCACTTGGTCAACATAAAACATGTTTGCCTAAATTTGGGGTAATTTCATCCATCGATACCCGTGCCAAGGGTCAATTTTATGATGGAATTGTGATTTTTAAGTTGAGACCCCAATTTTGTGCAACCCTATAATAAAACTGAAACCGTGCGTTTACCTGAGCAATGATGGTTCGGGCCTTCATCTCGAGTCGCCTCTGTGTCTATAGAATTTGCCTATTAATTTCAATAATCAGCCCGCTAAGGACCCTGATCGCAACCTCACTTATCACCAAATATTGAAGCAACTTGAAAGTTTTTGAGTCTGGACTAATTGTAATAGTCACCGAAGCAGAGGTCCAAATTCAACATTTTTCGCATATCTAGAAGTACTCACACCTTCCACAATGATACAGCATGTAGCTTAGTTCGTTTATGCTGGAGCTGAAATGGGTGGGCATTCTCAAAACGAATTAAAACAGCGTGGGAGGGAAAAGTCCTTCGATGAGAGAAAGTGTGTGGGTGTGGGGTGTGAAGCGTTGCGTTAGGTCAATGTTTCATTAGGGATCGGTGATATAGATAGTATGACGCCATCACTTCCACGACCACACCCGATTTATCAACACCTGTATCGACGTTAAAAGTCGAAAAACACGGATTTTGTTTTTTGATGCTGCACATTCCTTCTCACAGTTTATTTTGTGAAATATATCTTTTTCAGGTGCATACTTTGTGATTCTTGACATTACTAAGAGGCCGTTTAAGTAATACGTAGGCTGCTAAATAGGAGGGCGGGTGCCTGAGTTTGCCTTAAGGGATCTTATGAAGGGTAGAAGGGGGGGGGGGGTTAAGTCAAATCTTACGTAGGCCCAGTCTCACTTCAAAAAAATATTACTTTTTGATAAACATGATTACTAGTGTTCTATTTTTAAGGTTTTCTCGGTTCATTTCTACAAAAGGGGTGGAGAGGGTCAGACAGATCTTACGTACTTAGAAGGGAGTGAAGGAGGTGAAAGGTTTTATTGCAGGTCCTTACACGGGAGGCGGGGGTCAAAGAATCAGCCGAAATGCCGTACAAATTGATTGAGCGACCTTAAAGTTTTTGGAATCGGGATCTCGATCTTTTAAAAAATGTAGAACATGCAAAATCGAATTTGACCGGAATTCAATCGATAGTTTAGACATAAAAATATTGGTGAGACTTAAAAAAATGATAAGATAACTTACGGAAGTTTCCTTCATAAGATAATGAATCGAAAGCTGCACCGATTATTTTTACGCTCGGCCGACAATGTTTGCAAATGGGCAAAGTATGCGTTATTTTACGTTGGTGTATCCAGACGCTCGGTGTGTATCAAGTTCGATCGTGCCAACGGTTCTAAACTTTAAAATAGACTGGTCGGATGGGCCGAAATCTAATAGCTTCGTTTAAAGGTCCGGCTGAGGCACGTGAAATAAAAAATTCAAGCATCATAAAAAGCATCAATAGAGGCGAGACGGATCGGAGGAATCTGGATCAAAGAGCGGTCAGTTTAACTAATTATTTTACGAATCATCTACATCTAGATCTGTAGAAAAAAAGAATAGGAAGTTGAACTGGTTGCCTCGGGTCCCGACCGGATAGCATTTGCGTAGAAAAAGTGTCAGGGAGGGAAGATGACGGAGGGGGAAGAGATAGAGAATGAACTTTCGTTGGACGGAGTTTTGATTTCCAAAAAAACACAGACGACTTTCGTTGGGATATTGACAAGATATACAGTTTTGTATTGCCATGAAACTAGTTCGTGTTCCTTCAAAGGCATGATCTGTAATTCGCAGTATCAAGAATTTTAGTATTGAAATTCAGCACTTAAAGCGTTTTGAGTTTCTTGACATTACACCCAAAAGTTGCACAATGCTGTAAAAATCAAGAGGATGTTTTGCATTTTGTGTGTCATTGGAGGGCGCTGCTTAAAAACATAACTTCAAGGCTCAGAAAAACAGCCTATGGTGTAATTTACGGTTGGAATGAAGGTGCAAATCCAGTGGTAAAAGTAGGACAGTTAACATCCACAAAACATGTTTAGTTTCTCCAAGAAAGAAGAAATTGAAAAAAAAAATTATCGAACGTTACAATTAATCATTCATATAGGGGGGAGAAAAAAAACAAAACAAAATAAAATAACTGATGGATTTATCCTTATCGCTGGATGTGTTATTTTGCATTGGTGTAAATACACGCAGGGATTCTATGAGATGTTCATATTAAAAACAGCGTCATGTGACGACTTACCATAAGGCTAGTTTAAAAGTTAGAAGTTGAAAATCGAAAGTTCTTACCTGAAACAAAGGAAAGTCAAAGTATAAATAATGCGATTTTGAAATTATCAAAAAAAAAATGAAACCTACTACAATCGAAAGAGTTTCAAAATCTTTTGAAAATTAATACGGAAGCCAAAACTTCAAAATTCAGTAAAAAGGCAGGAGAGAAAAAAAGATTGAACTATATCAATCACAAGATGAGAGGCGGGTTTAGGATTTGGGTAAATGTCAGGGAGGGCAGTTTTAGACCGTCCCTAGCTTAAAAGCTTCTAACATTTCATCTGAAATTTCATTTTCAAAAAATTAAACATTACAATTTTGCTGCCTAATGATTTTAAAGGGCTTACTCTTATTCTGCGTTTAAGCCTCTTCGGAAAAATGCCCATACTCTTTGAGGAACCTGAACATTTTCACGAGAATTTGTCAGATTTCCAAAAAAAAACCAAAATATTTTTCAGGCTTTTCTCCTGACTTTTTTCAGGGTTTGTGTAAGAGTTAAAGTTATTTTGGAGGTTGAATAAAGACTCCGCAATAAAACTCACTTTCCAACACTTCATTACTCAATCGTGAATGATTGCGGCGTCGAGAGTGAAAATTTCGTCGACCCTGAACCAATTCCTGACAAAGGTGAAGTCTAGGGCGGTCCGCAATTCAAGGCTGGGAGTTGGAAAAAACTCTTTCTCTCCAGCCCGACGAGCTCTTGAGGCTTTTCTCAGCGTTCAAGTACCGTCGCGTCGGAGCGTAAAAAAATAGCCACATATTCACCATTCGCAGCTATATAATATGCCATGCTAAAAAAAAACATAATGTAGACATTCGGACGCGGCGTTATTTCTCCAGATGGAATATAAATACCCCGAAAAACTTCCACAGAATAAATCCTAACATGATCTTCAAAATTCGACGTCAACTCCAAAACTCCATGACTAATTCGTGTATATGTGGCAAAAGAGTGAAAATAAAAGGAGGAACATAAGGAGCATGGATAAAATTTACACGCAATTGAAATTTCCTGTACACTGGAATATATTTATTTTTTAAGAATATTTGTCGACGAGCTTTCCAAAGAATGGTTTTCTAAATTTAATATTTTTGTTACAATTAATAATGCTCTCTTTTAGTTCTTTTTATTTCAGATAGAAAATCTCTCGTACGTGGAAATCCGGGGTATCATTTGGACGTATTTCTATCAAACGGACCTAAGCGCCATAGGGAGAGGAAGGTAGAGGGGGGCTTGGATTGGCGGCGGAATCGGGCGTCCGGCTTATTCCGTCCTATACTCGCGATGCTTTTCCATGGCGCTTAGGTCCGTTTGACAGAACGCGCTATCCGGGATTCTACATTCCTCAAAAGGAACTCAAATTGGCGCTTAGTTCCATTTGATAGAAATACGTCCATTTCATTTTCTTCGGGGAAATAAGATTTATTCCGAAGTGAAGAAAAAAAAAATTGATATTTTTTCTTTCGTGTAATTCAGTTAACCTAAGTCAGTGAAAAGGGAATCTAGTCTCGATTCTTTGCAAGGATTTCCTAATCTTCCAGCACACTCTTGGTTTCCTGATGAGCCCCAACGTTTTCGGGTCCTCGACGATACAATATATTAATTTTATCTCATCTGAAAATTTCGAGAAAAAATCTACAACTTCTACGAAAAATATTACATTTTATCGGAAGAGATTCGGCAAGCTTTAAACTCTGATACGACGTTCTCCCTTACGGTGGCTTTTCGCGGCTGGAAACCGAAACGGGGCCACCCAAGGCGACGAACTTTAACACCTCGTTAAAAAAGGCGGATCGTGAACAGTGCGACATTGCGACAGAGTAAACAATTCGATAAATCGATCTATTCGCCGTTTACACCGAAGTAAAAAAATCGATTCTCAGAGTGTTAGCGACAAACGCCTTACCAATCGATTCTTTACCATGGCTTCAAATGGTAAGTATCGATAGCCGATTATTCACGCTTCGCCACTGATTGTGAAAAACGCAAACGGCTCAACAGCGATAATTATAAGAGCGTCCGAGGAGCGCGCGCCCACCATCTCACAGTGGAACGGATTTTCAGGAGACGCCAGACATGACACTATGAATTGGAACCGTAAAGTTAGATGTTTTCTTCCATCGCATATTCAAATTTAGGAGGTGCTTTCCGAAGACACTTTTACGAGAAAACACAGGGAAAAAAACACATTGGATCTAGAGTCCAGACTCTTGAAAACATTGACAAGAAAAAGACTCTTGATTCAATCAGATTTAAGCTTAAGTCAAAAGGAAATCCGCTCAAATTAAGAGGCTTGGTTCTTGATTTAAGCTTAAATCTGATTGAATCATGAGTATTTTTTCTTGTCGATGTTTTTAAAAGTCTTGACTCTAGATCCAATGAGTTTTTTTTTTCCAGTGAACCAACCGAACCCATTTTTAGACTACCTCGTTTCGTATCAACCAACATAAACGCTTTTACCTAAAGTTTCAGTGGCATGGCGTGCTTTGAGATACATCGATTGATCTGCCACTTAGACCTATGAAAAAGAATCGATGAGCAGGGTGTTGGCAACAACACTGTAATGACCGACTCTTAGCCATCGCTTCAAATGGGGAAATATCGATAATCGATCATTCACGTCTCGCCACTGTAAAGTTTCTACATCATATCCAACTTTTCGCATTGACTTGCCCCAATGTGCGCCTTAATGACGGCTTAATTACAGTCAGCGGGACTCCGTAGCAGGGCGTTTCAATGCTCTTCAGCCCCCGTCCACTTAAACACCAACCTTAAAAATCAACAGCCCCGCTCGTAAAGTTCGCCTGAAATCGAAACGGAACGTGTGGAGCAAGCGCTGAGTTGATGTTATACTACGGGCTATGGGGCGTCACGTCGACGGAATGCCGAGTTCGGGTGTATAATTTTAGAGGTCAAATATCAGCTCAGCACCTCCAGGGGTGGTTCTCAATAGTGGCACTTCACACTAAAAATTATGACCAAAAGGTGAAATTATGACTTAAATGTGAAGTTTGCTTGAAAAAGGGCTTCAGCCCACGGAGGCGATATATTCAGAGGCTCAGTATACATTCGGGCTTTGACTTCTCATAGAACAACACTTTTTAGTGCCCTAGAAAATATATATTGCAAGCCCCTAAAGCCCCTAAAGTTTTTCGTGTCAATGGAGGGCGTAACCTTGGCTTTTAAGTCAGTAATTGTACACCATGAATATGCCAAATTAAAATTGTATAATTACAGTGTTGTTAAATGTAGTTTACTTCAAAGTTAAAGCCCAGAAATCGGGATTTGGGGAAGTGTAATCGCAGGAGCGTTCAGCGGAATAAATCGAAACACAGTGAACTGAGATTTTGGAGCAACATGATATAATGAAGTATTAGAGAAATTTCATACTCTTAATGTTAACTTTTAGAGTTCATGCCGGAAATCCTGTAAACCCGCATCTTCTCGAGGAAAATCCATACATTTTCCGTGTTTTCCAACCGACCTACCAAAACCCTTGCTGTATCGGTGCTCTATCGTATTATTTTCCGTTCTAGGCGCAATATTATTCTGCCGTGATAGCGAGGAGAGCAGTAAGTGCAAAAATGAAATTTTGAGAAAACGGGCTCAGAAGCTTCTGACAAGAACATTTTATTGAAAGAAGCCTCCGTTCTTTGTCAAATTGCGACTAATCGTCCGGAAGACTCTTAGAAATCGTATGGATGATTAAACAGCGACTGATTTTATTTCCATTACATAAAAAGGGTATTTTTCATTTTCATGCTAGGTTATTGTTAGGAAAGACAGCCGTAAGTGCCATCTTCTGCATGCTTTCGTGGTTGCGTTTTGGACGCACAAAAAACACATTTGCAGGTTGGAAATTGGCAGAAGAGGGCGGCACTTCACTGGAAAGCACTGTTTTCATTGGCTCTCATGCACCTACGGCTATCTTGAAAAAAAACTATGTCATTTTTTGTGCACTTACGGCTTTCTCATACGTCTTGTTTTCATTAAATTAGGATGAATTTTGCTGTTTTAGCTGTCTCAGTAATATCATCTAAAAGAGTTTAGACGATTTTTGAAGAAAACTCGATTTCGAAAATTTTGCACTTATGGCTCTATTCGCTATCACGGCAGTATTGTCCAGTAGGATCGCTCAAATTTGGATATTTGTGAGCTGCGATCCTTTTTCAGGCGAAGAATTGATTAAGACAAGAATTAATTTTGCCCGTGAACATATTCATGAGACAACGATGAATTTCCCATTTAATAGTCCCGAGCGACGGTATGGAGGCCTCGAGTCCGAAGCTCTGAGGCCTGGTACGGCGCGGTGGCCGAAAACAGTGAAAGTCGAACGTTAGTTCCGGCGGCTCAAAATGCTGGTAATTGCTCTTTTAATGGTTTTCAACTTTGTGTAATGCTGAGCCGGGCAGCGCGGCCATACAATACTCGCCATCTTCCCGCGGGTATCGCTTCGTCGTCTTCCTCTTTTCCACCTCGCGTCGCTTTTTGCGCCGCCGCCGCCACGCTGCGGCCGGAACCAAGCGGCCATTGTTATGCAACACCTGGCCAGATTTGCACTGAAAAAAAAAAGGGTCAGATTTTAGCCGAACTGGTCAGTTCAGCGGCGATTAGGCTAATAGGCAAACTGTTTGAAGTAGGAAACAAAACCTTTGAGCTCCTAGCATAACCAAGTTTATGTGCTATCTAAACCCTATTTTAGATTCATCACAAACCTAAAAGTTTATGTTGTATCTAAACCACTTCTAGGTAGTAGCTGAACTAGTTCGGCTATAATCCAAACTGGCCATATACCGTCACAAACTGTTTAGGCAGGTGCAGTGACGAATCACGTGCGTTTAAAAAAGTCCGTTACTTTTTCAGTCTCAGTTGAAATGCTAATGGCGTCGCGAGTCGGTCGTATCGAGTCGGTTAACGAATTAAAAGTAATAAAAATTGATTATCTCAAGTGCTGTGCTATTTCAAATTCACCGCTCATTCTCGGAATCAGTGGCGCTCTCTGAATGCAGTAGAACTTAACTCTCAGTCAGTCAGTGCTGTTGATGTCAACAGGAACTGATAACAATAACACCATCCCGGTGGGTGAGTCAAGGTATTATGTTACTAATTCTTTAATCATTAAACTAAACACATCTGAAAGCATTATTGCTGATCTTTAATCTTTCAAGTAAGGCAGTATTCCTTCGTTCAAGAGTGTAGATGTTTAACTAATCTGTTCGTTCGAGCGGCGTGCTGCGTGACAAGAATTCGCGATGAAACCGGAGGACTTTAGTCTGACAGTGATTCTTATCATCAGTTTGTTAAATCAAGAAACATCAGCATTATCCAAATCATCATTTGATCGCTCGATATCGGTGTTATTGTTTTAATACATGGGATAGTAACAGTGTGTACCTATCTATGAGTCGCTCGTAATTAGAATCAGGACCTCATGTATGTATCAAAGCTCAATATTTTGGTTTCTTTCAGCGGCACATAGATTTTAAGGTGACAATTTTTTCTCAGGTAACTCATCTGAAATATTTTTAACTTCGTATAACAACTTAGAAATCAATTTACATCTCCGCTCAGCGCCAGAACACAATTGTTTATTTTTCATTAAAGCTAACCTCAAAATATATTTTCATTCTTTATCCGCCTTGGTTTTTCATAACAGTCACTGCGTATCCAATATATCCATGAAATGGACTGTATTTTGTAGGAAGGTACCAAGTCGCATCAAAATCAAATTCAGGCAAAGAGGTTCAAAGTTTTACCACTTCATATGACTCAACCAGAGATTAGTTCTGGAGGAATTCTTTCAAAGGCTGCCCTGAAATCATTTTATTTCAACTCATTTCTCCATCTTCTCTAGAATATCGATCCATCAAACCTGCTTAGTTCAACATTATAGTTTCTAGCTCTTTACTGCAATTAAATTGCGGAACTATAATTTGACAGTTAGCAGAATATCCTTCAATGTACCCACACTTCCAACCTGCAGAACTTACTTTGCAGATAACTGAACAACAATGATTAGCACGGAGGAGAAGTTCGTAAGTACTTAAGTACATATACACCTACTAGCAACTTTACATATCTAGCCCCATTTTCAGTTACAATATTAATAGTATGTTTCATTTTCATGGAACCGGTTATGACTCCAGGTTTGTCTTCCTATAAGCTGTGTTTTTCTGTGCCCATTATTCAGGAGTCAAGAGTAGAGGATTGGAAGTCTGGAGAAGAACCGATCCATTTAATGCTACATCATTAGCATGTCCAAAATTTTAATTTCCAGAGAATTATGTGGTGATGAAAAGCCAGAGCCCTGTTATCCTCTGATTTCTTGTATTTTAATGATTTGAGTTTAGGTATCAGATTTGTAATGGGTGGGTAGTGTACCTTTTTGATCGATTGATGATAAAAAAATTGATGGATGCTTGTCCTACATTCAATTTAAATTTACAAGTACCTGTTAAATGAATTCATAACGAAAATCAATAATTTCAGTGATATTATTTTTATGCTGTCTACATACACTGGGTTCTTATTCCGTGCCAGGATTGTTATCATTTACCAAAAAATACCTTGAAACTGAGCAAAAGATTTTTTCTGGTATGACCTTTTGGAACTGCATAATAAGGGAATAATGCGTGTTTAGAATTTGACTAGGCATTCTATCCACTTTCCCCCTTGTAAGCTAATCTTTTTTATTTAAGACCTTCACATCATTTTTTCCTATTTTAGAGAGAGTAAGGAAATGCTGATTATAACAAAATTTGAGGAACAATTACTTTCATC
This sequence comes from Bemisia tabaci, assembly GCF_918797505.1. Classification (NCBI taxonomy): domain Eukaryota; kingdom Metazoa; phylum Arthropoda; class Insecta; order Hemiptera; family Aleyrodidae; genus Bemisia; species Bemisia tabaci. The sequence goes on from NC_092795.1 coordinate 33,324,078, forward strand.
CCTGTTGAATGAAAAAAAATAAAACGAAGCACCTACCTAAAAAAAAAAATAAATAAAGTAAAAAAATACCATGAAGTAAAAAATAAAATAAAGTAAATTCATAAAATAAAGTAAATTAATAATATTAAGTAAATAAATAAAATAAAGTAAATTAATAAAATAAAGTCAATAAATAAATAAAGTAAATACATAAAATACCTGAAGTCTAAAGAAAATCAACCAAAAACACAAAATGAAGTAAAACAAATGACGTAAAATAATATAATGAAGTGAAAAAATAAAATGAAGTAAAATAATGCATTAAAATAAAAATCGAACAAAAGCTTTGTAAATTGGTCAAGATATCCTGGTTGTCCTAGCAATTGGAAGCTAAATGCGGGTTTTTCGTCCCCGATCATTAAGTTCTCGGCATGGCTCAGTAGGTAGGATCCTCGTCTTCGGTTAGGTAGGTCCCAGGTTCTAATCCCGACATAGGCCAAAAAAATTCTGCACGTAAATATCGAGAAATATGCCTCTAAAAGTCTCGTGGACCATATTTTTCGCGGTTTTAGACATTATTTCCGTAAATAATCCATTTTGGGGGGCTCTTTTCAACTGTCCCCTGGCTACAAACCCCAAAATTTGCTGCCGATGCTTCAATTTAGCGATCCAAACCAGGTTTAGATTTATGCCCAACTAGTTTAGATATTAGCTAAACTTCCGAGTCAGCGTAGATACCAAAATCGGGTTTGCCTACTATCCAAAATAACTAGCTGGGGCCATATCAGCTATCCGGAGTTGGTGTTGTACACCGATATTCCGGCAAAAATCCAAACCCTTTTTTTTCAGTGTGGATAAACAACCGGATACCCACCGCGGGGCAGATGGATCCCAACAAATCCATCGAGTAAAGTTCGTAGTATTTTCAATACAGACCGCTCGACTGACGATGAGTGAGAAATTAAGAATAACGATCAAGGGAGAAGTTGGGGGGAGGGGAAGCCCCCCCCCCCTAAACATCTGGTTACCTCCCTCCGCTATAAATGAGGGGATTTTGCTGATGAAGTCCATGACTCACTTCCAATCTATGAAACTATATTTAAGTTCAATGACTCGGCTAGAAGACAAAATTTTCTGAGAATTTTGTGGAGAGGCCCTTAAGACCTTCATTTCGATCTGAGGAAGTCTCTTCGAGCCCCCTACGATGGAAACTCTGATGTGCCCCAGAACCCATTGATGAGGTGCCCTTTCAGCCCTTCACACAAAGAAATTCTTAGTTCAGCCCAAAATTACACTACACACAAGATTCAATTATTGAATTTCACGAAAAGGACATTGAATGAGTCGAAAACCTCTCAAATCAACTTGTTCGGGCGACAGCAGCGTTTGTAGTTTAAACAGGAATGAGTGAATTCAACTTTTTCGGTTGCTGCGAAAACCGAAATCGAAATTGATCGGATCAAAAAATGAGAAAAATCATGTGTTAGACAAATAAACAGTATCCATCTGAGCGAAATTTCACCTTTTTTTCGATACAAAGCTCGTAAACTCGTCCAAAAAAAAAAAAAAAAAAAAAAAAAAAAAAAAAAAAAAAAAAAAAAAACCTTAAGCACACAAGCATCAATATGTTTCATCAGAAAATTGGTGTGACTAGCCGAAAAAATTGATCGATATTTAGCACCGTGCAATCCATTAACAAGGCAGAACTTTTTTATTCTTTTTTTTTTTGCGAAGTAGATACTCGAAATGAACATGACATCGGAGCGGCAACTTCGGAGTCGGTTTCAGTGACCGGAGTAAGCGGCGATTTCATTACTGGAATGGATTTGACACCGGCGTTCCTTCTTCTTCTCTCCGGTTTTTAAGACCCGTTGGAGGGAGCGCTCAACGCTTGAAACGAATGTATCGTCGCTTGATTTGCGAGGATTCATTAGTAATTTATGGCCACTAATTTTCGGGTTATTACTCCTCTTGTTTTTCGCCTTCGGTCCTTCGTCTTGGCCTCCATCCTTCCACATCACGAGGAAGGGGAGGGGGAGGGTGAAAGTTGAGCTCCTTGTTTTGATTACGCGCTGATTTTTTTGGTCACTACTAAAATGACTGGACTGAAATGCAAAAACAAGGCTACGGTGAATGTTCATCAATAGCAATACTCATTTAGATAACGACAGCATCAATCGATGGATATTAAAAGCAGGCATACATGTTGATCAGTGAACGAAGTGTCGTCAGTAAAAAAAATAAAAACTACCCGCAAGGGCAGCGAGAAAGTAAAACGAACAGTGAAATAATTCCGACCATTCCTTAAAATGTATTCCATTCACATTAAAGTTATGTTACATTTACGGCCTATAGGTCGAAAAAAAATCTAAGAGCCCCAAACCTTTCTTATGCTAAAGCCTCGGTTGAAAATCCAAAACTTGCTGGTGATTTTTTTCCTACTTTGCAAATACTTCCCCCGTTTTGTCAGGAATGACCCATGCTTACTTATCTTCATTGCAACGTTTAAGTTTCAATTTGGTTCCATTAATTGTCTTTTCATGTCTGTAAAAAAAGGAAAATGAACGGGGTTTTCTCCGTAAATTTTTCTACGAATTTTTTTCGAGGGCGTGAAGAAAATTTGAAGAAAATGTTTGGAAAAACTTCAGATTGGTTCATCCTTTGGCATAAAAACATAAGCGGACGTTTCCAACGTCAAAATCTGAGGGTTGCATTATTCGACTTTACATATCGATCTGCTTTCGGCCATGCTCGGTGGACGATTTGGACGTCTTTCTATTGAACGGAATTATGTGCATTAAGACATAAGCCCTGATACCCATAAGAATACATGCATAACAGGGCTCACTTCATAATGCTGATAGTTCCGTTTGGCAGAAATACGTCCATTTGGAGTTGCGATTAGCAAAAACACAACGAGTTCACAAACTTATATCACTTTTTCCTCGGGCTTTTCGGGGAAGCTTCGTATTCACCGACAGATGATCAAGGGTAGTTCTTTCACACTTCAAAACCCAAGTATTTTAAAGAATCGGCAAGAAACAGGTTGATTTATCGAGGGAAAAAATTGCGTTGCAGTCGGGCGCTGAGCGTTCGCGGTGAACGACGTTAAGATTAATGACATCAGTTTTTACTGATCTACGAGTATTAACGATCAAAACAAAGTACGTAACGCTTGCAGTTGACCTATCGGAGGAAAGTAAAGAAACCACAATTGAAGTAACATTGCCTCATCATCACTTACTACACACGATAAAAAACCAGCGACTTTAAAGTGACATTTCTTTCTTTCAACAGTTAACAAACTTTCCTCGAGAAAAAATTTGGCGACTTGTCAACTTAGCGGCCTGTTGCAAGAGTCGCAGCAAGCCGGGGCCTATGGAATTATGAGCGTCGGCGCTGCGTTGCAACGGAACTGCGCGCGCTGCGCCCCTCTAAACCGAGACCGACAATGTAAAGTGCCCGACGCTTTTAGCGTGTGTGCGTAAATCACTTAGCCCCGCAAAAAAGGACTTATCCGCCGCGGATAAGCCCGGGTCGGCCGCAAAAAATCGTTTCGAAATGTGTCGTGATTCCAGCGGCAACACGGGTCGTTTATGATCTCCCCGATAGTTATAATAGACAGAGCTGTTGAAAGTCTTTCCAGAGGGGGTCCCAAGTTCTCAAGGTGACGGCTTTGAGACGCACCTCCACATTTACGAAGAATATTTTAACTTCGTCTCAAAATTTTAGAAGAATTTTTCCATAAAATCTGATTTTGAAGAGCTTTTAACCGGAATTGGCCTAACTACATCAAACGCTGCTTAATTTTCTCTCATGTTTTAACTTTTCGGCAGGAAACTAAGCAAAACTGGAACTTGAGATCTTATAGTCTAAGATAAAATTCTAGATGGTTTAAGGCGAGAAGAAGTTTAGTCAGTATGTCTGGTCTCATACATCTTGGGAAATCCTGATTTTTCCTGATTTTTGCCTGCTAAATCCTGATTTCATAATTTTTCCAGATCCTGATCAAATCCTGATGTTTTACGGAGAAAAATTGGCGTCATCACTTCACGCAAGGCGAATGTAACTCCGCAAAAATAGCCCAATAAAAAAAATTCGATCGGACCACCGATTTTTCTCAAATCCTGATTTTAAGACCGCTTTTTCCTCATATCCTGATGAAATCGGGATTAAATCCTGATAGAATCGGGAAAATTGAAAAATCCTGATGCTAGACACCCTGTTAGTTCTCCGTTGGAAAAATAAAGCATGAGGGAAAAGTAGGAATGTGAAACGAATTTAGGTTGATTTTGTCCCTTTAATGAATCGTCTTAATAGGTTTAGAATGCTGTGAGATCGTTATTTGGGGGATCAATGATTTCAGGTCCCCCCCCCCCCAAAAAAAAAACCCCGATTGCGTGTCGGAAAGCGACAGGAACGGAAACGGCTATAGCGTCGGGGTCCATCAGTGCGGGGAGCGGTGATCTTCGACCCCGGATTTGCATAATACCATGTTTGCCTGTAAGGCGCGACAAGTGCCCGCCCTGCCCACGCACACACGGACCTTAAGCCGCGACTACTCTACGCTTTTGCGAAAAAAACTCCACCCGCAGACAGGCGTGAGTGTCCCATTCAACTGAGAATAGTAATCCATCGATTATTTTTGCTCGGAACCTGCCATTTTCGAAATCGCCCGAGTGGCCCGTCGCTTCCATTTCAAGTGTGCGAGAGGAATTGGACTCAGGATTTGACGCCTCCAAGGTCCAACGACCGACGATTGGTCGATTCTGGGATTTTCAAGTACTTCAAGCCTGGTTTCGAAAATTTTGGATTTATCTCATTTTTTTATGTTTTCCTATTCTTGTCAAATTTTAGGAGGCGAATTCCTGAGACTAATTCGAGGAGTCTATGTAGCTATGAGAATTCTACGAAAAAAAAAAAAAAAGAAAAAAAGAAGTGGATTTTCCCGAAAAAAGTAAAGACTTTAAAGCCCTGGATAGACTATCAAATTCCGAACCAATTCCGATCAAAGTAGACATGCTGATGACTGGTGGTCACCATCTACCATCAAATTTTGACGGGCCGCACTTTTTTGTTCAAAGTAAGATCAGAACGGAGTGCCACCATTCATCATTTCCTGCCACAAGACACATTTCTGCCAAGTTTTCATTTTAAAATGAAGCAAATTAATGAGTTTAAGACTGATGACTCCCGACACTTTGATGCTACTTTGATCGGAATTGGTTCGGAAATTTGATCGTCTATCCAGGACTTTACAGAGTTGTTAGCATTTAAGAAGTTCCCAATTTTTCCCAACGTCCATCAGTCATCATTATTGGGATGATATTTCATTTCTTTCTCAACAGATTGTTCATAAACCTGTTAAAAAATAGCGTTGACTCCCGAATTAGACTTGTGCTTCACTCGATTACAATGCTTGGATTGGTAGGGCGGGGTCTGTAAAAGCTCAGATACACCTGCGAGTTACAAGCGCTTGTTGAAATTGAAAGACCAATAGGCAAGGAGGATTTCGATAACAGTTCGACGTCGAGCGATCGAAATCCTGGTTTCCTATTGGCGTTCCAGTTTCAACAAGCGCTTGTGGTGACAGGACATAATGTCAAAAAAAGGTAACTCGCAGGCGTATCTGCCGCTTGAAGCATTTTGTTTCTGGACGGCAACACTGAGTTATAGATAAATCCTTTTATTCACTTACAACCCGCCTTGCTCGCCCATGTTCCTTTCCTTATTTTCATTGGGCCCCATTCCTGACGGCACAAATCATAGCGCACCCGTCTGCTCACCGATGACCGATGACGAACGACAACGTAACGATGCCGTTGATGAGTGGTCGGCGCGGCGCGAGCAATTTCCTCGGCGACGCGCGAAGAGGCGCACAGTGGAACGAGTCTTTGGAGGAAGGCGGACATGAAATTCTCCACAAAAATTGTAAAATTTTACGTTAAACTCGTCATAATTTTAATTATAAGGGGTGTTTTCTTCAGAAAATTTTACTAGGAAACCAATAAAACTACTTGTAAAACACCAACATTTCATATCAGTGAATATATATGTCGAAGGCAAACAGTCAAATTAGGCATTTTGTCAAACGCCTGGACGATTAGTCTCATATTCCCACTTAAATTATATAAAAAATAATTCGTTGCTTCTGTAAGAAAGAATTCTCTGTAGAAATATGCAGCATACAATAGTATTTTAAAGATTTTAAGATCCCGAATGTACATTTCTCATAAAATTTTCACCACTTCATAAAATATAGAATTTTTAAAATTTTAAAATTTAAATGTACTAAAGGCAAGCAAAAAGGAACGAGCAAGGAGAGTTCGCGGATTTGAAGGGTTTTTCTTCCTAAAATATTGAAAACCCGCGCGGTAAACAGTCAAAATTTGACTGATTGCCTTCGACATATACGCTTTTAAAGTTATTAAATCATGTTCGACCTCTCCCACTGACTCGACCCACTGTGAGGCGATGGAGCGTTTTAAGTGTTGGGGCAGAAAATGTTAAGCACTTGTTCCTTTTTTCCCGCTCGCCTCGGCTCGAGGTCCGGGACGCCGCAACGGATTAAATTCGCGCTTCTTCCGCCTTTAAAATTACAGGTGGAAATCTGGAGCGATCGCCCGCCATGGCCGCTCCGCTAAGCTCCACTTTCGCTCCGGGGGCCCGCGGACCCAATTACACGTGCAACGCCCGGTGAACTGCATTGGTGTAAGTCGGAATCCTAACGTGACGTCATACACCGCCAGCGTCTTCCAGGGGAACTGAAAACTTGCAAGAAAAAATTCCCTGATTTCCCAAGTTTTGCGGACCAAAGACGTTTCTACTATATTTACAGTCAACGATCGATCTACGTTTTTTGGGGGAAAAATTCATAAATTTGCTTTAGAAAATGACTTAAAGTTCTTCCGTGAGATGCCTAGTGAAGTTGAAAGGGGAAACAATGGACACAACTCCAGGTGAACGTCAAATGTATGCAAAACTTCAGATAAATATGATTTAACTGAAATGATGAGAGATGACCGTTTTCCCCACCTTGTATAGCTGGACCATAACCTATCCCTGATTAATACAGGACTTTGATTAAGTAACGAATTACAACCAACTTTTCATGAGGCAGATTTTCCAAGCCCCCCTCCTTCCACAAGAGTAGAGAAAATTTGAGGGGAAGTAGCATGATATTTAACCCTGACCGGTATAAGAAACATGTTTCGGTGGGCTGAATGAATTTCCGTGACATGCCCAGATTTCCTTTTCAAGAACTTACTACCCTAAAGAGGGCACCAGAACACTCTTCAGTACCATGGTAGGATCCTCTCCGAATATCCTGCAGAAGGCTATACCCGCCCGTTTGTCCCCATTCATCGGCGCACAGCAAAAACGGAAGAAAAAATCCAGCGACCGACCTGATTCATTTCAGCGCGCGTTGTGCAACCTCAATCTCGTTTGAGAGCATTAAAACACTGTGGGGCTTGTTAATTTTGCGAACGCTCCGCAACATACACCCATCGCGGAGGAGAGGGGGGCACGGAAGCGAAATGAAGCGTTAAGCCATGCAAAACAAGTGGACCCGGAGGAATAATAAAGAGTTGGAAGAACAAGGGTTTCCCTCGGAGGTGTCTCCCTGCGACACCTCCGAGATTTGTGAGAACCCGAGCGCGGCCGACACGTCGTCGCTCCGTAGACGCAAGGGCGCAACTCTATTTCGACATGAACCGCGGAAAGGATGGATTCTTGTGTGAAACAGGGCTCACGTGGAAATCGGAATACATCATTACGGCGGAGGAGCGACGACGTATGCGCGGATGTTACGAGGGCGCTCGTAATAATTACGAGCCGCGGGTTTTCTCAGGTTATGATTCGGACTTCGTGCCCCGGTTTGGGGTTCTCTTGCTTCCGGTGTTCACCTGAACCCGATGAACGAATTTCAATCCTTGGTTGGACACGGGGACAACATGGGCTCTACTCAGCAAGAGAAGACCGACTTTCTGGAGGAAAAGAGCTCAGGAAAGAGGGTTGGCAGGATTACCATCACTGGAAAAAAAAAACACATTGGATCTAGAGTTCAGACTCTTGAAAACATTGACAAGAAAAAATACTCTTGATTCAATCAGATTTAAGCTTAAATCAAAAGAAAATCCGCTCGAATTAAGAGGCTTGGTTCTTGATTTAAGCAAAAATCCGATTGAATCAAGATTATTTTTATTTGTTGATGTTTTTGAGAGTCTGGACTCTAGCTCCGATGTGTTTTTTTCCAGCGATGTTCATCGTCGTAAGGAACTTCTTTAGACGGAACGTTTCAATTTTGAAACCGCGCAGGCCAGTTTTTCGGGAGTATAGCGGATCTGTTACGAAGTAATCTCAGAGCGGTAAATGGCTGGACATTTCTTCAGCACCTGGTAGAGCGAAGGAAAGACAGGATTGGGAACATCGAAAATTGGGGGGAAGGAGGAAGATTATCCTGTTTATCGGTAAGTAACGTGATGGAAAAGGAAAAGGTCGTAAATGCAAGAAATTCGCTCGATCTGAACATGTTGGCGCAAGAGGTGTGATATTTTGAAAAATCTGTACTGTGGACGAGAGTCTTCAATTGTCAAGCTGGAGACTCAAACGCAAGGATAGAAAGAAAAGAGAGCCACCAAAATATACCTGATGAACAACTAACTGTGCATTCGATTCTTTTCTGTTTTCTTCACACTACCTGGTCAGAGATGAATAAACAAAAGTTCTTGCAGTTAATGTACCTTCAACATTTTGAAACGGGATTTAACAAGCAGACCCCTTATTTTCTTTAAAAATTTGGTTCCTTCCAGCTGAACTAGATTCGATTTTCACTGATGAGTCAATTTTGGAAGTTTTTACTTAAACCTAAGTTTTCACTTACATCAGGTATTTGGTAGCTCTCTTTTCTTTCTATCCTTGCGTTTAAGTCTCCAGCTTGACAATTGAAACCCTTCATCCACAGTACAGATTTTTCAAAATATCACATTTCTTGCGCCAGCATGTTTAGATCGAGCGAATTTCTTGCATTTATGCCCTTTTCAACTTGACGTTTTATACTTTGAACGTGTGTTCTGCGTGACAAGTAGAAAAGAAAACTCATCTTAAAGAAGTTCAATTTTTACTCTGTCGAGTGATTCATCGGCACTGGCCCCTTCCTCGGAGCTAAACGAACGGATAATTAGTTTTCGTTCATTACGTCGCGTCGCAGCGATGATCGATGCGCCTGCTCGGCGGTTACGTAGCCCCGAATTTGCGTTCATTAAATTCGCGGTGAACGGTGAACGGCCCGCGTTTACACGGGGATCGTGCGAATGCGCTCGGACGTCGTTCACAACGCTCTAATCGCCGCTCTTCTCGCAAAAAGCCCTAACTCCATCGCAAAATGAGCCGGAGAAAGCACACAGTTATACGAAAGCCAGGGTTCATCTCCGAGTGCAGTTACGACTTTCCGACGGGGGAGGTCTCTAATGAGGCGACCGAAACTATCCGACCGAAAAGTCCCTCGTGAAAGAGCACTTGCTCCGGAGGAACCAGGAAGGAGCGGTGTGTGAATATTTCCGAAGCGTAATCGCTCGTGGACGTGGACACTGGGTCGGATAAAGGACACCCACGCTGGACACAAAATGGACCGCGTTTAGCACATGGTGTCTAGAATTTTTGATCAGGCTCATTCCCTAATTTTTCCCTGATTTTCTAGAGCTCATTCCCTGATGAAAACCGAAGTTTTCTCCCACTTCTCCTGGATTTTCTGGGGGGGGGGGGAATATAACTACCCAGAGTTCCATACATGAGTATAGATTGTAATTAATCTTTCAGCCATTTCTTTGGAGCACATTCAAATTTTAATTCCGGTAGTGTTCCTGATGTTCATGTTATCTGGTCAATGAAAGCTTCTCCATTCTTTCGATGATTTGAAGCTTCAAATGTGTGATTCAAGTAGTTGACAATAGCGCTCGGACAGATTAGGCCACCAAATTTGAAATCGAAATAATCCTAAGCAGTAGAAGAAGAAATTCCCGGTTTCTGGAGCAGATTCCCTGATTTTTCCCTGATTTTCAATGTAAATTTTCATTCCCTGATGAGTCCCGGTTTTTCCCGTTCTAGACACCATGGTTTAGCAGAAAGGAACCAAGTCACATCAGTTATTTCTAATTTTAAGTGGGAAATTTAATTTTTCACAAGTGAACGTTCGTGCGGATTCCTTTGAAAGTTTTAAGGAATTTGCTCCTAACTAGGCAGAAAATCCACTGAAATTTGCACACAAATTCACACAACCGTTTTCGTGTAAAAAATTAGATTGCCTAGTCGAATTTGGCAATGACTGATGTGGCGTGGTTCCTTTCTGCTTAACGCGGTCCAAACGTCTTCGAGACCCCGCACCTCTCGCGGCAGTAGTTCACTACCGAAACGTGAGAATTATTTTCGGAGGGCAACCTTTATGCCCTCGGGAAACAATAAAAATCACGCTATAAAACAATAAACGAATTTAATTTCGAGATCAGATACAGATATTGTCTCTACTTGGGAGGAGAACATAAACCGATTTTGACGGAGACGAATCTTTGAACCGAGAAAAAGAAGTTCGAAGTTTTATTCATCCGTGAGACTCGATGGCTGGTTTGCTGAGCGCTATCGGACTAAAATTAAAATGCAATGCCTTCAAAACCAAATGTTGAAAACAAGATGTGTACATTTTTGTGTGCAGAAAGAGGGCGTGAAGCAGAAGACGCCAATCCGTCAGTTTTTCGGCAGATTAAAACTTAAAAAGCCTTTCTTCTCGAAACTGCTTATTCCAGACACACAATTTCAAGCCGTCATCGCGCCGGTTTGATTTGGCATTTAGGGGCGTATCCTTCGTCGAAATACTTGTAAAACACTTCTCCGGGCAACTGATTAATGTCTTAATTTCGGGATTTCTGGGGCTATGACCTCATTTCCTAAGTTAAACATTTATTTGAGGTAATATTATAAAATTACCTAATCTGCTACAGTATACAAGTGTTTCGATGGAGAATGCCGCCTGATGACGTCACAAGGCGGCACATGTTTTTACTTTTGAATCTATTTTCATATAAATGTTCCGTATCAGGATTTTTCTTAAATAAAATACTGCGTAATCAGCTCAGTACACACTTCCAGTAACACAGTAACACAGTTTTATGCGTGGAAATTCTCCATGTTTGCTTTAAAATATAATACTAGGATCAAAATCACTGAAAGCTGGATTGCTTTTCATGGAAAATAATACTTTGTTTCTCTCCGTTTGTCTCACAATCCTTCAATTCTGCTTCGGCTTAGAGTGCCCAAGATTCGCGTGATCTGATCCTTTTGATCCATGACCATTTCATACTCGGATTTCGACAGAATACAAATGCAAATAATATCACAATTTTAGTGGCGATATTTTAATCCCGAGCTCGGAACGTGCCGGCCCGTCGAAAAAATCGCGTGCCAAGTGCCGATCGCAAGGCACACAGAGCTCAAGCCCACAACTCAAAAACCCCAACTCTGACCCAGTTGGGCGATTGTTTACCCTCCGTGACTGCGCACTAATCCGCCAATCCGAAATGGAATCCCACTGCAAGGTAAGAGGATTAAAGGGGAGCTAATAAAATAGGAGCTAGAACGAGAACGTGCTGATAGAAAGATGAGTCAGAAACATTGGTCTCATGGTCACGCAATTTTAGTTGGGGGGAGGGACAATGTCTCTGAACAGTTTTGGGGCTGTCGAGCGGTCTATGGTGACTGACTAGGTACTTATAACTTTCGATCGACTTGAAATTTTCGGATCCTACCTCTCGATTCGATCACATTGCTGACCTGTGTGAAAGGTATAGTGTCCCACAAGTGCCTAATTCAGTAATTTTAATTTTTGAAAAGTAGGGAACAACGTAGTTTAGAAGAATTGAGCACTCAGATAACAAGAATTTTCTTGTTTTTTCCCGAACAATATTAACCCGCAAAAAAAGAAATTAATGTTGCGTGCTTTGACACCCATTTCTCACCGAAAGGTCCAAGATGGCGTTCGAAAATATCCCACGTTCTTTCGACCGGGCGGTGCCTCTGCAGCTATTCATGCTCCGTGCAGCAATAAAATTATGACAACTGCACCGACGCCGACAGACCATTCATCGCGGTAGATGGGTCGCGCAGTCGGGAGAGAGATCGCGGCGGCACGGATATTTTCCGATGCCAACTTGGTTTCCTCGGCGATGCGCGTTAAATTCCTGTGAACTAAATTTCCTTCCTCCTTTGCATATATAAAAATTAAACTGAACAGCCTCATTGATAATTGATTCTCATTTCGCGAGACAATTACTCGGCTACACTATTAAATTGATTCTCGACTGCGTTCGTAAAGCGATTCGACAGTCAACATCAACTCGACAGCACTGGGAAAAAAAACACATTAGATCTAGAGTCCAGACTCTTGAAAACATTAACAAGAAAAAATACTCTTGATTAAATCGGATTTTTGCTTGAATCAAAACGAAATCCGCTTAAATTAGGAGGCTTCTTTCTTGATTTAAGCTAGATTCTGATTGAATCAAGAGTACTTTTTCTTGTCGAAGTTTTTAGTAATATGGACTCTACATCCAATATGTTTTTTTCCAGTGAGCCAGGCGGTGTTTACCCGCGCAAAGGGACCGAAAACGGTGACCTTGGCCGAGGCGGTGCGGCGCACCTTTTGTTTTTCTTTCGATCCGCGGCTCGGCGTCGCGGCGCCACGGCCGGCGTCGGTTTCCCTTTCTCCGCTGCGAAAACAGTAATGCACACCCTCGCCGTTGCGCCACTTGGCTGCCCTTGGCCGGCCTCATCACGCCACCGCCCTGCGAAACCGAAAAGCGCCCAAGTCCAATCGTGGACTCCACGTAGATCCGCTGTTTTCTCCGGAAACGACAGCGAGGCCCGCACCGACTCCGGCACGAAGCGTGGCGGTCGGCCGAAGTGCACGCAAAAGGAAACCAGGATCCACGATTGTGACCGGACATCCATCAATCCTCCCAACGATCATCAATAAAGGAGTCTCGACTCCTTGCGAATTTATTTGACTCTGGAGCTAATTCTATGATAGTACCCTATTGATTCCGTTCAAGGACAAATGTGATGGAGTCAGGCAATATGCGCCTGAACGTGGTAACGCGAAGTATTCGGTACAGTAAAATAACCGGTTTGGGATCAAAAGTATCGAATTTCAGTTTTCGATGCTGAACTAGAGACAATATGCATGCATTTCTGAGACCTCGGGCTCCTAGCTTTCCTGTACAGTGTACGCTGGAAAAAAACCACATTGGATCTAGAGTCCGGACTCTTGAAAACATTGACAAGAAAAATGACTCTTGATTCAATCAGATTTAAGCTTAAATCAAAAGGAAATCCGCTCAAATTAAGAGGCTTGGTTATTGATTTAAGCTAGATTCTAATTGAATCAAGAGAATTTTTTCTTGTCGGTGTTTTTAAGAGTCTAGACTCTAGATCTAAAGTGTTTCTTTTTCCAGTGTAGTGTAAAATTTGCACCCGGAACTCATTGCTCAGATTCGCCTGATGATGACCAGCGGTCGTCTACTAAAACAAGCTGGCCAAAAATCAGTACTTTTACAGTGCTTTTTCAGTACATTCCCAAGATTTACAGTACCTCCTCCACAGGAAAATTCAGTACTTTTTCAGTACCTACCTCCAATTGACGAAAATCGAAAAATTTCAAAAATTTAAATTTCTCGCCAAAGTTACAACAAAAATGACAAAAAATGAAAAAATTCCGGACCTTCTGTGAAATTTCAGCACTTTTCCAGTACTTCCGGCCCGTCCTTAAAAAATCAGTACTATTCCCGGACTTTCCGGAAATTCCGGACTTGTAAGACACCCTGGATGACTGACGACCACGAAGCTGAGCTTATTCGTCACCTTCCGGCAAAAATGTCACGAGCGCCAAAAATGCCTTATTGCGGGTGTGTCTTCAATTTTAGGTTCAGTTAATTTTATTGTTACTATTTTTAATATGCGGATTCTTGGTATAAACTTTGAATATCTAAGATTATTTGTTTGGCCAGTATTAATTACTGTATTTCTGCTCTTGATTTCACTTCCCCTTCTTGCAGAGGCTATTGCAATGTTATTAATAGATCGAAATTTGCGTGGACGACATCTCGATAAAATTTTAATTTTCATCTAAAACTTTTGCACATTCCATACAAATTTTAGGTGCAATTATCTCGATGACTGGAAAGGACCGTTGAGAAGAGAGGAGGCGGGCCGTTTCAACGCTAGCCGATTACTTCAGAGGTCGACACGCGGCGTGCGGTTCTCAAGAAACAAAGGAGAACATCACTAATCGGTACAGCTCTGCATCTTCTGGTGCGGATTGGCACATCATAATCAACACTCAACAGCGACCACTTAAATCCGGACACATCTGATTCACAAGTAGCTGCACCGGGTGTGACTCAACGGAGTAACAGGTTCTTTCGTCCGATCGGGACACTGGACAGGCCGATGACAGGACCCCGATTATAGCTTGTTCGCTGATGAAACAAACGCGCCCATCATAGGCAACCCTAGAAAACATCGATTAGAGCATCGAGTATCGAAATTCGACCAAAAAGACGTTTCGCAGCGTATGAAGTACGCATTGAGATGATCTTCCCGCAGTCGATCGAAATGAACACAGCGCTCCGTCCTTGAGTTTCTAAATTCTTGAAATCCTAATTTTTCTGGATCCGGGATTTCTCACTTTTTGGTCGATTTTTAGAGAGCTACGACATTCTACCTTCGACATTTAAAGCAAGTTCATTGATTTTCTTTTCTTTTCTGTAATTTTCTGAGTGATTTAGAAGCGCCGAGTCAACGTATACACCACAAAAGTGAACCAATATTAAAGGATCGGGTGAAATGAGAAGAAATTCCTGGTGTTAAATATCGCTTCCCAAGGGCATTCCCTAATTTTCTCGGAGAATTTTCATACCCCGACGAATCCTGCCTTGCCGATATTACCGGGTCCTAGACTCAATGAGTGAGTCCGACTTTCCTCTGCCTCAGGGTACGTTCCGACTATCGAAATTCGACTAAAACGACGTCTCACCTTAACGGATTATCGATATCTAGAATGCGGGCTACAAATATCGATTCTGGAAATGACTAATCGCGTTCGATCCCGAGATATCATTCAAATAATCGATTTTTGAGGAGCTAGCTTCTGGGCGTGGATCGTCCGAGCGAGGCGGGTTATCCAGCCGATTCTAAATTCGGGGACAGCGGCTTTGATTTGTTGAGCGGCGGCGATGCACCGTCCATCGAGATATTTGCGTCAACATACCCGTTGCCGTCGCCTGTCACTTTAAAAGGATCAGTCAGGTCAAGTTTGGACGGTGCTGTTGAGTGAGCTCGTCGATAGACGACATGATGGAGAAATGGACATAATGCTCTCCGCAACCTGTTCTCCAAAGGACTACTAGACAATGTACGGATTAAAGCATTCCGAATTCTGGTATGTGTTTACTCATCAAGATTTCACGTAGAACACGAGTTGTCCAACGAAAATGATCGAAATCAACTTCATACCAAGATATTAAGGTCTTTCAACGTTTAAATTCAAACTTCCCGCTCATAAAAATCAGCATCATCTACCTGAGTTAAATCGCACACTTACTGTTTTCGTGACAGCATTTGCGATATGAATATGGCAGTCTCAATCTAGGCGCTTCGGCTCAGCTGATATACGTTGTTTCCACTATGAACGACACAAGGTGGGGAAAGAGCCCTGCTCGATTAAGAGGCCCGCCAAAACCATTTTAGTGCTCAATGTAACTTGCGTAAACCCTGGTTTTTCTTAGGAGCGGGAAATTCAAATTTTTCCATTATCACGATAAAGCTGAACAAAAGGTTAATATCATGGTTTGAGGTTGATTACAGTAATTTTCAATTTGCAAATCATGTTGTGCGTGAAATTTTGAAGAGGCAGTAGAAATTAGAATGCTAGAACTCGTATCTTGTCTAGTGGTCTGAGGTTCAGGCGTATCAGCGCTATGTATTTCTGATCAGAGACGATGTATTTAGAGAACTCGGCACTAAAAATCATAGAAATAGAAACTTGGGACTGGAAGTCGAAACATAAGTTCGGAGGTTAACACTATTTTCTACCTATTGGTGATTGATGAACCGCTGAGCAATAAATCGAATAAAATTCGCCTGATGATTGCTGATAAATCGAGGTGGGCATTATGCTAGGAAAATTTTTCCGCAAATTAGGTTAAATTTCCTAAACGAATTGCTCAACTCTTTTGTCACCAGTCATCATTAGGCTTTGAGCGTTGATTTTCGAACGGAACTTTAACACTACGGGGAAAATATCAGGGCCGTGCCTCTGTACAAAATCCAACACACGAAAAGCCCTTGAAAATCGGAGAGAGGTCTCGATACCAGCACAGAAATCAAGTGCCGTTTACCGCCTCCTAAAACGGTCATAACAACTACCTACATATTATACGAGGGAGCGAAATTAATTACCAATTGAATGAGCGATAAAATAGAGCGGCGGAGCGATCGAACACTACTGTTTGCAAAACAAAACCAGCCGAAACGATAAAAGCACAATTGGACGCACTTGAGCGCGTAATTGGTAGCTCGGAGCAAAAACCCCAATCTCCATAGAGTTCCCATTAGAGTTACGTTGTTTTAAATTCAAAGGACGACAGGGAGGGCGGGTGAGAGATGTCGAACAGTGGAACAAATCTTGGTAAGAGGTTGGTCACAAAATTTGCGACAAAAACTGCACATTATGATTTTAATTCCGTAGCGTTTTGAATTTAAATAGGTGCTTGTTGAAGAAAATTTAAAAAGAAGATCGAATGGCGTTACTTTTAAAAATTCTAAATTTTGTATTAAACGACGATATAAGCTTTTAAAGTTTCGTCATTGTGTCAGACTTCTCCCGCTGACTCGTTTCGCTGTGCGCCGGCTGAGTAATAACGGGTGCGATTACGGAGGAACAGAGATGCACGTAAGCTTAAGGGGTCGATGTACGAGTCAACGACAACTCTCGAGTTTTTTGTTCTTTTTCTTCTTGCCCTTTTTTTTGGAAGGAGTCAAACGAGAAGAGAGATCTCGAGCAAAAAGTCGGAGGATAAACTGGTCAAGGGAAAAAATTTCAACTACTAAGAGCACCTACGGTTGCGACGCTGCATCGCATTCACTTACGTCGCGCCTTGCCGGATTTCGGTGAAAACAAAAGCCGTCGGAACTGAATACTCTCAGAATATTAGTAGAAAATTGTAACGGCATAATTGCATGATATTTTTAAAATTAAATAGGGAACCGTTTTAAAGATATTTTTAGAATATTTCCACAGAAGTATTTCTTTATAAATAATTTCCAATTATTTTCAAAACTACCAATAAAATATTTGTAAATTTTTCTGACAACATTCCGACAAGGTTCTGATACTCTCCAGGAATAAAAATGTAAACGATTTGAAAATATTTTCAGAATACTAGCATTTCACACAAATTATTGCTGAGAGAGTATTTCGAAAATAATTTATATTTTTGAGAGAAGTTCTGTAAACTGAAACGGGAAAGTTTTCAAAATAAATTCGGAATGTTTTCCTTAATTGTTCCTCTCAAAATACGTTAAATAAACCAGGAAAATATTTTGGAAATATTCTGGTACCACCCAGACAAAGTTTCAATATTTTCCACGGAGCACATCCCTGGTAAAAATTGGCAGTAGAATGTGTGTTCCAAAATACTATAGACCTAAAGCCGGCTGTAAGATTTCCAATAGCTTCTGTAGCCGGCTGTACAATTTCTCATAGCCTTTTATAGCCGATGGCGATTAAGCAACAGCCAGATGATAAAGTTTATGCTAAACGTTACTAATTACGGATACTAGAACTTATTGTTAGTTAGTTTTTGGACTACAGCTCTCTTTGCGCCGTAGTATCTTGCTTTATTTTGCGAGGAAAGCTCCGTACTTTTGAAGGATGCTTGTCATTCTTAATATGTTGGAGCGCCTTCAATTTCTTATGAAATTGAATTATACTGTGCAATACCTCTATAGGTTGCTGGGGTAGGGTAGGTATTGGTAGGGAATAGTTGCTTCAGACGCCGTGGCACGCTGCGGCGCGGCGGGCGGGCAGAGAGCTCAAAACGCGCATTGGCGCCTACAAACCTAACAGGGATACTTCACGCGTTGCGCAATGCGTGAAGTATCCCTGTTAGGTTTGTAGGCGCCAGTGCGTCGCCGCTCCGCTTTGTGAGGCTCTAATATTTAATCTCAAGGAGTCAGCGTTTCTCAACTCATGATTTTGAAATGTTTGCTCACTCTGTATGGACTATTCTCATTTTAATTGATGAAAAAAAAATGTGGTTTAAAGGAAGTAAATATTAAGGTAGTTCCGTATCAAACTTAATGATTTCCAAAGCACACGAATTTCTACACAATTACTCATAGCCTTTTATAGTCAATGGCGATAAAGCCCGGCGATAGGAACTATAGCCCGACTGTATACTTTTATATGGCTTCGTATAGCCCGGCTATATGATTTGCTCCGCTTTCTACAGTCAGCTATATGATTTTCAATAGCCATCTTTAGTCGGCTAAAAGAACTCCTATGGTATTTTGAAACGCAGCTCCTATCGCCAATTTTTACCAGGGATGCGAGGGATTTGAAAATATCTTGTCAAAAATGTACAAATGCTGCGGGCAAAATCGCAAAAAGCCAAGAATATCTCTACAAAAAAATTCAATTTTGAATGGGAAAACGAGTACATCAACCAACATGTCATTCAGACGGAGAAAGCAAGGTTCGTGGGTTAACCTAAGTTCCGAAACCATAATATACGACTTTGGCGGACTTCATGAGAGCTTTTTAATTGATGATTAAATTTTTTTAACGGATCTCTCGAGGACTAAGAACAATTTTTAAGTAATGAAAAATCTAATGGTTTTTAATCCGGTATTGGCAACGTCGGATTGGAGCACTTGTCACCTGTCAGACGCGGACGCGACGGGCAAAGCTACGGAACCTATTTAGAGTAAATCAGAGCTTCGCGGGGAGCGTTTCTCAATGGGAACCTGATTTAAGCAACCCCCCCCCCCCCCTCCGGGGAGCAATTAATGCCTCATAAATGACAACGACGCCGGTGTAAATCGCCCGACAACGAGACAACAACAAGATTAGATTCAATTTTGTAATTCTCCCGAGCCCAATGCTCCCGTCAATTAAAAGGGCTTTCGACGGAACGGCCCGGCCGGCGTTAGTGCTAAAATGCCCATAACTTTTACGTTAGTCTTGGGAACGTATTCATGGTAGCTCCTTAGACAGCTCCTTTCCTTAGGAGGCCCCGGATGAATTGCATTGGGATTAGGGGAAGAAGTTTATGGAGATTCTTTAAAAAAACACAAAGGATATACTTTAAATGAATTTGGAATAAAATTCGACGTTGCAATTTTGCAAATAAACCCTTGAAAGGGATTCCACGACCCCCCCCCCCCTTCAAAAAAAATTTGCGAATTATCAATGCATTACCTCTGGGGTCCTCTCCTACGACGTAAAACTTGGCTCATTTCGCAACTGACATTTTGAAAAATAAAAGCATTCCTAGGTCAGAGCCCCGGACTTCAATATTCCTTGTCTGGTTTTTGTGACTTTTCGTTGTACTTCGGGCTGCATTAATCATGAAAATATTTTGTACAAAACTTTGGCGGGAAGTCTTTTAAAATCGAGGAGTTAATCATGCAAAACTCAATAGCATAAAGACGGTAGTTCAACTTTTTGTCGATAGAGCACGACAAAGATTGAATGTCTCGGCCGTGGGAGAGGAATTTCAAGCTTCCGCATCAAAGCTCCCTGATTTTTCAGGATTGGGCAAAACTCCCTGACCTCACGAAAGCTTGTATAGCGGGTTCCGAACGAAAGAGACAAATACTGTGCCCCGAAAAAGTGCGGAAACAGGATATTTAAAGCTACACAGTGAATGGTATTAGGTATTCATCTCGAGAGTTGTGCATACCTTATTTTACGAGCTCCGAGCTACTTGACATAATGGTGAGTTGACGAATCACATGAGATGTCAGAAAAAACGGGAAAGAGCTAAAACGCAATGAGTCTAGGTTAAGTCAGATAAACAGTTTAAATAAAGGAGAGATGCCGCGAGAATAATATGGAGTTATTCTAACGACATAATTGCCGTTTTGCGCCGTTCGTTTTGTTCGAAAAAACTCAGCTTTCACCGATTTAATCGAGTGTGATATTATTCAATAGATATAGGAACCTCTTTAATACTTCGAGTGTCCGCGTTCATGCCCTGAATTTTTTTTAATTTTTTATTTTTTCAGATGAACTTATGAAAGAATTGATGAGCAGTCGATTGACGAGTTGAGGAAGAGAACAAAGCTCTGACAAACAACAAGTCTTGGATATACTTGCAATTTTTGTCACAGTTCCTTCTACCGTTACACTGTGCTGATTTCCGTGATTTGTGCGGTTATCGACGGATGAAAGTTCGTCGATAAGCCTGCCTAATTCAGTTTTTGGAAACTGACCCAAGTTTTTGTGTATTATACGTGATGAAAATTTGAACCCGATTTACTGACCTTTGACGTTAAAAATCAAAGGGGAATAATAAGAAACACATTCTCAGTACAAGATACCCGTTTACTGGTAGAAGGGCGTAAACCGTGTTCTTGTAAAAGCTACACAGTAGAACAACCGTAGACATCAGCAAGTTTTCACACTTCTTTTGATAGGTTATGTGCGCCAAAATAACCTTAAAGTTTGGGGACAATTCAACTATTTCAGAAAGTATACACTTTGTAATATTGAAAAAGAGATATTGAAAATGAGTTCACTGGAAAAAAAAACACATTGGATCTAGAGTCCAGACTCTTGAAAACATTGACAAGAAAAAATACTCTTGATTCAATCGGATTTTTGCTTGAATCAAAACGAAATCCGCTTGAATTAAGAGGCTTGGTTCTTGATTTAAGCTAGATTCTGATTGAATCAAGAGTGCTTTTTCTTGTCGATGTTTTTAAGAGACTGGACTCAAGATCCAATGTGTTTTTTTCCCCCAGCGTTTTCCCTCAAAACTACCAATTTCGCCATACACCATTTTACTGGAAAAGTCCTCCAGTGGTTCTCATCTGCCATCACGGCGCCATTCGTTGGCCCCATTCGGGCTTCTTTCTCAGTCGCGGCCGACGAAAATGGGGCGAGAAAAGAGAGAATTTCAAGCCCGGCTAATTAAGCCCCACTCGCACTCCGCATGCACCGGGTCGAGTAATTTTATTAATGAAAGGACTAGGACCAGGTCACTGGGCGGCGCCGCCGGTGGACACCGTGAAAAGGAAGGCGAAAGGGCCGCCGTAGGTCGTGTCGTTGACCAAGTTCTCGAACTACAACCAGTGACGTTCCCGCAAGTTGATGACAGTGCTTTTCCTCTATTCGAATGTATCATAACCAGCGCAACAAACCCAACCTCTCTCGAGGAGGGTATACTCTAGTATTTTAGTGTTCACACTACTAGCCTGCCACCACACTGAAGAAAATTTCTATTGAGATATTATTTGGACTTTAACTGTCGTTTCTTGCAGACAATTTTTTTCTTTTTTTCTCCTTTCTTATCTTTTCTTTCAGGTAAAATCCGTGCAGATTTAACTTAAATTCAGTTTTCTTAGGTTAAAGAAACGTTGTTTTGCTATCGTTCTTTAACTTTAACTAAACGATACCAAAACGACGCTTTTATAACTAAAAAAAAAACAACAAAAAACAAAAAAACAAAAAAAAACTGATTTTGTAGACAAGACTCGACGCCTCAAGTCAAAATAATACCTCAATTTTTTTTTTTTTTTTTCAGTGAATGTGCATTCTGCTCGCAGAGATCTCAAGAGACTTTAACGAAAGGATACAACTAACACCTAACTAAAGAATTCCTCTGAAGAAATTGGGGTTCAGATTTTCTAATGTTTTGTCGAATCAGACCGCACCAAATTAAAGAAATGAATGTTTGGAGGGATCAAATTTTTTTTCGCATGGTTAGATTCATATAACACAGCACGATTCTATTACAGAAGAAAATATTGACCCACTCGTGGAATACTATATAGACCGAGTTTATCAGAAAGGAACCAACCCAAATTTTCGAAAAAAAATGTGATAATAATGTTTTTGAGTTCCACTAGCCGTATATTTCCTCCTACCAAAAACTGAAAGGCAAAAAACAGAAATTTGTTTGTAAAAATAGGGATTAAAGTTTATTTTTTACATTGAGCCTTATGCACGAATAAAACTCCAAACCTCTTTTTCTCAGTTTCAACTTAATGTGAGTTGGTTTCTTTCTGATGAACTCGCTCCATATGTATGTAGATTCGCGAAGAAGTTGCAAGAGCAGCTAGGAGCCGCGAACCCAGTTGATCAGACCTGGAGACTGGAAATGATCGCCGCCGGGAGATCGGAGCGGGTCGCGACTGATTGTGGACACAATATCGGTAGGCGCCTGATTGCGGGGCTAATGACGGGCGCTAATAACAAGGGGGGCCGCGTGCCCCGTGCCCAGAGTCGGATCCCGGCGGCAGATACCGCCAGGCGTGGGCGTGTGCGGGGGTCCCGGGAGCCAAGGTTAAGGCGCACCGTGGAAAGCCCCCCCCCCCCCCCCTCCCCCACGAATCCAGAATCGGGATCGTGGAGTCGTGACTCTCGATGGTCCAGCCACCCGCCCGCCGGCCGCGCCGAAACCTTTCACGGCGACGACTTCATCGAAATTCGGTTCGATTCGAAGCTGAAGTAAAAATGGTTGGCTCTAATTCAGAAACAACTTAACTGCATTTCACGCCGCCTAGTTTCTATTCGCTTTTAATATTATAATAGAGAACTGAGGGGGATTTTTGACGGACAGAAAATACAAGGTGCGTCTACTAAAATTTAATTTTAGATTTTTCCCGATATTTTAGACAAGATTTCCTGATTTTATGCGCGACTATATTGACACCGGTCTAACTTTAAAAAATCAACATATTAAATTAAATGAATCAAAAGTAGAAAAATACTCGAAAACTGCTGGAGGCTCTCAGAATTTCCTGATCCATGATTGATTTCCCCGATGTGTCCCTAATAACATCAAATTTCTTGATATTTTCTGATTTTTCCTGACGGTAGACACCCTCGAATAAATTGTATTTTCGTGCTTGACGAACACCAGCGTCGGACTGGCTCGGAAATTCTTGGGGTGCTGATACATTTTCGAGGCCCCTTCCTTTCGGGTGGGGCCTTACTGACTTAAAGTCCTCCTTCTAGTTATGTGGGTTTTCCAAGTTTTTGGAGCCCCTGCAGGAGACCCACCGCGGCCCTCTGAGCCACCCTCCAGAATTTCTGGGGTGATGAAGCACCCTAGCACCCCTGGCAAGACCGCCCCTGATGAACATTAGTTTCTTGTTGAGTTGGAAGCGAGTTAGGTCAATTAGCGGGCGATGCCTCAATCCGAATGCGGGCAAGCGAGTCGGAGCCTAGGTCAACGATGTGACACTCACTTTCATAGAGCGTTAAGTGCTCGGCTCGTTACTACAGACCCCGTTTTTAAGTGCGGTCAAACTGGTCTGCCCGCGAATGTCGTCCGACGCCCGGCCGCGCTTCCCGTGCAATTTTTATTTAAAATTGGCTCTCTTGCCGGCCCGACTCCGACCGCTCGCTTGTTTATCCCGGCTTCCGACGCTCATTTTTTAATCCGCTCTTCCGGATTTCTCTCATCTGCCTCTCCTCCGTTTGAATACGTCCACGTCCACGTCGCGTCACCCCGCGCCGGCTTCGTGTTTTCGTCCGACGGATTTGCGCACGCGCGCCCCGCCGGATTGAGACGTCAACGCTTTTCAGCGAGGCTGCGTTGTCGGCTGTCATCTTGGGATATTGTGAGGAAAAAAATCGACCCAGTGAACTTCTGCTTACATCAAGTTATTACACTGGATAAAAAAAGACATTGGATCTAGAGTCCAGACTCTTGAAAACATTGACAAGAAAAAATACTCTTGATTCAATCGGATTTTTGCTTTAATCAGAAGGAAATCCGCTCAAATTAAGAAGCTTGGTTCTTGATTTGAGCTAGATTCTGATTGAATCAAGAGTACTTTTTCTTGTCGATGTTTTTAAGAGTCTGGACTCTATATCCAAATTATTTTTTTTTTTTTTTTTTTTTTTTTCTTTCCCCAGAGAGTTATTACTTTTTCCGGGTTAGGACGAACTTAGGCGGCCGTGACTCGTCCAAAGTATTTTTAGATGGTTTATTTTCCCGGCAAGATTCGAGTTCAGGAAAAGCCAGGGAATTTTGACGACATTAGTCGGGCATCACTATTCAGAAAAGTTGGAGAGCTTTGATTTGATTTGATTGAGTGCAATTTGTCAGTTTCGCTTTCCTGGAATTGTGTTTTAATGCTTGATTCTTGTAGATTTGCGAAAACTGATAGGATTTGTCCGAAACAGTAACTTTCTAAGTTTACTATTAACCAAGATATCGCGCTTTGAAAACTTATGTTTATGATGTTATCCGCCGCGGAAGTGACACTCTTGGTTCCTTCCATATTGGTTTCAGTAGTCAGTGAGACACTCATTATGCATTGGTTACTCAACGTGAGACTTGAATGAAAGCAAGGTGCAAGAAACTGGAGTGTCACTCCCGCGGTGGATGACGTCATAAACAGAATTTTTCAAAGCGCGATATCTCGGTTATTATTGAACGTAGAAATTTGCTGTTTGGCCCGATCCAATTATACTTCGCTAATCTACAAGAATCAAGCATCATAACACGATTCTGTGACCACCGCAACTGACCAAGTGCCACCCTGTTCTTGAATCATTTTTTTTCCAGAAGCGCGGATGACCAAATGCAAGGGAATCGTCTGTGCTGCTCTTTTGCATCAAAACCGAAGCTTGGCTTCGCCTCGGTTGATCAATATTCAACGATCGTTCAGAATATGGACTTTCAGTTACATCGAAACAAAACAGAAGAGAATGGAAAGTTGCCGGCCGAAGCTGCGACAGTTTTGACATTTTTATCGCTCGAGAGGCCTATTTCTGGTGCCTATTGTTTTCTCGGAGCATGTATGCGATCCCTCACGATGTCTCACAGATACCTCTGAGTTCCCGACTTTGGCTTTAATCAATGACTAAATATGCACCGATCGGAGATTCATAGTCATAGCACTTTCTACACCGGAATTTCGATGTTACTTTCGCCCGCAGAAATTGAGACTTTAGCAACTCATTGCTCAATCTCAAATCCAAATTATTGGCTGCGTTTTTCTTCGGACTGATGACCTTTCTATGGAAAATACGCGAACATTTGTGACCGTCGACGGGAAAAGACCCTTGCGTCACCTTTGTTTTTCCCTCACTCCAAAATGTTCTAATTCCCTTCTTTTTCCTAAACTCCGAACAAATTGCCCCCCCCCCCCCCCCGCTAACTTTTGTTAAAAGGACGGAATTACTTGGTTTGGAGACCATATTAAGGAAAAAGGCATTCAGTAGCTGGTTGATATAATGACAAGCCTTAAAAATGAACCGACAGAGATTAGTGGTATGTTTTAGTGATTGCTATCCGAGTCAGAAATTCCCAGACTTTTTCCACGAATTCCCTGACATTCCCCGACTTTTCCCGGTGGTCGCAAATTCCCTCACTTTCCCTGCTTTTTCCGACCGTTGGCGATCCTGATATTATCAACAAGTGACTAACGCATTATCATTGAAATAAAAATAGCATTGACTTCAGAACTTAGGTTTAACCTCACTCCGTAACATTCCTTAGATTGTTAGTGCGGGGTCTCCAGAATGATGGTCTCTGGTCACTTTCTTCTCCTCCCGCGGACAATATCACCAACCGTGGCTCATCAAGGCGAACGCTACCGATGACCCCGAATCCCCCCCCCCCCCCCGGCCACGACGCGACGTTACGTCATCCGACGACGATGTCTCACGCTTACGCGCTAACTGGCCACTTACAGCGATAGCCAACACAGCACACAACGACTCAACGGTCCGATTAACTAGCGCCCGAGTCCGAGTCAGCGGGTCAAGCAGGATATCACCGACTCTGTCATTATGACGTGCGTTAGTTACGGATCCGCCACTCAACGCACTATCATCGCTTGGCTGACCTCTGACAGCGCATCGTCCTCGCTGGTCGGAGGTCGAGGGGCCGGCGGTTTGTGGGATCGTCGGAGCCTCTGAACGAGGAGGAAGTTACATTTTAAAAGGGAGGCTCGGATTCGGTCGCCGATTCCTTCGGGTGATTTGGTACGCACGTACGTTGAGGAAAATTACGTTGAAATTACTTAATCAAGGTAGATTATGCAAAGAGGATATTTGAAATGGAAAGAACAGAAACAGAGGGAAAATGCAAGCATACACGGAAAAAATTAGGTGGCATTTACCATATTCTGGTTAATAAATGGCACAACCAGAGAGTATGGTACCTTTCATCAAAATTATCGTGAAAGTGACAAGATTTTTCCTTATTGTGACAATAATTTTGGTGGAAGTTACCATACTGTCTGGTTGTGCCGTGTTTTAAACCTGAGTATGATAGAATGCTACCAAACTTTTTTTCCGTGTGCAGGACTTTGCCACCGAAATATATACACCACGGCAAAAAATAATATACTTTTGGACGGGGAGGGGGGTGGGAGGGTTAAATATCTTAACTCGTTTTATATTATCTTTCCGTTTATACGAGCGAAGGAAAAGAGGAGGGCTGAAGAAGCATTAATGAAAGAATTGCAATTGCTTACAAATCTCTGACTGATTTGTCATAAGAGCTTGGGGATAATTACTCGGAATATCTACGGATTCATTAAAAAAAATTCGCTGACATTTTCTAATTTCCTAAGACCAGATATGCACAAAAATTCCTCAACATTTGTCGATCAAAGTTTAACAACTAAGCAGAGGAAGAAAAGAAAAAAAAAGCAAAAAGACAGAAAAAAAACGCGAAAAAAGTTACCGATAATGAAAAACTGATCTGTAAGTTCTCTTAAAATTATTTTTGATATTTTAAAATTTTTGTTCCCCGGGCCATGAAAAATCTCAAGATACACAAATATTGAGCAAGAAGAATTTTCGCACCGTTTCCTAGCTTTGACACTTTTTTGCATCCAATTATTTCCTTCCACTCTCCACTATTTTCTAGATTTTCCCAACATATGCACACCGACATACGTCAGGAGGAGAAAGCAATAAGTTTTTTTTCCTGCTACCTTCCGAAAGTATTTAAAATTTACAGTTTAATTATATGTATACTTCAGAATTCCGTTTAATGAGCCAAATTTCTTCAGGTATTAAAAAATTCCAGATTGTCGATGACCCTGGAAAAATTGGGCCTTGCCACCGACCACCATGTTACCTAAAACTTTGCAAGATAAAAATACATGAATGCGAATAGAGAAAATTATCTTCCGAATCCTTTCTTGGTACGCCCTGCATCGGAATGATTCTCATACCTTGTTGATGGAGAAACACTCAACGTTGATCTTGTGGAACAAACAGTTCCACGCTTTGCTTTAAGAATGGGTCGGAAAAAAATGGGCCGAAAAGGGCAATGCTGGAAAATAAGAACCTAACGATGGACTGAAACAACCACGCCCTGACATCAAAAGGGGAGAAAAACTAAGAATGAGTGCTGGTTTCCTTGTATCTAAAATATAAATAACTATTCGTGGGCGTCCACGGAAAGGATCCTTAGTCCACGAAGGCAATAAAATTTTCAGTATAGTGTTTTGTGTCCGGTTGGGTCGAAACATTGGATTTGAGATGTCGAAGGAAAACTCTCTTGCGTGTCAGTAATGACTCATGATCAAAGAGACAAGACCTTTACAAGACCTTTTTCTTTAAGTACAAGACTTTTTCTTATCTCGGCGACAGGTGAAAACTTTTGCTTTCGGGGACTCAACACCTCCGAATAGTAAGACAACAACAGACATCCTTCCTCCTGGGTGAAAGGTGAATTTCGGGTGACACAGTGAGCTCGACCAGTTTACCAAACCTTGGTTTGTTTGCAGAACGACTCTCAACACGTTTTAAAATATATACCAAGTTGATACGTCGACGGTTAGATGTTATAGTCCCGAAAGTACCTCTGAGTATCGCACCAAAGAGTTGAACAATTGTTTCAGCGATCTTACGTAATTTGCAAAAAACTTACGTGGCAAAGTGCTTTCGAGTCATCATTAGATGAAATTTATTTAATTTTTGGCTGATCAAGTCACCTTCATTGGGCGCAACGTAACGTCGACTACTGAACTTAACTTTTGCCTTTCTCCACTAAATTTCTTAAATTGTTAGAGCAGGATCTCTAAAATATATAGCCTCTGTTATACCAAATACCCCCTAGATGACTATACCTAAAGATTCGTTTTGAGGTTAAGATACATCTGGTTGTAACGTTTTACACGGGTCTTATGAGGAAAACCTGAAAAAAGCTATTTTTGACTCCTTCGAGTCAAATTTGACGGGGCAAGAATTTTTTCCCTTATACTTCAAGTATTAAGGCCTTGAATGCATGAAACTTCGGCGGCTGAATCTGTTTCTGGTTGGGAAAAAAAATGTAATAGTGGAAGTACACACTACACAGGGACTGCATCCGTCAAGAGAATGGAGAGGAGGGGAGGGGGATGTAGTTATCAACTTGAATGTTTCGAATTTTCTGCCAGAAAGTGATTCAGTGGCAAATTTTTGGAACTTATGTTCCACGAATGTTACATTTCCAAGATAAGATCACTTGAGGGCACCAGTCCTCTGATGGTACACTTAATTTCACTTGTTCACCTCGTCCCATAAGGTCCTGTGTAAAAATGCACAACCTGATGCACAAACACACTCACAGATGAGTTCCGAATCTGTAGGTATGGTCATCCAGGGGGTATTGGTTTTACCCCGTGACGTCACGACTCGCGACGCGGTTGACACCTGCGCGCCGTGGCGAGTACGCGGGGCGTCGCACACTGTGACGAAATGGGTAAAAGGTCGGACATGGGGGTGTCTCTAATTTTGGATCCGGAGTGGGCATGAAGTGTTCCTAAGGGTTCATACTATACGAATCTAGCATGTATTTTCAATTTTTTTCCTCCAATTTTTTCCTAGAGCTCCTCAAATGTGGCAGATTCCGCTGTTCCTGAAATTGTCACACTTCGTCAAAATCTTTTCGACCCTTATATTTTGTTGTGACGTTATTGCATGTAAATTTTGATACCTGGAACTTATTGTTGAGACTCTAAGGAACATTTTTCACTGGTAATAATTGAAATTATGTCAAATCTGAAGGCTGCCACGTAACTCTAAAGTTACCTACTTCAAAAAGATGAAAATTGAACTTTAAGCAAGCTTTCAAAAAATTCGCCGCATTTCGCCGAAAAAGTAAGCATATAGCGTGCTCAAGTAATCCTTCGAGAATGATAATCAGCCATATTTGGCTGCAGATAGGCGCAGATTCGTGAGATTCTTTGATTTTCGTCTGAAAAGGCCAGACGGCACGAGCGGGTCTCTCTCCGTCAAACTCAATTCGACCCTTATATTTTGTTGTGAGATTAACCCATGTAAATTTTGATGCTTGAAACTTATTTTTAAGACTCTACGGAACATTTTTCACTGGCCACATTTGAAATTATCTCGACGCTGAAGGCTACCACGTATCTCTAAAGTTACCCGCTTCAGAAAGATGAAAATTGAACTTTAAGCAAGCTTTTAAAAATTGTGCCGCATTTTGCCAAAAAAGTAAGCATATGGCGTGCTCCAGTAATCTTTTGAGAATGATAATCAGCCATATTTGCTTGCAGATAGCTGCACATTCGCGAAATTTATTGAATTTTGCAGACGGCACAAGGCATCCTGCAATAGCGTACGTAGGGACGTCCCTCCTAAAAAATTGGAAAATGTACAATTGTTCATATATTTTGTATGGTTTTAAGACCAGCATTCCTCTGCCCAAGATACCTAAATTATAACCCCCCCCCCCTCCCCCCGGTGTCAGCTTAGAGGTATTTGCCTCTCTCGAAAGCAAATATCGCAGGTTGCTAAATGCGCTTAATCTAATTATTAGACCCTGCGAAGTAAGGCGTAGCAGTTTCATTTAAGTAATATTGTGAACATAATAATGACTACGCATAGTAGTGTTAAACATCAGCAAATATGGTTGCATTCCATCCGCTTAAGACGCGACGTAGAGCGTAACTGGCCAATACGGATTTCCCATCGTAGGATTAGAGGTAAATTGATCGACGAGGGGACTTTATCCTAACTGTTACTAGACCATTTATTGATGACTGTTATGCCACCTGAATCTGGTATCCAAAACAATCGAGGGGATAAGAGGAAATGCATCAAATAATCAGTTTTACATTAAACAGTTGTATATGGTTGATAACAACAATAAAAACGCAAAAATCTTAATCGCAAAATCTTAAAAATCATGAGGCCACTGCACTTCTAGTCCTTCATCATAGCAATAATGACATGCAGTGACATCAACTTCGAAGAGGACCCTCTTGAAGAGAGGTAGAGGAAGTAGAGGAATCGATGGACGATGGCGGAACGGACGACAGCGAATAAGATGATTACATAGGCCTTCCAACCGATTTTTTCTGTCAACTGTGTTCTAATAGCGAACCGTATACTGAATAAGTATAGAGTTTTTTCATGAACTGACGGTTTACTTTAATTTCCTATTGTTTCAATACGTTCTAATTATTCCACTTTGAAATAACTGCACAATAATCAGATATATTAAAGCATAATTTTATTGTACCCGATACTTCTTCCTTAATGTTGATGTGATGTAATGTTGGCGTCGATGAATCGATAGAACTATGGTCAAAATCGAATTCTACGATAAAAATACTTCAGATTATGTGAAATTTAACTTGAAATTTTGGAAAAGGGAGTGAAACAGTTGAGAGAAACTGGAGAGAAAATCTACGAAAACACCTTGGTTCCTACAATCCTGAGCAATACTTCATAAAAACACCCGAAAACATGCATTTCCGTTTGAAAATCGGCAAAACTAAGGTCAAAATCGGATTCTGCGATGAAAATACTTCGGGAACGCATGATTCTGACCTGAAATTTCATAAAGATCGAAGGATATAGCGGAAAGAAGTTGCGGAGGAAGTCCATGACCGGGCAATCCTATGTTTCGTTACAGTGTGCGTCGGTGGCGGGCAGGAAGCGCATCCGAACGGAAAGCAAAAGTTGTTTTGAGTAGCCGGAAAGAGAGGGGGTCACAGGGGGGCTTCAGGGGGGAGGGGGCTGGGGCTAACGGGGAGCCGACCGCGGGCGCGGACGCAACGGTGCATCAGTTGCCCGAGTCGCCGAGTTGCGAGACGCCGCCCGACCGTAAGAGAAAACCCTTCCGCGAGAATCCCGACACGTGCGCGAGTGGACCCAGTGCCAGAGCAAGTGCCACGACAAGTGCCAGGATTACAAGTGCCAAGTGTTAAGTGCCGTTTCCGGGATTCACCGAGTCCCGTTGCCATGGGACGCGATCGGATAGCCGTCCTACTCCTCTGGATGTCTTGTAAGTCCCCGTCAAAACTATTCTCATTTTAACGGAAGGGGGTGGCTTTAATCGAGGAGCAAGGAGCAATGTTTTTTTTAAAACTTTTTTGGGGATACAAGGGATCCGCTATGGGTATTTTTAAAATGTACCTGTGTCTACTAAAACAGGCAGGCCGAAAATCAGTACTTTTACAGTCCTTTTTCAATACATTCCGCAGAAATTCAGTACCTCCCTAACAGACAAATTCAGTACTTTTTCAGTACCTTCATTTGACGAAATTCGATAAATTTCAAAAATTTGAATTTGTCGCTCGAATTGCGACAAAAATAACAAACATTCCGGACCTTCTCGCGGAATTTCCGCACTTTTTCAGTACTTCCGGACCGCCCTTAAGAAATCAGTACAATTTCTGGACTTTCCGAAAATTCCGGACTTGTGGACACCCTGCCCTTCCATTCCTCTGAGGGACGATTTTGCGTTTCAAAATGTTGATTGATTAGAAGATTCAAATACGTCATTCAAGAGGTCAATAATGGCGGTTTAGGTGCAAACTCATAAACCTAAATAAAAACAGGTAGTTAAAATGTCCATACTTAGAAAAAGAAATGGTCTCATAACGATAGATGAACTGATTCCCGGTTCCTGGAAGAGAATCCTTGATTTTTTCCTGATTTTCCCTAGGATTTTTCATTCCCTGATAAATCATGGGTTTCGCCGGTCCTAATGCGCCGGTTACTATGTGCGAAAATTAAAAAAACAGGGGCTGTTGGAAAATGACAACGACTTCTGCATGCTTGCAATTTGAAAATGGAAGTGATTTTTCACTGATATAGTGATCGCAGATACACCTCTGCCAAGAGGATGTTTTGAATTACCTTCTCTTTAAAAAAATTGAGAAGAAGAAAAAAAAATTTACGATTCAACGACTTCACGATGGAGGAACGCAATTCGCAACATTAACTATCGATAAGTTAAAGTTGGAGCAGAAATGCAATGCGCATGCGCAACAATAGCTATCGAAAAGTTGGAGCAGAAACGCAATTTGCAACACTCGCTATCGATAAGATGGAGCCACAGCCGCGGCTGTAATGGGTAATATTGGGTCGATATGAGCTTGAAGACGTAAAATGCTCTCTCTTAATTGAAAATAGAAAAAGGTTTCAGAAATGCAGCCGGATGAGTTCGGTTTTTAGAGGATTGTTTACTTCTCGTATTGTTCCACTTCAATCAATTGTCCCGATCCGATTGAAATCTGTTACAAAGGCGTGGCCGTAGAGCTGCCACTGAAGACTCAAGTTAGGTTACATTGGGTCACGCAACTAAATCAGCTTTGCGGCAATGCGGGAGGTGTCGGACGGAATTGAAGGCGCTCGCCGCGCCAGCACCGCTAAGTCACGTAGATTCCTTCTGCAGCTGCAATGATTATAAACGGAGGGTATCAAGTTTCTCTTCTTTTCTCTTTGATACACAGTCCACTGTGCACGAACAGAACCTCGAATTCGATGTCGCAATTCTCCATTCAAGATTTACTTTTTTTAAAATAAAAATAAAGTAGTTAAGAACCGGAAGGGGAGGGGGGATTCATGGTTGAGGATTGGAATATTTATTAAAGGCGTCGTTACTGCGAGAGCTGCATCGCTTTGGAATTGAAAAAGTTCCTTCTCAATACTCTTTTCTCAGTCATCATTCTAGTTACTTATTTAAAGAAGTACAAAAACAAAACAAAACAAAAAAGTTCTAATCCTACGAGTTTAAAAATCAATCATACTTCAAAGATTATGAGTTGAAAATACCCAGGACATTGTCAGTACTTACGAGAGCACCGATTAGGAGTTGAATTTATTCCTACCTGCAACAGAGAAAATAACAAAATGTATGAGCATCGAATATTATAACCGGAATATGCACTTTTTCACAAGGGCATATGGCATTTATTAATCCATTTGCACCTCCATCTGACATTAAAGATCACTGTCACCGACCGATTATTTAAATAAAATTTACCATGACTTGGCCTTGGCCTCTCCGTCCTTTTATCGACGAGAGATGCTCTGAGACTGGTATTTACCTTTGAAATGCAAACAGTCATTCCAGGCAGGGATCACTGTTGGTTGAGTTTTAAATGCAGGTGTTAGCGTAAAATAATTTTGTCGGTTTTTAAAAGTAAAATTATCGGTGACAGGACGAGGTTATCATCTTGTAGTCCACGAATCGGCAATTTCGATCAAAAATACTACTTCCATAAGTTGAGACGTTTCCTCGGCACTGTCACCCTTTTTGTCTTTTGAGCCATCAAATTTAAAATCAATCGTCAGACTTCCTGTTAAAATTTATTTTCTAAACAGAAAAATCTCAACGTCATTTCTTGAAAACTACCATGCTCCTTCTTCTCTGTGTTAAGAATAACTTGTGCATATCAAGCAACATTGTCAGTTAGTTCTCCTTTGAATAGGAGCAGAGATTGTACACCACCATAAACTAGATACGCGTTTTTGCAGCCACCGTCGATATGATCGATAAGCTCTTTCTTAAAAGGCAATGTAGGTATCGACGGTGAAACTGGAAAAATGCGTAAAAAAATCTCCGCTCCTACTTCACTTTCTTAAAAAACACCCAACCAACATAATGGCTTGAAATTTTCACAGAATGCTCTTCACATGAAGACTGAAAAACACCGAAGTTGTCAAGAAATGACGTTTAAAAGTTTTCCACGTGGAAAATAAAGTGTATGGCAGAAAATCTGCAAGGCCACAAATCGAGATACGCATTTTTACAGTTTCAATACCGATGTACGACTGGTTGATAGAAAAACATTTATGAGCCGTTGCACAATCTGAGAAAAACTTCAAAACATATACGTTGTTTCAATGTGCAATGGGTCAATTTCCGTTGATTGGAATGAAAACTGGCGACATCGATTTTGAGCGCAATCGTAACTGGTCGAGGATAAACACCGATAGAAAGTCCTCCCAGGAAACGGAGCGACTGCTTCACTCCAGCTTTAATAAAGCAAATATTTTACGTTCCCGATTAGCAATTTATTTATCTCGATCGATTCATTTAATTCAGAGGCGCTAGCTTTCACGGCTGGCGAGCGAGGCATTCGAAAAATATTACGTTTTCTCTTCCCTCTACCGGTCAAGAAACGCAACCACCTCTCAGACGGGAGGAAAAAGAATCCGTTGGTGGTTGCGGAGGCGTTCGTGGAGACCAAGTAAATGGGCCTGTTGCAAACTTTTGCTAGAGCAGAATGAAGAGTTGTTTCCTATAGATAATGCCTCAAAAATCACGATGAGCGCATCGGCAAAGTCTGAAATGCACTCATAACTTCACAATCTGCGTAAGAAATTTGCGGTTTTTTGAGCTTCCCGCTTCAAAAACGATACTACTGCACAGGTGAACATTTTGTTAGAGGAGTCGCTCCATCGTCGGCAATATTCATCATGGCCGACGCTTGCGCAGTTCCTCGCGTAATTCGAGGAGAGTTCAAGGTCAATTAAGGCGGGCGAGGAAAATATGAACGTAAACACGCCGATTGTTATATGGTTTAATCCTGTTCAGGTGTTATCTCGTCCCATCACACGTGTTTTGGCGGACTGGCGTCGGCCATGATGAGTATTGTCGCCAATGGAACGACTCCTCTAACAAAATGTTCACCTGTACCGTAGTATCGTTTTCGAAGCGGGAAGCTCAAAAAACCGCAAATTTCTTACGCAGATTGTGAAGTTATGAGTGCATTTCAGACTTTGCCGATGCGCTCATCGTGATTTTTGAGGCATTATCTGTAGGAAACAACTCTTAGTTTTGCTCTAGCAAAAGTTTGCAACAGGCCCATTACCTCCAACATACGGCTAAAAACATGATCTCTTTTCTCTTGGCGCCATTAATCAAAAAATATACCGGTCTAGCAATGAGGTAAGAGATTCTTTGGTGCTTGCACAAGCACTAGGACTTTTTCGACTTGACTTTCAGCCGCAATGCTTCAACTTGCATTCCTCTTGGGGAAAGAAGATGAAATTCACGAGGAAAGAAAGTGAAAGAACGCTGACATCACTTATCTCACGGTGATTTTAGGTATATAAAAACTAAGGGAATTTCAGAGATAAAATTACTGAAATCAAAAGTACGATAGTCAAAATTACAGAAAGTATTTCTACCACAAGGTCAATCGAACATGAACCTTTAGAGTGGAATTGAAAGCAATCAAACACGAGGATTATTTTCGGTCACAAAATAAGGAGCAAGGAGCCGCAAGTCTTTACCTTCTTGCACAAAAATTATTTCGTCACATTTTTCCACGCAGTTTAATTTTATTTATAACTTTGACAAGCGATTTTCTGGACGTCAAATTTTGGTCAACTTTGGACCCTCTTCCGACAACTTGGGGTAACATTAGCCGTTAGTATTTTCTGCGTGCAAGGAAAATTTGAAATCCATTTTCAAGATGTGGATGCAAGTTCCTTGATCAAGATCCACCGTTCAGTGGCCATAGAAGATAAATCAAATCTGTAAAAAACTGTGAATTTAGCATACTATTAATTTCAAAACGATACAAAAATTGAAAAATCGGTCAACAGGTTTACGAGAAAACTCTGTTTTATTGAGACCACCTACTGTCAACGCGGAAGCACCTGCAAGCAGTGCAGTAACGGATCGCAACGGATTTCATGAATTAGTACCTTAAAAGCGACTTGATCTAAAAGAGGAGGCATTGAAATGTTTATGATCTTCACATTCTCAGCTTCAATTTGGTGCATTGCTTTGATATTTTTGATCAACCGTTAAACGCGATGTCAGATTGCACAGACAGTCAAATTGCACTCATCTGTCGGATAGATTATCATAACAGCCTAACAGCCATCCAAAAATCAAAGTGGAATATGCTAATTGGTACATTTTTCGTATCCTTCAAAAAGTTGACGTTAGGGGATTAATGCATCAGAATTCCTCGCGTTTAGGAGCGCGACGAGGCGGACAAGTACTGCAGATGCCAATTTATGCAAAAAAACAAACCAAAAAAAAACCATCATTTCTCACTAAGGACTCGATCGATCAAAAATGTCAATCCAATAAAATTGCATTGAAGCTGAGAGTGCGAGGATTAAAATAAATTCCACTCGTTTGCTTCCGGCAAACTGCGCTCTCGAGGAAGAAACGAGGAGACTTCGGAGAGATTCGTAAGATAGTGCATCTAAAGATGCGTTCGCGGCAAACCGACGACGGTGTCAACGGTAAAATTTAATTTTCTCGCAATCTCTTTGATCTATTACAAAAATCTTCCAAGTTGATAATAAAAGCAAAAGGTTGAGTTAAACGCACCTTTTAACAATTAACATCTCCTGTGCTTTAGAAGATATAAAATAACAGAGCTTACTTTTTGGATGCCCTTTCGTATATGTCGAATTTTAAATTCCCTGAGGTTTTCCTGTATACTGTGTTTGCAAGGAACTCTGTCATTGCCAAAGAATTTCCCTGGTGTTTACTGCGTTTTCTCCTTTGCTTGCAATTTTTTATTCCCCGCTCCAATCAGATCGTATTCGCTGCGCTTTTCCAGTCGCTAGCAACCCACAAAAAAATGAAAGATCAGTGAAAGTAAATGATTATCGAAAAAAATCCCATTTTATAGGTTTTAACGCGGACGTTCAAAGCTAAATAAGATAAGTTGATCTACTTAATACATGTATCTATGTTTAGTTACGTAAATATCATGGGTTTATCACATAGAGGTTGAATAAAAAAAATCATTCTTTGGACTGAATGTAAATCAGATGTTTAGTGCAAAAATGACCTTTCCTTCACGGCTTTCTCGTGTGCCTATAGGAACTTTCTTGCACTCACCTTCATTGATAAAATGCTTTCGACTACACTTTTACTTTTAAATATGGTTTTCGATAAAATACAAATTGAACAGCATCAAAAATAGGCATAGTGTAATGAATAAAAGTCGCAAATCAGCAATATCGCCTGTAACTTCAACCGCTCGAAGAAAATCCTCTATAAGAAAATACTCATCGACTTACGGGCGGCGATGCTCTCATCTGCGGAGTAAGAAAGTGGGTTACAAGGACGTCTGGCGGCCAATTATGCCAGTTATCGCGGAGCATCTAATTAATTATGGATGCTGAATTTTTAAAACGTCGCGGAAGCCGAATCCGTCTTCTGTTCACTTGTGAGGAATAACCACCTTTCTCCGGGTGACCGCACCCGCACCAGTGGCGTGGCGTGCTTTGCGATATATCGATTGTTATGCCATATAAACCAATGGATAAGAATCGATAAACAGATAATCGATTCTTTACCATAGGTTTAAATGGTGAAACAATCGATACATCGCAATTCACGCCACGCCACTGACCCGCACTACGAAATTCGTGCGATGCTAATAAGAGAGATGGCTAGGGTCTCTAAGAGCGATTCCTAGTGATCGGTCGATTTACGGTTATTTGCTCACCGCAACTATTTGTCGCTATCCGTTTTCGGAACTTCATTAGATAACATTGTTTTTAGTTGCCGTGGCATCAATTAATTAGAGGAGGAAGCTTGAAGTGACTACAAAAACTGAAAAATTGATTTCCCGGACTTTTCCACTATGAATTCCCTGACCAATTTTGATGGGTTTACGTAATTTTTGAGGCAATGCGGATGACGAATTTCAATTTTAGGATACCGTAATTCGGCTACGATACAGGCCGGGGGCTGAGAGATTAGACACGCGAAAATTCGCCACCTTCAGGGACGCTATTTCTTTCCGTCATTTGGGTCTTTTTATTCTTTTCCCCTGGCTTTTCCCGGTTTTTGCTGACACATTTTTTACACCGACTTTTCAGGGGTTTCTGGGTTTTTTCTGACTGCAGCCGCTCTAGAAACTACTAATTAGAAACCTTACAAAATAATTTTTTCTTGTGTCATCTAGAATTTTGTCAGTGAATCAATGACTACAAGAGGGCAAAACGAACTCGGACACAGGGTAACAAGTAAAAGTGGTGAGATTTTAAATCTTGACTTTCTCATGATTTCCTATTACCGACAAAAAGCCCAATTACTTGGCATAAAATTTGCCGGCTTTTCTCTCATGTTTACAATTTTTTTTTTTTAAAATCAAGAATAACGAGAAAATCCCTGACTCTCCCGCCCAAAATTTCCTTACTTTTTCTCAGCTTCTTTCTTCTTCCACTGACTTCTGACTATAATTTATAGTCTTCCCTGACTTTGAACTGACTTTATCATGAGCAGTGGTGAGGCGTGAATGATCGATTATTGATATTTTCCAATTTGAAGCTGTGTTTAAGAATCGATTGTTAGGATGTTCGCAGCGAACACCATAATAATCGATCCCTTCCGATAGGTTTAAGTGGCAGATCAAAACATCGATAAATCGCAAAGCACGCCACGCCACTGATCACGGCCAAAAAGCTCCGTTCCCTCCGCGGAACGATTTTTTAGGTTATCTTTTTTGGTCACTTAAGATACACACGAAGCCACCGAAGTTGATTCACCGTCGCACAGTGGATCGAGTTAATTAAAGAGGTCGGACATGAAATTTTTGACTAAAACTGCAAATTTTGGAGTTCATTTCGTCACAGTTTACATTTCAAGGGGTGCTTCAAGAATAAAATTTCACGAGAAAACCAATGGAACCACTTTTAGAACCTCAAAATTTTGAATAAACGGAGTTATAAGCGTTTAAAGTTTCCAAATTTTGTCCGAGCTCCCCAATTGACTCGGTCCACTGTGCGTCGTTCCGCCCGCCATCTGGTCGAAAGTCGGCGGAAGAGACATCTCAAACGATCAACGATGCGCGGCTTTGTTTCCTTTCGCGGACAGAAAGAGGTAAAAATGAGATTCGAAAAAAGATGCGGATCGAACTATGGTGGACGGAGCGCTTTGAAGAGATTTTTTTTTTAGGGGCATTTTACACATCGCACCGCTCGAGAGATGCTCGGATAAGAAGCGGAGCACGCCATGTTCCAGATAAAGACGTTAGTTATGTTACATAATGAAAGCGGCGTTAAACTCGTTTCGGATGATGAACGGTTTATGAAGACGGTTGATTTTCGGTGACTCCTGACCCAGTACTACAATTGCTCATATTAAATGCAGTTCACTTTTCACGGTTGAAGAGGCGGGCTGAGAGTCAGTTTTACAGGCACAGGGTGTCTACTAAAACAGTCTGGCCAAAAATTGGTACTTTTACAGTACTTTTTCGTGATTTCCCTGACCTGCGGATTGATTACTGAAAAAATAGGGTTGTTGACCGAACAGAAACGAGGAACAGAAACTAGAATAAACCGGTATTATTGATGTCAAAGGCACAACTGATAACTGTTTCAAGATAAGTAAGTAAACTCAGAGACTTAAACGCTGAGTAGGAAAAATCAACCAATTCCATAAATGACACACCGAGCTCATCCCTGTCACTTTTTGCTCAAGTCGATGGCACAACTGTTTCAAGTTAAATAAGTAAACTGATTGAACTGACAATGAGTCCAACTGAGATTGACAGACAAAGATATGATCAAGAAGACTAACCTGGAGAGAAAATGGAACAATCTTGTTAGAGGAAGCGAGTGGTTGCAATGGACGAAGGGGGTAAGTAATAGACCAGCTAACGGAAACACAAAATACCCTAGACTATCGAATTCCCCCGCAGTCATAATAATAACAACAACAACAACCGTTTCGACCAATAGGAGCGTTTCATATCCCCTTTGTCTCCTACGTCCGTTGCTTTGTCCATCAATTTCCAGTATCGGCCAGCAAAAATGGTGAAATTCCTTGGAAATTACCTGAAAATTTGCTTGACCTATAGACATCCTGACCGCCCGTTGGTTGCGTGGGACACTATTTTTTATTTTTCAGACCACCCTCCTGCTGTTCTACGTTTTCTTCATTCGAAAGTTACTTTGAAACATAATTAAAGTTTTGAACCAAATTAGAAAACGAGAAAGAATCAAGGGAGAGCTTCGGTTGGTTCTCTTTAAAAAGCACCTAAAGCATACTCGGATATTTTGAAAAATTTTAAATACACTGCTCTTTGACTCAAACCATCGAGATGATATGATTCTCCCACAACGTTTCCTTATAGCTGCGCAACAACAATATGCATGGAATTAATATTTAATTAAATCTTGTTTATTCATTCTCAAGTGGACTCTTTTCATTTGAATGGCAATAAGTAGAGTGGTTGGAAGCGCCGGCGCCGCGGTGCCTTGCTCAATCCGCACTCACTTGTGCGCATGCGCATGGACCCGAGTAAGTTGTCCGTCCTCGCGATAAACTGACCGTAATTACGGTGCCATTATGCCGCCGCTTGAATATGCTTTATCAATTAAGAATAGGCCAACCCCAAGGATAGTTCTCCCAGGCCGGGAGCCCAATCATTAGCCATCCACCGCGGTAGCTGCCGCTGCCAGCTTAGGCACCCTGGAGAAAGATCCGTCGCGTCGTCGTAGCTCTCGTGATGCTCCTCGTGAGTCGTGAATTTGGGGTCCAAATTTGATATCCTTGCTTTTCGATAAATCGATTGATACCCCACTCAAACCTATGAAAAAAGATCGATTATCAGGGTGTTCGCAGCGAACACCTAAGTAATCGATTCTTTACCATAGCTTCAAATGGCGAGATATCGATAATCGATCATTCACGCCACGCCACTGGATAATACCCTATTCATAGTCGTCCCTCATAGAGTTACTTTTAATAGGAAGTCTCATGCGGTGTCACGTACGATTAGCTCGGCGGGCTGATTATTGAAACTGATAGACAAAGCGGTAGACATAAGAGACAGAGAGAAAATGATGCGATCCTGCACCGAAAAAAAAGATTGGTTGAATTTGCCATTCCTTCACGCTGTATTTCACAAAGCGTGAAGGTATGGTTATTCTACCAATCTTCAAGTCGATTCTGCCAGAGGAATGGTTACCCGTACCAGTATATAGTAACGTTTACCTTTCTTCGGGCAGAATTGACTCTGAATTGACGCTGTGTGAAATACAGCGTGAAGGACTGGTAAATTCTACCAATCTTTCTTTTCAGTATACAGGTGGAGGCGGGTGGTTGAAACGTACAAAGGAGGTAAGGAGTAAAACTGACTAACGGAAAAAGACAAGAGACCCTACGGTTAGTCCATCATTTCCCCCTTCGTCTCTGAGAACCATCCGTTTCAACCAATATGGTCGCTCCATACTCCTTATCTTCTTTGTCTACCGCTTTGTCCACCAATTTCAATACTCAGCCCGCAGCACTGACTTAGAATCTATCAGAACGGTTTCAGATCGTATCACGAATGATACGGATCGGATTAGTTTAATCACAACTTGCAAATATGTAAAATGAGGATGGTATACGATACGAACTTGGTTATATGATTGGATCTAAAATGGTTCTGTTTATATTGTATCTCAATCGCTGCTGAAACAACCGGCGGGGTTAAAATCCAACCCTTTATTTTCAAGCGCAGAGCCCCCTCAATTCATACATTAAGACAATAAATAAATAAAATTGACTGATGCGCCAGTTCTCGTGGCCGGTCACACTTGGGGAAGATATGCCAGATCCACAGGCGTGGGTGC
Organism: Bemisia tabaci; assembly: GCF_918797505.1. Lineage (NCBI taxonomy): Eukaryota > Metazoa > Arthropoda > Insecta > Hemiptera > Aleyrodidae > Bemisia > Bemisia tabaci. Next base: position 33,366,157 of record NC_092795.1, read on the forward strand.
AGGTGAAAATAATTACGTGTTTCGGCCCGATGAGAGAATTGCATGCTTCCGCAGCAAAATTCCTGATGATTTATGCAGGGTTGGGAAAAGTTAACTGACTCCCTCAGATTTCAATGACTAAAAAGTCAATTCCAGAACTTGTCACCCTGTTAATAAACCCTGCCGGCTCTCCAAGCTCATTTTTCTCCTAGAACTGGCAAGTCGCGGTTGAGAGCACCTCGCGAATTCCTCATTTGCTGAAATATGCAAGCAGAGCGGGCTGTAAACGGCAATACGAGGGGCCGTTGCGCATTTGCCACAATATTTCAGCAGATGCTTGTCTCCCGGGGGCGCCGGAGCTGTGATAGGAATTAATTGGCTCGTGCTGGAATGCAAGTCGACCGCCTTGGGCAAACCCTCGTTAACAGACAAAGCGGCTAATATTAATCTTGTTTTCTTGTAATAATACCCACTCGGGATTTTCACGGAGCCGGCCAGTATGGTTTCTAAAATATTTCAAGTTTGAAACTTAGGAAGTTTCAAACGGCTGTAAATATTTGAAAAATACAATATTCATTTTCGGGGACCGAGAATGCAATCCGCCCCTAAACACATGGCTGAAAAACAAGAGATTTGTATTCAGCAGAAAAATTCTTGAATTTGCCGTCAAGATTTTCTCCGGAGTAAGAATTAAAGCGCTCGAGTAAAGCAGCTTTCTGCTTGATACAAGCGGCTTTCTTCTTAATTACAAGCATCTCTCTTCTGGATTAAGAAGGAATTCCGGCGGTAAATTCAAGAATATTTCTGTCCGAATCAAGTAACTTTTTCTAGTGATCAATGGCTTAAAAAACATTAGTTTTTCCTCCAGCGAACGAAGTCAAGTTCCTCTACTTTCACGTGGATCGTTACGTACTCAATCTTCAAAAAAAAAAAAAAAAAAAAAAAAAAAAAAAAAAAAATTCAATCGACTAATTATATTTCGTATCACTTGTGTCGTTAATCATAATTTTGAATCTGATCTTCTTACATGGTTCTACATGGTTCGTTCTTCTAACATGGTTGGCCTATTCTTTGCATGGTTATCAAGAACTTAACTTGTGTTGGATTTCAACTTTTAATGTTGTAAAAAATGTATTAAATGATTTTAGCTCAATTTGGTAGAATGCCTGATGAGAAGTTGTAAATTTCATTGTTCCATGAATGCAACAAAATTAAATGATTCGAGTTTTCACGAGATTTAACAACAATGGAGTTGACGCGTTACTGAAAATATTTCGAAGCCTCCAGAGTGAGCTCCGTGTTGGGATCACAGAGCGAAGGTGCTAATTACACGCTGCGAGTTGAAAATCTCTGAAAGTTTTTTCACGCGGGAATGTCTCAGAAAAAGGCTCAGACCGAGTACATTTCTAGACAAATACACGGCGACAGTGATGTAACATGTACGGTACTGGAATCTCTTGAGATGCAATGCATAATGACTGTGATGAAATCATTTTGATGCTTGGCATTGCTAAAGCTAGTAATGTTATATTCTCGCTCACTTATCTTGATTAAAAATCTTCTTAAATTTAATTTTAATCTTATCTTCTTAAATTTGAGCATAGGTATGTGATACATAATAATGTCGTTTCGGTTTAGATACTTAGCACCATACAGTGCGGTAGGATTCTATTTATTCTTAAGAACGTTGTTAACAAGAAGAATTTGTTTCTTAAAAGAAAAACATCAGCTGTTAAAGTGCAGAAGAATCAAAGCAACCATCCACTGGGCTTCCCGGAGAATTCTAATGAAAGGATGTAATGATTTGAACATCAATTTAAGCTGCCGTGAAATTTGTGTCGGCACGCCACTCTGAAACCAATTTCTTAATAGCTTTAAATTCTGTGCTTCCATATTCCGCAGATGTTGCGATGATGTCAAACTGCGGGATTACTAAATATCTTTCGGGCGGCAGTGCTTATAAATTCTACTTGCGTCGAAAATGTGGATGTCAATGAAGCCATGTTATTCAGAGGCCTTGTTATTCTTTATCGATCCCAGATAAATCTTTGTTTACTATCGAGAATTTCGTACATCAAAATCCGCGATTCCCTATTGTTTTCCCTCCGATTTGCTTCAAAACACCTTGATTTCTCCCCACAGTCCAAAAACTTACAAAACAATGCATTTTTTTCTATTTTATAGGGACGAAATTTCAAAGCTTAGTTAAGGACGGACACCACGTGTAAAAAAGCCTATAGAATTAAACAATTAACCCCGGAGCAGAAAAGGAAGAATTTCCCTGTTTTTAACCCAAATCTGCCAGACGACGAGCCTTGAAATTGACTTGTGAACAAGAAATAAGTGTTTAAATTATTCACAATGCTTAAATGCACTGGAAAAAAAACATATTGGATCTAGAGTCCGGACTCTTAAAAACATCGACAAGAAAAAATACTCTTGATTCAATCGGATTTTTTCTTAAATCAAGAACCAAGCCTCTTAATTTGAGCGGATTTCCTTTTGATTCAAGCTTAACTCTGCGATTGAATCAAGAGTAATTTTTCCTCTCAATATTTTCAAGAGTATGGACTCTAGATCCAATGTGTTTTTTCCCCCAGTGTGGTTAAAGTACGAATAAATGGGTAACATCATTGGTGTAAAGTAACTTCCTCACGAATTGTATGTAACGTGTTGATGATACGTTTAGGAGTTGATTCCGGAGCTTTTTGTGCAGTCAATCGTTTTCTAGGTAAGATTTTGAAGAAAAATCATTTGAAGTCTGTCATAATGCCAATTGATTCGATTTCCATTTTGAATTGGCACACATTATTTTTGTTAGAAAAGGCAACGTTGATCCATCGATCGGTGAGGTGGATCGGATCCTTCCTCGTGTCGAGGATTCCCGCCATTATTGGCGATCCGATGATCCGGTCAATTCGCTAATCCTGTTTGCTACGATTCCGCGACTACGCATCAACGCCTCAACGCGTAATCCGATTTCCGACACCGATCGCCAACCTCACAGCATTTGTGACGTCATCCAAACGCGAATAAATCCCTATTAAAACAAGGCGTTCGATAACCCATACTCGTCGTCCGGAGATAAATCCCGCCGGAAACTAAGTTTCCGGACCTTGCGAAACCTCTTTAAGGCAAGGTGTCTAGAATGGGCCACTGGATGGGCTATGAATTAAAGTACTACGGGACGCGCGAGTTATCTCTTTAAAATTTCACCAGGAAAACAAATCACTCAACGGAAAGTCTGTAAATTGACTTCTAAACAAGATATTAAGTTTTTGAGCAATTAACATTGGTTACATGGAAAAAATTCAAATGACGTCATTGGTATCTCGTTCAAGAGTTAGTTTCCGCAATTCTCATCGTGTGAATAATTCTTTAAGCGAGATTTTGAAGAAAAAATATGTGACGTTTATTTCAAGTTCAAATCTTGTCTAGTGGCCCATTCTTGAATTGTGTTTCGTTCCCTGATACTTTCCTCATGATTAGGGATTTTTTTTTTTTTTTTTTTTTTTTTTATGAAATCCCGGAATCTACTATCGTTTTCTTCAAGAACTGATTCTAAAATTAAGAAAAACCAACATTTAATATCCATATTTATGATAGTTTGGGACGGTTTCAACGTGAGCTAGTAAATTAAAAATACGATCTCGCAAAGATGGGAGAACGGAGCCTGCGTAGGAACATGAAGCGTGACTTTATATCACCGATGTCTATCGATAAAGTAGAAATTCCCAGTTACTGGCACTCATTTTAAGACATATCCATGATTTTTTTTCGTTTACTGGTGGATACCACCGCCCAGAACCCAACGCCATTCTCAAACTTAGTTATCCTCCGAGCTATCTTGAAGTCGTAGTAGTATTCAGAATTTCGACGGTCGAAACGTGCGGTCAAAACAGGAGCAAATCAGGGTTCGTTCTAACAAGTTTAATTTGTTCGTTAAATTCTTTAAAATTGCATTACGTTCATCGAGAAACGTGCACTGGCAGAATAAATAAACCGCAGACTTTGATCCTGAGTCGGAAGCTTAAACTATTAAGCTTGTATCATTGTCGTTAGAAGACTAATCCTAATGCACTCTCGGGTGCAGTATTTAGACGGTGAGGCCTTCATTCACACTGGGATGTCAAGTTTGACAGCATGTGCTGCAAGCGGAGTTAAAGCTTGTGTTGTTACTGCGGTTGCTGATTGCAAGTAGCTCGGCAGAGTTGCAACATCGAGCTAACGATCGGTGCAACAACTGAAAAAAGGCGCGCTCTTACTTTTCTACTACTCCTGCGTTAAAGTCTCCGGGGAACACGTGTTGATGACTTGATGACTGACAAATGGACTGCCATTTTGCAATTTGGAACTATATATTCTGGCTCTTCTGGAAAATCACTTCGTGTGCAAAGGGAAACTAATGGCACATACGTTGTTTTTAAACCGGGCTAAAATTTATAGTTCCAAATTGCAAAATGTAGTCCAAAAGCAAGTCCTGCTCGTGTAAAAAACGTATGTGTTCAATGTTGTATGTTTCGGACTGAACAATCGTCATTTTTAGACGCAAGAATGTGAAAATTATCATTTTACGATGTGCTCTCACTTTTCTTGCATGCGCGTGCAGACATTTAATGATGGGCAAATGAGCCCTGAATGCGAACACGGGAAAGATGATGCACAGAAAATGGCTCATTTTTCATTTTTTGAGCCTGAGATGTATTTTTCTCTTTTCTATTTCATTTCTCTCTTATTCTTTTTGCCATCTGTGGGCAATCTTGCCATATTTATAAAATTCTTTTGAACTTTCGAACCTTACTTAATACTTACGACAAAATTATTTCTTTTACATTGGACCTTTCTGAATTTGTGTTAATTTATTTTAATTTAATTATTATTATTATTATTTTAATTCTTAATTTAATCCGACAATTCTGAATTTTCCCTCAAAAAAAAAAAAAAAACTGAAGTTCTGCTGTCAGGGATATTCGGCGGAAGTTCCGTTTCATTTGAATACAACAATTGTTCGGTGCATATTCCCAGAATTATATTATCCTGCATCCCGCATCAAAAACACAGTAAAACTATACTGAAGACGACGAAGTCACGAGACTTGTTATTATGAATACCGAGAGGTTCCGGTTATTGATTTTGGAAAAATCCGCTGGTTATGATTCCACGGCATTCGGCGTGCCTCTTTGAGGTAGAGACATCGACGTTTAACAGTGTTCATTTCATATATTCATCTCTTCCAATCGATTGAATCATGAGCGCAGAATTGGATGGCCGTTTGAATATGGCAGCGACGAAGTTGGGCCGTCAGAGATCGATCGCACGTCAATTTATCACTGGAGCGACAGGGAAGCGGGGCGGTAGAATGGAGCCCAAACGAGTTCATTGAGTCGACAACTGGAGCGATAATGAAACTGACAGGCTACCAATTCACCATCCACCGGTAATGTTGCACTTGCTCCGCGCATGACCATACATGCATGTGGCATGCGTCCCTGCACCGAACGCGAACAGCGACGGATCCCTACAATTGAAGGCCATACGACGAGGAAAATGTAATGGAAGCAGACCAGGCTCGTTGAATGCTCTGGGAACAGTTTCTTGCAGGGTAATGAGTTTCCTAGGATTTTAAAATGTGACCGGATCTGCGAAAAGGGACTTTATCTCCCAAGGGAAAACTTTCCGTGAGAGCCAAATTTCGAAAAAAAAAAAGAGTTCTTTGATGAATTTGAGTTCTCAGCGGGAACTCGAGACCTTTAAAACCAGTTACGACCAATTTCTTTTCTTTCTAACCGGATGTGGTTCTTTTTCTGTGTGAATGTTAGAGTCCTTCAATTTGGAGGGGGGGGGGGGGGGGGGGGGAGAGATTCATTGGCCTATGTGTCGAGTCGGAACCTACAGTCGTCCGTAGACATCATCGCGGGATTGGTGCGTCCATGCTCTAGGCTTCCAAATTATCAGGGATTAAGGCAGAGTAGAATCTGTTACTGCAGATCCATTCGTCAGTTCCCTCTGAAAAAACCTAGAACTTAGGAAGTGTCAGTCTTGGAACTTTAGGACATCATATCTCCCTCAGTTTTTGAGCTTTACGGGTCAAAATATGCGCCAAAATGTGAAGATTTCGTTGCCCTGTGCAGTGGTGCCAAAAACTCAAATTTGAATTTTCGGAAGATAAGACCCCTTTTCACAGACCCGGTCACAGATGTCTTACGCTTTTATGACTTTTTAACGAGGGTTTTTCTTGTGATTTTAGTCACATTTTCATGACAAGAACTGGACTGAGTTAAGCAAAAATCGCATTTTGGAATACAAGGATTTAGGGGTAGTTTTGAAAATTCTTCTTTTCGGTTCGAACCTGATGCAAGTTGATGTGTTTCTTTTAAACTCAACACACCTGTTACTCTTAGACCTTCGGATTTCCATTAAACGAGAGAAACAGTCGCACAAAATTACGCTTACCAAAGTTCTGAACTTCCACTCTTCAATTGTTAAACGTACGCCTTTGCACGAATAGCTCTATGATCCACAACTTAGTGCAATGGTGGGTTGCGTTAGTACCCGTTCCTCGAAGAAAAAAGCCCCCCAAAGGTCCCCGAAGTGGGGGCAACGGTAGGCTGCGTACACAGAAAATGCATTTACTCAAACTTTCGAAGTTGATTTGCGTAAGTCAAGCCCGTATAATTTGATCTGCGGTTAGTGATCCGTTTCATATGGATCTTGAGGCGGGTCCGCTAATCAGCGCGGCTATGATACGTGATCGGAGATCGGCCAACCAACCTATCGACGATTCTGGCGACCTCTCACCAAGGCCCCACGCCGAGGGCCCACGGGATCGATCCGATCGCATTTCGATAATCCATTATTTATGAGAATGCGCGTACATGTGTACTCGCGCCAACTAACCGTGTTCAATACCAATTAATCATGTATCCATAAGATACATTATTTAGGATTTTGCAGGGTATCTGCTGACTAGCAAGGCAGAAAAAAAGTTCCCAGGCTGTTGAAGCTTTTCTCTGACTAGAATGACCAGAATTCCCCGACTTTTCATGGAGTCATATTATAAGGGTATAGAAATAGAAATGAAAAATGTTTGCCATTAATTTAACGTGAAATTCGCGATCGAGGCACTCTGTTAAGACCGTACAGTCCTCGACAGAAAACCACGTACACGGACCGGGAAAGTGAAAACGCCCTCAATTGCTTGTGTATACAACACGGACATCCGTAAAGCACGAATAGTTGCATCAAGGCGTTGTCATATGAAGAGAGCGCTGAGTGTTGAGTATCGCGCTTTATCGTGATTATCATTTTCCATCTTAGTTTATAACAACCACTCGTTTCAACCAATAGGGTTGCTTTATTTTCTCTTTATATTCATTGCCTACCAATTTCATTAATCAGCCCGCAGACGCATACGCCAACACGCCTACCGATCTACTGACCACTCGCGAACTTACGTTGAAATTGAATTTCAGAGGGCGATTAGCGGCCGAAATCCCCTGCGGCGGTCATCAACATCAACGCGAAACGATTTCCGGAGCCCCGCCCCGAAAGGACACCTTGCTTCTCTGGGCCCACACCTCGCCACCTCGCGTGAGCCACCGTGTATCATGTCGTGTCAACGGTGTGTCAACACGTTTCATAACCCCGCGTTCGCTCCAATTCCACACGGGAGCGGGGCGGGGAGGCGACGAGAGACGAAAATAATCCTCTTTTCCTCCTCGATGGGGGGGGGGGGGGGCACGCTTCATCGGTCCAACTTACTTCGCACCCAGGATTAGGACCGGGGGGGGGGGGGGGGCGCTTCGATAACCTCGAATCGGCAATGAAATGAACGGTCACAGCGCCGGGGCCCCGGACGCCACGCATGGTGTGATTGGAAGAGGCATCACACCGATGGGTAAGTTTTCAAAAGCGCAAATTTTCCTTTTGCGCTTTTGGGGTGGTGGAAGTCGGGAGTCGTTTGCGCAAGTAGGTGCTCTTCAAAGCGAATTAATCAATGCTAGAAATCTGATTGCAATGTGACAACGTTGCATGGCGTGGCGAGCTTTGCGATTTATCGATTGATCTGCCCTTGGAACCTGAGGATCAGTATCGATAAACAGGGTTTTCGCGACGAACACTTTAACAACCGATTTTTTACCATAATTCCAAAGCGGGAAAAATAGAAAATCGATCATTTACGCCTTTCCGCTGCCTCACGCGGACGAACGAGAGCTCTATATACTTCGAGGCGAGATTTATTTGATAATATCGCCTGAGGATGACTCAAGACCAAAGAGTTGATCAACTGAAAAACCGATCTTACACCTAATTTCCAAAAACTCGCCTAGCAAAGTGCTCACCCCGACATTCATCATACATCATTAGGCAAAATTTATTTGATTTCTTGCTCAACCAGTAGCTCATCGACCATCATTAGGTGAAAAATAGCGTGGACGTCCAAGCTTAACTTTTTCATCACCCGATTACGTTGCTCGATTGTCGGTGCGAGGTCTTTCTAAATCCCGTTGTTTCCCGGGTTTTCGAGGCCCTAGACTCGATGTTCTCCCTAGTCTCACGAGGAAGCCCTTGTTCATGACTGTATTGATGCCTTGGCTGAAACCTTCATCACTGTCTCGGCGCGTCTGTCCGCGGGGCCTCCGGGCAGGCCGCGTCCGCGTCCGTCTCGTTGAGCGATGCCTGAAACCAGTTCCATTTGACCATTCCCGTCACCCAACGCCCCGCGCCCGATCCTTTAAGCGGGTAACTAGGCTGACAGCTGCCTCCGTCAGATTCAAAGTAGTTGCGATAGGAATGCTCCAGCAACTGTACTAAGACTATTAAGGATGTAATACGTAATTTACCCATGTCTGTGAAACTTACTAATTTATTTCTTGTAAATTGATTTATGAAATAAAAAAATTGGTATTCAAACGCGCCAATGCTCCTTAAAGCATAAGCGGATCATAGGGGTAGGAGGCGTGCCCCCCTTTATTATTATAATTATTTTTAGGTTTTTTTGGGCTTTTCACGCAATTGACTGTTTATTTTTTAAAAGACCAACGTGAAAAATATGAGAAACTGGAAAAAAAAATTTAAAAAATAAGAAAAAAAGAAGAACAAGAGAAAAGGAGAACAAGTTCAAAGTCGAACGACTCCATCAGGTCCATAGAGTTCTCTGTGTACTCTATGATCAGGTCCTACAACCTAAGAAGTTGAAACAGATATTGAGAGGATAGTAGTTGTGACATTTTTCACGATTAAAATGTAGTTTATTCGAAGACATCAATATCTCAATATTTTCAAAATAAAAAAAAAATGCTACCAATTTCCGGGTTATTAAAACTCAATATCTGTGGAGAACGTCATCGTGGGCTCGATCGTGGTAAAATCTGACATTTATAAACCATTTTATTCAGAAAAATAAGAAACATGATGAAAAACGAGGCTCGGTGCTCGGAATCATTCGAAAATGAACGGCTTGATTGTTCCTTCCACAATCTCACTCAGGTAATTACTCACAACTAGAGAATTGACTCTTTGACAAGTTAATGCCCATCACCTATCGCTGTTTGAGAGACCCACCGGCGCGGCCGGCACCGGCCTCGCGTTGACCCTAACGCAGTAAATCAAATTAGAGCGCCGCAGAGATGATTGATCCAATTATTAATCTAAGACTTCCCGCAAGCTGTACGGTGTACGCTATTTGCGAGCAGTGATCGCGAACCACACACACTGATTACCATCCAGGGCGCGGCGTGAATGATCGATTGTCGATATTTCCCCATTTGAAGCTATGGTAAAGAATCGATTCTTAAGGTGCTCGCTGTGAGCACCCTGTTTATCGACCTTTTTCTTTATTGTTAAATGGCAGATAAATGGTTATATAGCAAAGCACGCCAACCTACTACAACCATCCCAAAGATTGCCTTACTTCTATTCGGGTGGGTTACAACTTACAACACACGAGGAAAGTCCTTTGATTATCATGACTGTAATCTCTCTCTCCAGTCAAAAGTCTTCTTAGAATGCGATTCAAGCATTTCTGTCGCAGTGCTCATTACATTGACTCTTCAACGAGTATCAACCCAGTCAAGTGCGCCTTCATTTTTTAGTACAACTGAACGTGCAACTAATAAGACATTCCAGTTGGTTTGTGGTATAGAAGTGATGACAATAAAGTGGCTTCCACAGAGGATGGACCACGCATGCAAGCAAAACGCAATGCGCGCCTTCAATTTTGTCTGGTAGGCCACGAACCATTCCCCGAGTCGAAATAGTGGCATGCTTAGTTAAAGCACGAAATTGAAGGCGCGGTTCATGAGGGCGCGGACAATGCGCGAAATATTTTACTCAAAAGAGTGGGCTCTGAATTCTTTCTTGATAATACATTTCTGAGAAACTTTCTTTAATTGTTCATTCATTGTCAATTATTTACTATACATTATCTTCAATTCTGCTGAAAGGCAGTTGTTGTCCATCATTTACCTTGGACTAAATGGTTGAACTGATTGTGAGCCACTATGGTGCGACTTTTGAAAATAATTTCAGGACCTCCATGGCAAATCGGAATAGACCGTATTCGATAATGGTTCGATGTATCGTTTGGTTCAAAACAATAGAACATAACCTCAAACCAAACTATTAGGATTTAAGTTGGAAAAGCTGAAAATGAGAAAATTTCTAACAATTTCACTTTGCATTGGCATTTGGTGCTCAAAAAAATATAACATTTGTTACAAAAGACCTGTTCCCTCCGATTTCTAAATTGGTTTTTGAGGCTATGTTTATGTTTTGAACCAATCGATATCGATACAATCTCACCTGTTTGATGTATCGAATACGATCTATTATTCTCGACTTCCGAACTTACTAAAAAAAACATTTTTTTTTTTTTTTTTGGGGGGGGGGGGGGGTTCCCAAACCTACAGGCATTCTGGAAAACGCAGTTCAAAGACACGTCACGGTATTCAGAGAACCTGGGGGCGAATTTCGAATTTGTCACTGTGAACTTGATCGCGCTGAAATCAGTGCAAAGCGATCGCGGCGTTGCCAAACCGCAGACCGTAGCTTCTTGCGCGAGCTTTGAAATTTATTCTGCGCGCGTCACGGTGGAATCTGACGATCCAAGCCGAATAAGACGCGGGAGTATGTGTGGAAACCGTTCGAAAACGTTCAGCTTTTTATTAGGATGTCGATCGCGTAATGTGCGCGTCGCGACGCCATGTCATTGAAGTGTAGCAAAATCAGCAATAAAATATATTTTTTTCAGGAGACCGCGAAAATTTGGATGGAATTCTTCGAACGAGACACACCCTGAAAAACATATTTAAAGTCACTTTTGAAATACACTGGAAAAAAAAAAACACATTGGATCTAGAGTTCAGACTCTTGAAAACATTGACAAGAAAAAATGCTCTTGATTCAATCGGATTTGTGCTTGAATCAAAACGAAATCCACTTAAATTAAGAGGCTTGGTTCTTGATTAAAGCTAGATTCTGATTGAATCAAGAGTACTTTTTCTTGTCGATGTTTTTAAGAGTCTGGACTCTAGATCCAATGTGTTTTTTTTCCAGTGTAGGTTACGCAGTCCATCGATTTTCGAAGTTCATTTTACGAACCAACATATTTAATAAATTGAATCGAATGTTTCACTTCTGCATGTGCTAACTGCATGTAGTTGGAAAATGCTTGACGCGCTCAGAATTTTCTGCACTGGAATAGAGAGTTGCTTAGATCTAGAGTTCAGACTTTGACAAGAAAAGATAATCAAGAGTATTTTTTCTTGTCTATGTTTTAAAAGTCTGGACTCTAGACCCAAGCGACTTTTTTTTCCAGTGATGACTGTGACCGATTTTCCTGATGACATTCAATTTCTTCATTTTTCCGGTTCTAATTATTACTGACGGTAAACACCATGAGTTAAATTACTTGATCTACACACCCATGTCTCATTCAATACACTCCGCGAATTTATCGACGCAATTTGGAGGTAAAGCGCGGCGAGCCGAGTGCAGTGGGGCAATCGAAAGGACGTCGGATTCCGCGCAGCAGTTTCGTTTTGAACTTTATCGTTGGTAGGTCCCGTTATTTTATTCCGATGAAAAAAAAATGGGGTTTTTGCAACTGTCGCGGGGTAATTATAGCGCTTTAATGGCTCCCAGCGGATTTCGTCCTCGATGGACGTACCTTCTCTTTCCCTAGTAGGCGATCGCAAATGTTTTACAACTTCTCACTCGACGACAAAAACTTGTCCGACAAACTTCAATGTGTTGGATTGTACAATACATTGCGAGGTTTGTCGGCTGATGCCCGTGTATACGCTATTCCCGAAGGGACAACGCTTCTTAAGAGGTTGTTTCTGCAGACGTTCAAAACAGATTGATACATTTTCTTCATCATTATCATTTAGAGGCGACGAGGCACTTGGTTTCTTTGCCTAACTCTCGCGTACACACTTAGCATACTTAATTATATGAATAGATATTATCAAAAAGGTTTTTCAAGTGAGGAAAACAACAAATACCTAAGTAAAACCAATACAGCTTCTTTAGGAGAGAGAGCACATTTCAGGAATCCAAGTTTTAAAGGATTTCGGAATTTATTGTGTTCTGAAGGTTGCAGAGCGTGGAAAAGTTAGATCTCTTAAAATTGAAAAAAATTAAAAATGAAGAAATTTGGGGTTAGAATCTGATCATTATGATCACATGCGAAAAGCTCATCGCCTTTTACGATACTTTGTGTTTGGCGTTCTTGAATTTTTCATACTCTGGTTATTTTCTTGATTTACAGGAACCCATTCCCTCTTAAAACCTGAGTTTTTTTCCCTCATTTCTCTCCTGATTCTTTCGTACAAACTAGATTTTAGAAACTAGATTCAGAAACTGAGTAAGAAATTACCGATCTTTTCATTTTCCTATCTACTCCTTTGAAGATAGCTCGATGTGGACCACCTAATTTAAAAAAATGATATGGTTTCGGATCGGAAAGAGAAGAAATTTCTGGATTTAAACACCGGCAATTTCCCGAAAAATCCCCTTTAATTTTCCGTCCCCTTAAGAGTTCCGCTAATTACCGGTACTTCAGACGACAGACTCGAACATTTCACCCAAATGACACCATTTGAAATTCTGGCAATGAACAATCGTAAAACTATCCCGATCCGGAACATCAAACACCATGCATTAACACTACGAGCAGTGATTAGCAAGAGACGTCTAAAATATTACGTCTCTACTTACGTCGTTTCACCAACAAACCACTCACCCGGGGTCAAACTGCGTTACAAAGGGCAACTGGAGCCGCAACAGAAGCCGGCGGCCGCGATAAACACTCGACCCGTGGCTAGGGCAGGGGTCAGCGGTAAATGAAGATGCTAAAATTCGGAGCCGGCGCCGAAAGGAGGGGGGCGGAGGGGGGACGCGTGCCACGATTTACGGCCCTCGGCGTCGCGACGTCTGGCGTCCGCCGCCGCTTCCTCCTTTCGATCGCGTTACCTCATCCTCGTCTCGGATTCCCCGAAAACCGAAAACAACGTATCTCCGCAGGAGTTTTCGTTCACGTTACGCGGTTTCGTATCAGGAGTGTGGAGCAGGTGCGCGGATCCGCGACTCGGCGCTTTTCTTCAAATAATTAGCGGTCGACTCGATTGAAGACGCCGTATGAGCGTCCGATGTTGCCAAATGAGCGCATTAACGCAATAGCGACCTACGTACATTGGGAGATTTGGAAAAAATATAACAGTTGATTATAAATAAAACGTTGTTGTTTGTTTATTTATTTTCTTATCAGAGAACGGAGCAACATTACGACAGGAAATTTAGATAGAGTGTAAGTCCGTACTCAACCAGAATCAACCTAGCCGGGCCAGCGGACTGATTACTGAAATTTATAGACGAAGAAGGCAAAGGTAGAGTGGAGCGATCTTTACAGTGGTGGAATCGGGTGGTTGTTATAGACTAAGGGGGAGAACAGGGTGTCTACGAAAACAGATTCATCAGAAATCAGTACTTCTTTAGTACTTTTTCAGTACATTCTCAAGAAATTCAGTACCTCCTCAACAGAAAAATTCAGTACTTCTTCAGTACCTCCAAATGACAAAATTCGAAAAATTTCAATTTCTCGCTAAAATAGCGACAAAAATGACAAAGATGAAAAAAATCCGGACCTCTTAGCGGAATTTCCGCACTTTTCTGGTACTTCCGGATCGCCCTTAAAAAACCAGTACTATTTCCGGGCTTTTCGGACTTGTAGACACCCTGGAGAATGATGGACAAACATGAAGGGTCTCTTATGGGTTGCGTTATAGTTCTTCTATTGTTTACCTCCTTTGTCCATTGAAATAGTCTACATACCAAAAGGATCGCTTCATTTTCTTTTTGTCTTTTCTGTTTATTCAGTTACACTACATGAATTTGCTAATAACAATCTATGAAATAATTAATAGTTTGCCATAAATTTCTTCCTTTATCGAGAGAGATGCGACAACGTTTGAGAGTTCATAGGGCGTTTTTGTTGGGGACAGCGGACCGAGACGGCGGAAACTTCACTTTCGTGTGTCCGAAGATTCACTGTCATTTGCGAGTTTCTCACGAAGCTGTGCGGCGAAATGGACAGAACCAGGACCGGATTTCCCATCGAGAGCATTAAACAGATGTACGAAGACAAGGATGCCTTGTAAAGTTCACATTGGTTTGACTATGAAGGAAGTATCCAGTTGTTTTGAAAAGGAATTCTTTTATGGAAACAGGATGATATAGAGTTTCTTGGATATCGAGATTCGTTGACTTTCCGGGGTTTATGAATATGAAATTCCTTGACTTTTAAAAGTAGGTTTGGGATTCGATTTTCGTAAAAATCTTTTCCACAACAAACATTTTCAGCGCGATCTCCTGAAATTGAGAAATGCGCTTTAAAGGTTCCACAGCAAAATTTCCTGTCAATCAAGGGTTCGTTAAAAGTTCTGTTCTTTTTCAGAGCAGGGTGTCTACTGAAACAGGCTGGTCAAAAATAAGTGCTTTTACAGTTCTTTTTCGGTACATTCTCAAGAAATTCAGCACCTCCGCCAACAGAAAAATTCGGTACTTTTTCAGTACCTCCGTTTGACGAAATTCGAAAAATTTCAAAAATTTGAAATTGCGACAAAAATGGCAAAAAATTAAACGAGTTCCGGACCTTCTTGCGGAATTTCCGCACTTTCTCAGTACTTCCGGACCGCCCTTCAAAAATTCGTACTATTTCCGAACTTTCCGGAAATTCCGGACTTGTAGACACTCTGCAGATTTTCCCTGACTTTTTAAGAATTTTTCACTTTGCAAAGATACTAAAATAAAGAAATTTCCTTTAGTTTCAAACTATTTTACTTCATGATCTACTTCATTTACTATTACGTGAACCTTTTTAATTGACCCGAAATGGTTCCCATGTCGGCTTTAAGTTTCTCAGCCCCGACCACCTACTTACAACGGGTGTTCAAGATTTGTTTTTCGTAATTGAAGCAGGCGGCCGGACTCCTGACGCCGCGCCGGGCGCGTTCCCGCGAGTTTAAGAAGATTCACTTAAATTAATCCAAGCATCAGAGCGTTGTGTAGCTGTCGGGACAGATTAGATCTGCCCTAAATCTCGGCACTTCCATCTGTCGGGTGTTCCTGGGAGTTTGGAGCCGGTGGTGAGGCCCACTCGGGCCCGGTTGTCGCTTCCGTTGGTAATCCTAACCTAAATGGACTTCAGTTCTTACACTCAAACGGAGCAAAAATCCGATTGAATCAAGAGTATTTTTTCTTGTCGATGTATTTAAGAGTCTGGACTCTAGATCCAATGTGTTTTTTTTCCAGTTTGTACTTTTTTCCCATATCCAGGAGTAATTTGACGTGAAAGTAAATCCGGCAACGTCCGTGGCGGGATAATAAATTCTGGTGCAGAATCCGATCCAATTCGGGCGATGAGCCCCCGAAATCGCGGTGGCGCGGCGTCAGGATTCCACGGCTAATTGATTCGGGGCAGAGCTCCCGCGTTTCGTCAGGATGGACGAGCGTGGCGTTGCGGGTTGCATCACCGGCGTTCGATCGGCGACAATCGAATCCGATATCGCATCGCGGGCGCCGACCGCAGAATGGCCCCGATCGCCTCGCATCCATCGGATCTCTCAATTTACACACCTGACACGCACCGCACGCATCGCATTCCGCGGACCCTTCCTCATACCCTAATCCCATGCCGCACAGTGGATCCAATCAATCAGAGAGGTCACATCCAGGGCCGGATTTACTTACTTGCGGCTAGTATTTTGCCGCCCCCTTCTCATTCGTTTTGAAACATCAATGAAAACCATCAAATGAACGTGCCAGCTGGGGAGGGGTGCATAAGACGCGTTTACTGGTGTTGAACACATTTTTTGGGAAAGCCCTGTCGACACTACTAGCAAAAGTTCACGGAACTTTGCGCGAAAGTTAAGTTTCGTAAACCTATCTCTGTGTGGACACGGCCTTCCATTCATAAGAAATGAACGAAAAAATTAGGAAAGAACAAATATGAATGTGGATTAATGATTTTCACTTTCGCCGCCGCGCCTCGCAGACCGCACTGAGTTTGACGCAATGCATGAAGTATTCACGCAGTCTTGTAGGCGCTATGCGTCTCACGCTGATCGCACTGTGTTTGCCGCAATGCGTGATGTATTCATGCATTCTTGTAGGCGCTATCCGTTTCATGCTGTCTGGAATGACCGCACTGTGTTTGATGCGATGCGTGAAGAATTCGTGAGGTCTTGTAGGCGCTAATATAAGTTACATGCCGATCGGCGCGCCGAGGGCTTCTCCTTTTCATCTCAAGTCCTCGTCATCATTTCTCTCTGAGTAAGTCGCGCCGCCGTTCCAGGCCAAATTGCGTGTTTATTTTCACTCTTAACTCGACTAATTAAAGGTGCTGTCCCTTGATCACTGAAAGACAACAAAAGTAGAAATTACTGTAATCTCAGAAAATTAGAGATTCTGTCGCCTTTTCTCGTTTGTAATTTTTTTTTCTAAATCCGAATTTTTTTATACCTAAATTTAAAAAAATTGCAAAATTTACCGCCCCCTTTAGATTTGCCGTCATGGGTCGCGGCCCATGTGGCCACCACCTTAATCCAGCCCTGGTCACATGTGAAATTTTTGACTAAACCTGCAAATTTTGATGTTAAATTCGTCACATTTTAAATTATCACTGTCTACTAAAATAGGCTGGTAAAAAATAAGTACTTTTGCAGTACTTTTTCAGTGCATTCTCAAGAAATTCAGTACCTGCTCCAACAGAAAAATTCCGTCTTTTTTCAGTACCTCCATTTGACAAAATTCGAAAAATTTCAAAAATTTGAAATTGCGATAAAAATGACAAAAAATTAAAAAAATTCCGGACCTTTTTGCAGAATTTCCACACTTTTTTAGTACTTCCCGACCGCCCTTATAAAATCAGTACTATTTCCGTACTTGTAGACACCCAGATTATAAAGGGTGCTTCTAATCGAAAATTTTACGAGGAAACCAATGGAGCCACTTTTAAAACCTCGAACTTTTGTTTAAACGGAGTTATCAGGATTACGGAGTTATAACGGAGCTTTCAAAGTTTCCAAATATTGTCCAATTCTCTCATTGACTCGATCTGTGACACTGTGCCATGCCAAGGGAAAACGTCGTATGAGCCTTCAGCCGTTGCCAAATTTCCTTGAACAAATCACAAATTTTCGGGAAAGGGAGAGTATCGACATAGGCCCTTCCTCAACTCTACGATTTTTTGCGCATTGAAGGGCTGTTACAGTTCATGGAATTCATCAGAGTTTTGGTCATTTAAGGTCTCTTTCGGGTCTATTTTACTGGCTTAAACGTGAGTCTGAATGTAGATTAGGGCAAAAAATGCGGGGTAGGAGGTCGAATGCCGAAAAATCCACAAAATGGGCTTTTGGACCTATATTAAGGCCATTACTCGACCTGACAAAAGACCGAAAATGACCAAATTACGGTGCATTCTGTTACTGTAAAATATGGACCTTGAAAGCGCAAAAAATTGCAAAGTTGAGGAAATTCAGGGTGGGGCCAAAAAGGGCCCTTATCGACGCGCTCCTATCTAAATATTTTTCTTCCGATTTCTCAGAGTTTTATTCGTGATCGTGATTCGGATCCGTGCACTGCTCCTTCCCCATAAAATAAAGTAACGCGGCAACGTCGGAAAAATATCAATTAATTAACAACCCATCCAGCGCGCGTTCAAATCTCGTATCTATTACTATTCGGCTTCGGTGTGGTGTGGCTGCACTTTTACAGTATCAAGAAGCTTAGGTTGACGCAACGTTTCCAAGTACACACGGCCCACGCCACTTACTTCGGTTTTTTCCATCTGGTTTAATGCGGATTTACGGGCAGAAGCAGGCCATCGACAAATAAGCAGACCATAAAACGACAGATTAATATCACTCGGAACGTGTCCGCGACAATGGATGCTCCCACAACACAATTTTAACGCTTCGCAGGAGTGGCAAATAAGGATGAACGCATAACTTCTCACAATGAATGGACTTTAGACCCTCCCCCCCACCAGCCTTTTTCCCCCGCAACTCCCCAATTTCACTTGATAGCCAGGGAAACTTTCGTGATGAAAATCCCGGGTTTTCACACGTTATCTTTACGATTCTCTAGGGGTAAAGAGACACATTTTTTCGCTGGAAGTCAAAAACACTGGGGAAAAAAAGTCGCTCGGATCTAAAGTCCGGACTCTTAATAACATCGATAAGAAAAAATACTCTTGATTCTATACGATTTTTCCTTGAATCGAGGAGCCGAGCTTATTGAACTAGGCGGATTTCCTTTAGATTCAAGCAAGAAGTCCGATTGAATCGAGAGTATTTTTTCTTGTCATTGTTTTTAAGAGTCTGGATTCTAGATCCAAGCGCCTTTTTTCCAGCGAAGAAACGTTATAAAATTAGTTTTCTATAACTTTGCATTCGGAGTGGAGTCAACGTGGACTCTATAATTTAAAAATAAAAAGAACTCGGAGCGGAAAAAGGTAATTTGCAATTTGTGCACGAATGCTTTGATTGAAGTACCTAATTTTCTCAGATATAATTTTTGCTCTCTGGTGCATTCCGGCATTTCCCGGGTTTTCAGGTCTTCCACACTATGTCACACTGTTTAAAGCTTAAAAAATCCTAAAAATATCAGTATCTATCCGAAAAATCCGTTAAAAATGGCGGGATTTGACAGGGAGGTGCTAAAGGCAAATGGCAATATTTTGTTTCGAACTCGCCTCTAAAATGAAAAAGTCTACTGTGACAAAGAACATCTGCGGAGGAGGAGAAGATGAAACCGCGCGGTTCATCGGGGAATTTCTCCTTGGAAATCCAGGAAATCAGGGAATTTTAAAAAAATAAGAAAAACGAACATTCTGAACACTGTGAAACCGCAATGTTATGCACCACACTGAAAAAAAAAACACATTGGATCTAGAGTCCAGACTCTTAAAACATCAACAAGAAAAGTTCTCTTGATTCAATTAGAATTAGCTTAAATCAAGGAACAAGCTCTTAATTTAAGCAGATTCGTTTGATTCAAGCAAAAATCCGATTGAATCAAGAGTATATCTCTGTCAATGTTTTCAAGAGTATGGACTCTAGATCCAACGTGTTTTTTTTTTTGGTTTTTTTTCCAGTGCAGAAAATTTTGAGCCGGCTTTTTCGTTACTTTGTACTTACTGCATTTGACCTTTAGAAATAATGACCTCCATATTTTCGCTGGGAACGTGCAGGGATAGTACTAAATATGTCAGATCGTTCTTACTCACGATCAGATTTTTGCGAACAACCTTGCGTTAGCGTAGACCCAAACACGACACGCCCTCGTCGAGAATGTAAACTAATCCATGCTCCCCGTGTTTCCAAGTTTTGGCGGTCCTTGCACTCATTTGACCATCCCGTGTTTCCGATGTATCGATAATCGATCAATGAATCAAGAATCGATCTAAAAACCGATAACGACCGGATCGCGGCGAAGAAAGCATCGATGGAACGTAACCAGATCAGCGACGGAACCTCGCGGCCTTGCTCCGCTAATCCAAATGACCGCGCCTTTTTCCCGCGGCGCGGAGGAACCGCACATCTGCGATGGGAACCCAGTGCACTTGCGCGGTTTTCCATCGAAACCGTCGTTGTTTTTGCCGCGGCGGTAATTAAACGTGACCGGGCCGGCCCGATCGGGAGTTTTGAGAGTGACCCCGAATCAGGTGTCGTTATGCGGTCTTCGCTCCTCCTAAAATCGTCGATAGATCGATTGTCGAGTCGTAATCGGACGACCTGGATCGATAAATAGAATTGCTAAGATAGGGATTTATCGATCAAGGATTAGATAACGATTCGACCATCGACCCTCAGGTGTTGGGCACGCGGGGGTAGGGACGCGTGGTGATCGTAATGAGCTCAGCGGTATCACGGTAAAAATATTGCGAGAGCCAAAAAAAAAATAAAGATACCCCGATTTATACGGTTCCCAAACTAAACGGTGAGAAAAAGTTCGGTTCATACTGAACAACGAAGTTTTCCGGTTCAGATAACTGAGATTTTCGGTCACAAAAACCATACTCCGATTTAACTTACCGAAATTCGGTTCTTATGATCAATGAATCCGGTTATATCACACCGAAAAAGTTCAAAGTTCAATATGAACTGTGATTTAGTCCCTGCAACCAATCTTCATTTTCCGGAGTAAGTGGTCAGTATGTTGCAAATTTTGAATCATTTCGGCGAGCTTGGGAGTGCATTTGAACAGAAACAGTGAGAGGAGTAATAGCATCGTGAATCCAGCGTAAAGAGAATGAATACACCCTTTAGAGAGGAAATCCGCGCTGATTTTCGTTATATTTATATATGATATTTTCAAGCCCATCAGAGCACCGTAAGATTTACATATTTTACTTTTTATACATGCATTTCGAGAAAAGTAGGGTTGCAGGGGAATTTTCGAAAATTTGAAGTAAGGCATTGCGAGTGAAAGGTGCTGAAAAATTCACGTTTCGTTTCTACTTTTCTTAGGTTGGTATTCAGTTCTTCGAGCTCGGGGAGTTGTTGAGATCGTCTCATTAAGAAAAAGAAAAACAAATTTAACCGGCACCGAGTTTCTTTGTAATGCATGCGATTTCCTTTTACATAAGTTGAGCGCGTGGAATCCCTCGTGACAGGATGTTATCGGAGGAACTGGAATCTGGAGAAAAACCGCAAGCGTCGGGTATGCACTTATGCAGTTCATCGGCATGCAGTGGCGCGGGGCGAGCGGGCAACCGCGGACGGCGCACAATGGAACGCGCCATCGGGGAGGTTGGACAAAATCAGAAAACTTGTAAAGCTTTCACCCTCGTAAATGCAGAACAGAAAAATTTAAAGCGGGTTCATTGGCTTCCTGGATGAATCCTAGAAAATTACCATCAAAATCTCCAGTTTAAGTAGGAAATTTCACGATGAACTTCTTTCAATGGTTCGCACAACGGCGGGCTGGGTGTTGAAATTGATAGACAAAGCGATGGACAAAGAAGACAAAAAGGATATGAAGGGATTCTATCGGTGGAAGCAGGTTCACTGGAAAAAAACATGGACATTGGACATTGGATCTAGAGTCCAGACTCTTAAAAACATCGACAAGAAAAAGTACTCTTGATTCAATCGGATTTTTGCTTAAAACAAGAGCCAAGCCTCTTAATTTGAGCGGATTTCCTTTTGATTTAAACTTAAATCTGATTGAATCAAGAGTATTTTTTCTTGCAAATGTTTTTTTTTTTTTTTCAGTGCTGTTGCAATGGACAAAGGACGTAGGTAATAAACTAACTTACGGCAACCCACGAGAGACCCGATAATTACATCATTTACACCCTGCGTCTATGAGAACCACCCATTTCAACCAATAGGGTCGCTCCATACTCCTTATGTCTATCGCTTTGTCTATCAATTTCAACAATGAGCCCGCTGTGCGGCGGTAGGCAACGACCGTCCTTGTCGGTCACGGAGCCGCGGCCGGCCGGGAGACACCGTTTACGCGGGACGCCGAGAACCGCGTAATAACCGCTACCAGCGCGGCCGATGCGATGCGATGTGTGCCACCCGGCCAGCAGCAACGTCACACCCGTAACATCGAGCCGAGATCGTAATTCCCTCTCGTAGCTACCCACGACCACCCCAGCGGGTTGATTATTGAAATTGATAGACAAAGCGATGGACAAAAAGGACACAGGGAGTATAGAGCGATCCTGTTGGTTGAAATGTGTGGTTCCCATAGACTAAGGGAGAAAATGATGGACTAACTGTCGGGTTTCTCGTGGGTTGTCTTTAGTTAGTTTATTACCTGCCTTTGTCCATTGCAACCACCCGCTTCCACCAATAGGATCCCTCCATACCCCTTTTGTCTTCTTTGTCAATAGCTTTGTCTATCAACTTCAATAATCGGCCCGCATAATGGCGATTTTGCGCGGTGGCAACACTGTTTTCACACAATTTAAATACATTGAAAATATCGATTATAGGTGAGGCAAGTTGCCTCACCGCGCGAGAATCGATTGTTTCACATACATTTGGATTGAGGAAAAACAGTGTTGTAATCTTTCACGAATTGCCTATGGACCATCTCGAGGGGAAGCTGAAACACGGGATACGAGATTTCTTCGACCGGCTCAAAAACTTCCACCGACAGGAGCTTCGGGGCGACTACAGTCTTGACGGGGAAAAAATTCCCTAACAAAATAACAAAAATTACTTGACTTTTTACATTGACAATCGGACGGGTTATTGGAAGAAGAGTGCAACCTTTAAAAGTGAAACTTCGATGCATAAAACATGAAAAACTTGACTTTTTCAAACCAGGAAATATCGCGTTGAATCAACGGGAAATCTGATCCGGGACAAGGAAAGGGGAAAGGGTCAAAGTCTCAAAGACTTTCCTCACTGTGCGTCTAAGTCTCCACGAATTAAGTCTCAAAGACTATCTTCACCGTGCGTTTAAGTCTCCAAGACTTTCTTCACCATGCGTCTAGGTAACCACGAATACTGTGGCCAATCTAAGGTCAACGGTCCCCTTTTTTGCAGAAGTTCAAATATGTACAGATATACGACTTGATTGAACCAACAGACGTGACCTCAGAGGATGAACGAAGCGTCGATCCATCCACGACCGGCAACGTCGATCATTGGTCTCCGGGTCAGGAGCAGCAGAAGCAAAAAGAGATTGGCTTAGTGACCGAGGGAATCGGAATCAAGCGTGGGACACAGCAGGGCGATCTCCTTTTCGTGCTCGGCGGCGGCGGCGGCTGCATAAAAATTAATCCGTCCACGATAATCATCTCGGACACTTTTTACGGCTCCTCCGAAAAGCCCCCATCGCATCGCCCGTGGAGCAATCCCATTCACACCGCACCAGATGCACCCGCGTTGCGTCACGCCAAAACCGCATGACGAGCAGCCAATCGCATCGGACCGATTCCCACTTGAATGAATCATGACCCAAAAATATATCGACGAGTCCAAGTCAAATGGAACTATCTCCGTTGTGACAGAGGCCCTACATTGAACGTATTCTCATCGCTCTCAGGGCCTAGGTCACGATGAAGATAGTTCTTTTTCCCTAAAAGACATCTGTATGTCGATCGGATTCACTGGTGCCGAGCCGATTAACGGTCTCGTGGTTTTTTTTGAGCGGTCTCTGCTCTTAGAATGCCCCATTTCAACAATTTTTTTTTCGGCTAATGATGATTGATTGACGATTTGTTGAGCATTTCATTGGCCTAATGATGACTGATGAGTGCAGTCTACCGTATCGGGCAGTTTTCTCAGCAAGTTTATAAAATCGGATCTTACTTGCGAAACGGAGTGCCCAAAACTTTGGTCATGGGTCATCATTTAGCGAACTTGAAGGTTAACTTGCAAAGACTTTTACATTTCATGAAAGATGACAGTGCGGCGTCTGTCTTCGCAAGGCTTTATCTCTGTTTGGAGCTTATACTGCTCTCGATCTCTGATGGAATTGGCGGCAAACCTTGGCATTTGTTCCGAACCACCTTCGGAAGTCTGCAATTTTAACGAGAAGAGTAGCAACGATCAATTTTCGAAAGGTGATATTTTTTAGGTGGGTTTTTTGTGGTTACGACTCCTGTTACGATACGTTCACCTTTGCCGTCGTGTCGTTTTTGAAGCGGGAATTATAAAAAAACGCACATTTCTTACGCACTTTGTGAGATTATAAGAGTGTATTTCAGACTCACTGTAATTTTTCAGCCATTTTCTTTAAGAAATAACAATTCTTTTTCTTCTAGCTGAAAATTGCAACAGGCCCGTTGCAACGTTAAAAATCTAAGAAATTGCTTCAATTCTATCGAAGGGAAGATCACACGAGCCCCATAATAATTTTTACGTTATAAACTTGAGGCATTACTCCTAGCTACATGAATGGAGAAAAGCGACGATAAAATAATCCGTTTGACGATTCGGAGGATATGTAACTTGCTTCAACCGAAGGAGTGCTTGCAATAACGCGCGTGTCCTTGGCCTTGTTTCGCCATGCTGTGGATAGAGCGGAATCTGTAGCACGAGACAACGGCAGAAGAACGTAACTAGACGAAGGTCAAGTAAAGAGGAGTGTGAGAAAAAAATTGGAGTTTCTCACGAGAGGTGCCAAAGTGACTGGACTCGGCAGAGCTTGCTCGAGACGGCCGACGGGCCAACTCGGTCGGATAAAAAACGGAGTTTCACTTGGGATGGCTTGTTCAATGATGAATACGGTGTAATTACGGCATCGTTAAGTGAGCTTGACGTAAGTAGAGTGAGCAGAGAAAAATGGCTTGGTTCACCTCTAAAACTGCATTTCTGACCTCTCAAATTCAACAGAGGCACAGAGGTCGGTTCAATTAGAGAGGTCGGTCATGAAATTTTTGACAAAAACTGCGAATTTTAATGTTTATTTCGTCACATTTTGAAGTTCAAGGGGTGATACTAGAAGAATTTTACGAGGAAACCAATGGAACCACTTTTAGAACCTCAAAGTTTTGTATAAACGGAGTTAAAAGCGTTTAACGTTTCCAAATTTGTCCGACCTCTCCTATTGACTCAATCCACCGTGCGAGGGGATAAAAAATTCACGAATTGTCACAATAAAGCATTGTCCTGCCTTGCCATTCAAAATTGATTACTTCTTGTTTGAGCTTATTATAAGTCCATGGTGTCTGGTTATGAAACGAACAGTGTCACTCATATATGTGGCAGGCAATTAGCAATTGACGGCAATTGCAATTTATTGATGATGAATAAAAAAGGGTCAAAATTTAGAAGTAGAGAGACAAGATAGAAAATACTGATTAATGTGACTGAAATCCGAACAACGATTCTTTTCTTGAATGCAGGGTGCAAGCTGGCACACTCGTGAAAGCGTGCAATGAAATCAGTGACTTTGTTGGATTTAGTTCGGGTAGGCAACTAAACTAACTGCCTTGTAACGCGGAAGGTATCACCCGGATTAGAAGGCGCTCCAAACTGACGTCGTGCTTCCGAAGTTATTTCACGATGTCGATGCGAGTTTTTGCGATTAGACAAGTTAACACGCGTACCGCTTGCAAATTGCCTGTGATTCCTGCCTGTCAGCGACATGTATACTTGACTTGCGCATCTTTACCGACAAAATTCGACACTTGATGATCCTCACTAGA